>NW_020537324.1:71887678-71937923 GCF_003426905.1 Ctenocephalides felis | reverse complement strand
TGCCCAGTAAACCACAGAAGTTAAATCCACGTAACTCATTTTGTAACTTTCGTTCCGAAACTGATGTTAAGTAAAAAAACGATGCTGTTACGTATAGTTGTGACCTTTAATACCCACCGTCGACCAGTTTAAACGTTTACAATACTGCTTTGTTCGCATCTGTGTCGGTACGTGGCGTGGTACGTTGCACGGCCCATAGATTAGCCTTTGAAAATAGCCGTGAAGTGTTTTTATGATCGAAATGTCAAATTAAATATAGGTTAACTCGGCCAGTGCACGTGGACGCATAATTGAGTATTTTATCGTGTATGTTTGAAATGCAAGATGTTTCCTTTATTGAAGCGTTATTTATAATTGCTTTTATATTTAGTGCGAATCAGTTGTAGAAATTAGTTAACAGTCAGCTGGAAAAGTATTTAATATGAAACCGGCAAACAAGGTGAGTCTAATTGTACTGAATATATTTTAATTTATAAATTATTATAATAATGTTTAGTCATTTGCAGTATATAGGCCGCCTTCAATGCAAAGTCTGTTCATGTATTGTGATAATTGATTTATCATGTAATAATTGAAATTTTTAACACACCAGTCAGAACATAACCTCAATTCATGTGATATGAATAAAGAGAGTAAGTTATTTAGTTTTATACATATTCATTTTTATAGTTCACATTATTATCAGATACTAGCTATTAGCTAAGCTAAGCCAAATTGATATAAGTTGGTTTTCAATTGTAGAGAAAATTACAGTGCTGATAACCCCTACGAAAATGGATTTCAAACTAGGGAAATTTTCTCCAATAGAGAAGATAAATACAAAGTTAGATAATATATTAGAAATTATTAATCCTTTGTCACCAAAAAAAAAAAACGAGCGAGGCTTGAAAACATGCAAGAAGAAAAATAAGAACACATATCGATTAAGTGTTGAAAAGAAAATGAATTGTGGAGTATTTCTTAGTGATGATATTGTATTACAGAATAGGTATATTAATGTTTTACACAAAGAGAATTTTAACTAATATCATTAGTACTAATTGTAATGTTTTACTTTTAGGAAATTCACATATTTAATACGAAACCAGCAAAGGCGAGTATAATTGCACTGTTTTTTTTTTTTTTTTTTTACAAATTATTATATTAATGACTAATTAGTTATTTTCAGTATATAGGTCATGTGCAATGCAAATTCTTTTTATGTATTGTGATAATTGATTTATCACACAATTATTGAAATTTCTGACAGACCAGTCAAAAATCACATAGCCTCAATTCAGTGATATGATATGAATATTATAGGTAGATAAGTGTAATATATATGTTATCATACATATTCTTTATAATTTCATTAGTATCAGAACTATTCAGTTAAGCAAAAACTGATATAAATTGCTTTTCAATTGTAGAGAAAGAGTGCTCATAACCCCTATGGGTTGTCAAAATGGAATTCAAACTAGGGAAATTTACTCTAATCAAGAAGGTAAATTGTCACCAAAGGAATAAGCAAGACTTAAAACATGCAAGAAGGAAAACAAAGAATGCACCGGATATCACACATTATATGGATTAAGTGTTGAAGAGAACATGAATTGTTGAGTATTTCCTGTCTGATGATCTTGCATTACAGAATTGGTATATTAAGGTTCTACATGAAGAGAATTTTAACTAATATGATTTAGTACTAATTGTAATGTTTTACTTTTAGGAAATTCAGATCTTGAAAATTAATAAGATAAAATCAATGCAAGAAAATGATTGAGTGTGTGTTCATGGAATAATTATCTCTGTCATATGATCGTAGGAACTATATAGTCATTAACTTCAAATAATGAGTATATTTAGAGGTAATGTTCACAAATGACTAATTTGTTCACAATGTTTTCAATTCAAATTTGTTTACAATGTTTCTAAGATGTTTGGTTCTATTTTAGATACATTAACAGATGCAAGTGAGTTGAACATATTTAACGCAAGACTTAACTTTGCCAAGTCTGATTTAACTGAAGTTGCCAAGAGAGTTAAACATAATACATATTATGAATAAATAAATAATTATTTTTATAGGCTAACATTTTATGGACTATCAATTTTAGTTTTCTAATGTTGCAACTATGTAATATGTAAATTTTGTATATTGTAAATGATATTATTTAATAAAATTACTAAATATCCGAAATTGATTCTATATTTGCAGGAAATTTAATTAAATAATTATGTAACATAAAGACACCTGCACGCTTTTTTATTCAATTTAGATACGTAGCAAAAATGCAACCGCGGTGTATTAGTGTTCAACGAACAACCGTTACGTTCTTGCCCGCGAAATAAATACTTCTGTGTGCCTCCCAGGTTACGTACCTGGTTCGTGCGGACGTGCCAGCGTCACGTAACATTCATTTTACGTTGCCAGACATTTTGGGCCCTGCTAAATATGTGCCAGACGCCAATATATTTATTATTTTTTTAAAAATTCAAATCATTTTAGTCCGTCTGAAATTTTAGTATTATGTTCGTTAAGGGTAAAAACACATAAAATTAATTTGCCAGACGTTTCTGCAGTTGTGAAGCATGTCTGGCAACGAAAAAGTCTGGCAATATAGATACTAGTAGACAGAGTGAGACAATCGCCAAATACATTGGCGCGAATGAAACAAAAAGCTATTATACTCGTAAGAGCGCAATACGTTACTAGGCAGAAAACCATAAGAAAAATCAAGTAACTATTAGACTGATGTGTTTGTTATAAACTTCTCTTCAAAATGTGTTTTATATACCATTTTTTTTAGAATCGCCGTTTCTTACAAATTGCCATCTGAAAAGTTAAAAAATTCATATTCCTCATAATATGCATCCTTTATAAATACATCATCTAAATGGTTTCAACTTAATTTTCATTTGAAGCATAGAGAGTATTTTCTAGAAAGATGAGGCATTTTATCGTGGCGCGTCTTTTCAAAGTCAATATGGTTCTCTATGTTTCCGCTCTCTCTAATTCTACAAACAAACTCTATGCTTCAAATGCCAATAATAAATGTAAATTTACCTAGACAATATAATAATAAATTTAGTTAGAATAATTGATCATATTGAAAATAATCATTGATTAAACTAGACTATTATTTAGCACACAACTATTTTCGTTAATTTTTCTGAGTGTAAGCAGTGAAAATATAAAAATGTCGGAGGAAACAATTATTCTATGAATGATCAGGCAATTAAAATTGAACCACCAGAATATTCACCAGAAGACATTAAACACGAAATGGAGGATGATTTTGATGATCCCGACGTTATTGTTAAATCTGAATCGTGTTCTGAAGATAATGATACGTGTTTAGAAAGATTTATGAATTCCGAGGTAACAATCGAAGAAGAAGTTAAACAGGAGTTAGTCGAGACATTAACTTATGAATGTGACGTTTGCAATAGATCATTTGCAGAATCAGATCATTTAAAAGAGCATATGGCCCATCATTTTCCTAATAATAGCAAAGAAATTCCTTTCAAATGTGAAATCTGTCACAAGGCCTTTTAATCAATTAAGTGGTCTGAAAAGGCATATGCTCATTCACAGTGGTGAGCGCGCTCATGAATGCAATATATGCAACAAGAAATTTACACAATCAGGTCATTTGAAAAGTCACATGCTGATACACAGTGGAGTACACACGCCCATGAATGCAATATATGCAAGAAGACATTCACACAAACAGGTAGTCTGAAAAGACACATGCTCATTCACATTGGAGTACAACACGCCCATGAATGCAATATATGCAAAAAAAAATTTACAGAAAGAAGTAATCTGAAAAAACACATGCTGAGACACAGTGGAGTACGTCCCCATGAATGCGATATATGCAATAAGACATTCACAGAATTAGGTAATCTGAAAAGTCACAAGCTGATACACAGTGATGAGCGCCCTCATCGATGCAATATATGCAAAAGACATTCAAACAATCAGGTAGTCTAAAAAGACACATGCTCATTCACAATGGAATACTCCCGCATGAATGCAATATATGCAAAAAGACATTCAAGCGATCAACAATTCTGAAATGTCACATGCTGATACACAGTGGAGTAAAACTGCATCAATGCAATATGTGCAAAAAACATTCACGCAATCAAGTAGTTTAAAAAATCACATGGTAGTGCATAGTGGAGTACGTCCCCATGAATGCAGTATATGCAATAAGACATTCGGACTATTAGGTAATCTGAAAAGTCCATGCTGATACATAGTGGAGTACGTTCCTATGAATGCAATGTATGCAACAAGACATACACGCTATCACAAAGTCTGAAAAGTCACATGCTGATGCACAAAGAAGTAGGCTCTCATGAATGCAATACATGCAATAAGAAATTCAAAACGATTAAGTCATTTGAAAAGGCACAAGTTTGATTCATAATCGAGAGCATACTGATAAATGTGAAGTATGTAATAAGTAATTTACTCAATCGAAGATTTGAAGAGACACATGGCACTTCATAGTTTTAAGAGTGGTGGAGATCAATGAAATATATACTTACATTTAAATATTGTAATTTTTCTTGCATGTAATGGAATGTATAAATAGTATGAAATATCACAACAAATAAAAATTAAACCGGCATGAAGTGGCTCATTCCGGAAAACGTCAAAAAAATAAAAAAAAGCAAAAGAAATGAAAGCGATATGATATGATCTAGTTGGCACTTTGTGATTTGGTCATGTAAGTTTGTAAAGTGGAAGAATTATAATGTGAGAAAAGTGACTTCAATTATTTGAAATCACAATCCATACTTATAATCATTTTAATTTGCTTAATATATATTATCAGAAAATGCCATTCTATATTTACTTTAGTAACAATTATGTTTTTTTTTCTCAATTTATATTATGTAAATGTAATTGTTAAAATGATTTTGAATATAATATTGTAATTTTTTGTATTTACCAGAGTCGAAGAGAACTACATAAAGAGAAAGATATTTATATATCTTTCAGAGGTTAAATACAAATATTTATTAGTGTAGAAATGCCTTTTATTTTTAATTTATTCAAAACTCATTATAATCTTTTTTTAACTTCCCATAGGAGAAGTTCATGTTTTCATAAAAAATCCGATTCGCTAATTTTGTTTTCTCGACGTTTCAAGCCATTCTGAATCGAATGAGACCAAATTTGGAAAACTATATGTGTGTGTGTGTGAACAGATTTTTTGCCGCAAATCGACGTTTTTTTCAAAAACAGCTGCACTGATTTCAAAATTTTGAAAGCCATTTGATGTATCTCGATGAGGACTATCGTTTGTCAGTTTGTGCGATGATCTGCCAAGCCCTTTCTTTGTAATCGATTTAAAAAATTAAATGCTGTTCGAAAGACATTAGTTGGGAATGATACTGATTAGTTTTAGGTGAAAATTACCGAGTCGTTTTCTTGTAATAACTGTTGAAAAAAATTAAATCCGATTTTTATGAAACTTTCTTGGCTATATATCGCCAATATCATGGTTTTATAGAACTTACTGAAAATTACGGCCTTACGACAAGTAGTTCAATTTTAAAATTGATCAAAGTTTGAGAAAATGAGTAGTTCTTTTGACATTTGTTAAATTAAAATTAGACTATTTACTTGGTATAATGATAGAGTACTTGGTCTTGAACATAATAAACCATTGAAGTCCTGGAAACTGGTTCAATTATAAAAATTATTGTTTTTTGAAAATTTGCTATTAGAAAATACTCCGAGTCAAAGTGTTCGTTCGTTTTCAATTATGTGTAATATATCCATTCGGAATACTTTTAATCACTCATAAATTAATTTATTTTTTATTGATTAAGTCAATTTTTTAAACATATCGAGAAGTTTATGTAACTTGCCTCAAGTCTAAATACCAGACCAACTAGTTTGTTGAATGTTTTACCGATACTATACTACATTACATTAAAATCACCAAAATTTTTAAATTGCCCCCCTGAAATTACAAACTGAACCCCCCCCCCGTGGGTCGTGCGCCCCACGTTGGGAAACACTGCTTTAGGGAAAAAAATTGGAGTCAGACTTTTATTATTAGAATACAGATTTTTACAAAAGTTTTACGCCGAATTGTAACTATTTTAATATAGTATTATTTAACTTTTGTGTAGAAGTTTTTGAAATTATAATAATATATGTTTGCTAATAATTTTATCGGATGAATAGAATCTTACAGGCAATTTATAATGAGAGTATACTACTTTATAAATATTTTAAATATATAAGCAATTACTTTAGCCAGTTTTAATCTGAGAAAATGTTTTAGATAAATTAATTAGCTACAATTTTATCTATATCATATTTAGTTACAAAATACAGTTTAGAAGTTAATAGAAGATAATAATTATTATTAAAAATTTAAAAGAATGTCTTTACTCTAGACAACACTCGTCGCCATTACCATCACTTTTGAGCTTATGCAACTTCGTAAATAATTTAAAAATATAAATAATGATTTCATAATATTTTTATCTAAAAAAATGTTTTAGATAATTTAATTACCTATAATTCTATCAATTTGATCAAACATGATATTTAGTTACAAAATACAGATTAGATGTTATTAACAAAAATGTTAAAAAATGTCTTATATTGTCTATGCAAATTTAAAAATATTTAAAAATAGAAACAAAAACTTTACATATAGTTTTTGTCTGAGTAAATATTTTAGATAATTTATACAGCTATAATTTCCTCTTATACAACATTCATATACAATCTATAGATTTTGAGTAATCGACATAATCACGAATAAATGTCCTGAATTTACAGCACTAACTAAGTAACTGTGAATTATTATGTAATAATGCATTAAATATTTTTCTGAATTGAAATCAGTTTTAAAGTGACTTTCGTCGGTTTGTATAAATATTTTATTTAATCGAATTAAATCGGATTTATTTAAGTGTTCTGTGTGAAATTAATTGTGTTGTAATAATTTTAATAGTGATTTTAATTTTTCTAGTTAAAATAATGGTTTTGTAGAAGATGTTAACGTGAAAGTACCAAAAAGTAAGTAATCATTTAGTAAAATAATTTAGTAATTAAATCATACACATTTTATAGCATTTAAATAAAATATTTCCTAAAATGTTAGAAAAAATAAATTTAATTATATTTAGAACGAATTCTTTTATGAATATTCCAATGTGAAGTGTTTGTCTGATGGAGAGAAGTTGATACGGACATTTATTTATATTTTCATTAATAACTTTTAAATTACTTATTACAACTAAATACTATCTTTAACAAAGTTATTGTTGAATAAATTCCCTAACACATTTGCTTAAACAAAAATGTTGTAAAATGTGTGCTTATATTTTTAAAATATTTTTAAACATGCTTAATGTTGAAAACGTGTCGGCCATTTTGTAATACAAAGACATTTTTCTGTATTTTGATCAATAACTTTTAAATGACTTATTATAACTAAATACCGTCTTTGACAAAGTTATAGCTGAATAAATTGTCTAAAATATTCTCTTAGATGAAAATATTGTAAAAATTCTGCTTATATTTTTAAGATATTTCTAAACTTCTTGAAAACGTGTTGGCCATTTGTTGTACAAACTTTTAAATTACTCATTATAACTTTTAACACTATCTTTGAAAAAATTGTAGCTAAATAAATTTTTTAAAATATTTTCTTACATTATGTAAAGTTTGTGACTATATTTTAAAATATTTTTGAAGTTGCTTATATTGATACGTCCAGAACTTTGTGAGGTACAAAGATATTTTTCAGTATTTTTATTAATAACTTTTAAATTACTTATTATAACTAAATACTGTCTTCAAAAAATATAGCTGAATAAATTCTCTAAAACATTTTTCTTAGACAAAAATGTTGTACAATTTGTGCTCATATTTTTAAAAACATTTTAAATTTGAACGTGGTATATTTCTGGATAATAAAGACATTTTTTAGTATTTTTGTTACTAACTTCTAAATTACGTGTTCAATCTAAATATAATATTAGATAAAAATGTAGCTAGATTAATTAATAACTTCTCGTAGGGTAAGTTATTGTAATGGGCCGCAAATCGGAATTGAAAATTTTTACATTTCTCGACGTTTTGACGTGTGTGTGTGTGTGAGTGTGTATGTATACAAATTTTTGTCCACGTTTTCGGGCGTACGGATCAACCGATTTGAATGGCTCAAAAAACATTTGATTCTTATTGACAAGGAGATGTGCTGATTAGTTTTTGGCAAAAGCAGGTCCAGCCGTTGCGGAGATAAGGAGCAAAGAGCGCAGAAAAAAGAAATCAAGTTTTTGAGAGAACGGAGCATCCGATTTGAATGAACTAAAAAACATTCAATTAGTAATGATTGGGAGAAGTGGTTGTTAGTTTTTAGCAAAGGCGGGCCCAGCCATTTCGAAGATACGGAGCTAAATATGTACAAAATATGGTAGTTTTTGAGAGAACTAAGCGTCCAGATTTAATTGATTCAAAAAACTTTCTGCTTGTATTGACAAAACAATTGATTTTGAAAAAAAAAATTGTTTCAATTTTTTTTTTTTTTTGTATTTTGTATATCGAAAATATTTCAGATTTATTTTTAATTCTGACTATAGTTCTAATATACTTTACAAATAATTTCAAACTCTGCAATTCGTTTATATAATTCTTATAAATATTAGACAATGTTACAATATTTATAATAATCTATTTGAAAACATTTAGTATTCCACGAACATTTCGTTACGGTGCGGGAAGTTCCAGCAATTTGCCTTAAGGCACGATGCCATAATTGCCTCAAGACAGAATTCCACTTACAGCTAGTTTAATTATTATATGCAGAGTTTGAAAATCATGCACATGTACAAAATAATTTTAAATTTTCCTTGATTTATCGTTACAATAGATGTTCCAGATTCGATAAATACCTCGGACAGCCTGATGTCAAGCAGTAGTGACATCGGTTCACACTTGAAAATATAGATAGTAGCAATAAGTTTCCAAGTGAAAATAACCCCTACCCGGAATTTTCTTTCAATACAAAAAATCATCAGTATTACAGAAATTGCAATTGTAAACCGTTTGGGTTGCTAGAGAAAATTTATGAATAAATTTAAAATTGCAATTGATGTATAGATAATTCAATATTAAAGTTATCTATATTATCGTTTTTCAAATGCAGTAAAAATTTCAATAAACGCTATCTAAATGCCCGTTTTGTGAAATTGCAACAATTATGCAAATTTTTGCAATGGCATAGTTAAATGAAAATAAATGTAATAAATGCAATTTCCATTCGCACAATAACTCTATGAATGCACGTTTACGATCCATAATGGATAAAAAAGTAAATGTCAGGTGTCTGAAACATATTTTTGTATAAAATGGAGTTTAATATATACATATTTTATTAAACCATTAAATCATTATTAGAATTATAACTTCAAAATTATTTTTAAAAAAATCTGCAAATAAATTGAGAGTATTTTAGTCTCTATATTTCACCCATTTTCTTGTATTATTAATTTATTAAAGCTAATGTACGAGGTGTGTTCAAAAAGTACCCGGAATTACTAATAATTAAATTTCGCGGGTCTGGAGTGTCTGATTGTCAAATTTTTTTTTTATTGTGTTGGTATACATGCCCCTAAAGTATGATGAAATTTTCAGCTATATTCACTGTTTACTTTGTCTGTGGTAGTCGCTAAGGTTCGACGTGTTTTTCTGAGCTCTGTGAATATCAAGGGTGCTTCGAAAATTGGAAAAAACGCTGGCATAAGTGTATTATATCTGGGGGGGAATACTTTGAAGGGGACCACATTAATGTAGACGAATAAATAAATATTTTTTTGAAAAAACGAAAATTCCGGGTACTTTTTGAACAGACCTCGTATATATTTTTTTGTTAATTTTGTGACTAGGTGTACAAGTACATTAGTCATATACATTTTATAAGTTAAATTTACAAATTTTATTTGATTGCATATATTTATATGGCGCACCATATATTCATTTTTTTGCCAACAATGTTATAAAATTAGTTGGAATAAAGATTTTTTGCCTTGCTATCTTAAATTAATAAAGTTGAGAAACATTTGTACGCAGAAAAATAAAAAAAATCTATTAAGTAAAATGATTACTTAATATTTACTAGTCCAACAATTTATTCACAAACAAAGATGTTTGATGTGTTAAATTTATAAAGACAGATCCTACCATTTTTAATTTATAAACGTAGATCTATATAAAACATATTTCTTTTAAAACTCTTAATAATTTTCATGTAGGTTTCAAAGTAAATTAAATCAATATCTGAATCGGGTTGGAAAATTGGATATAACTTTGTGAGTAATTTGAAGGAGAAACTAATTTTCTTGAGAATTTTAGGAAAGAAATTTCGAAACTTTGTGAATATTAGAGAAATATTAGAAACTTGCAGTCTACGGATATTAAAACACTTTATTCCTGCAAAATTGTGTATGTCAGTCATATATATAAAATCTATCTATATTAAAATTTGTATTACCATTATAATATTACCATGAATGCACATTTGTGATCCATAATGGATAAAAAAGTCATGTGTATGCAACATGTTTTGTTAAAAAAAGAAATTTAAAAGATAGTTATCCAATTATGGATGGTGGTATATTTCGGTCAATTTTAAGTCCAAAAAATTAAAAGTCCTCTTTTTGGAATAAGTCCACGATATATGTAATTTGAACAGTTTTGCAAGGTGGTCGATCGAGTTTATATAGAATTACCAGATAAAAGCAAAATATGTCGTCTACGTTTTAGCCAAACATTCTAAACCAATATAAAACTTGTATTAAAAATTATTCAAAATCTGAGAAGATCGACTAGACCGTAATTATTAATCAACAATTACCAATAACGTCAGAATTGATATTGGAAGAACAATTTTATAAGTATAACACTTGAAGATGCTAAAATTACTACTCTTGCAGATTTACCGTATCTCAACATCATTTACTAACTTCCCGTAGGGTAAGTTATTGTAATCGTCCAAAAATCGAAATTGAGAATTTTTATATTTCTTCACGTTTTGAAGGTTTCTGAACATTTTGGCACATCTCAGAAAAAATGGATGCGTGTGTGTGTGTGTTTTGTATGTCCGCAATTTTTCGTCCACGTTTTTGGGCGCATGGATCAACCGATGTGAATGATTAAAAAATCTTACGATTCCATAGGGAGAAGTGGTGATTAGTTTTTGGTAAAGGCAGGCCCAGCTATTTCGAAGATACAGAGCTAAATGTTAAAAAAATGGCAGTTTTTGAGAGAACTAAGCGTCCGATTTAAATGATTCAAAGAACTTTCTGCTTGTTTCAACAAAATAATTGATTTTAGAAAAAAATTGTTTTTAATTTTTTTTTCAAAAAATATTTTTGTAATTTTGGGTTAAAAATTCAAAAAATTTCCCAGGCTAAGCACAGTCTAAGCGCCACTCTGGAACAGATGTTTACCCAAGTGCATTTAGATTGTTTATGCACTGGAGCACTTTTCTAAGTTTGTGAAAACTATCGAAAAATGTGAAAATGCCGCCAAGCTAAGCGCAGTATAAGTGAAAATGTCGCACAGAATTATTTTCAAATGCGTTTAGACCGTGACTATACAGGAGCACTTTTTCAATTTTGTGTAAATTATGTAACTATTTTTTTTTTTTTTAATTGAATTCAAAATGAAATGACGATTGTTAATGCTCTGGACATATAGATTCATGATTTACATTTGATTTGTTCAGAAAAAACAAGATAGCAAAAATAATAAAAGTTACAATATTGTAATAATATATTTGAAAACGTTTAAAATTTCTCGAATATTTTATTACGGTACGGGAAGTTCCAGCAATTTGCCTTAAGGCACGATGCCATACAACACTAGTTTTAGTTTTTATTCAAAACTAGTTTTACAAAGAAAATGTTTTTCCTCCTGTGAAAATATTCAATTATTCATCGTGGAAATACATCGATGGAATACATTTAAAATTTATATCACTACTTGCACCTGTGTGTTGTCATCGTCATTTCACGGCCGAACATTACACATTCAGTTTAACATTGAACATAGTCAGGTCAGACTAACTGGAAGGCGACGACTAATAGACAATTAACACATTAAAGACGAACACAGACTATGCAAAAAAAAGAATATCAATAGTAAACTAGTCATGAATAAAATTATAAGCGCAACGAGAAATACTAAAACTAACTATTTAGGTAGTACATTATTTAGTTTTTACGTGTTTAAAGGATACTCATTGAAAACGGCAATTTTGTAAAATGTTTAAAGAATCATTCGAATCGGTTGCCCCGTTTTCTCAGCACTTTTTGCTACGGGTAGACTTGCCTTTGCCAAAAACTAATCAACGACCTTACCCATCACTAGGAGTCGAAAGTTTTTTGAATCAATCAAATCGGCTGAGCCGTGGACTCGAAATACAAACATACACATGTATTTTTTCTGAAGTATGCCAAAATGTTCAGAAACCTTCGAAACTTGAAGAAATGTCAAAATTGACTAAATTTATGTTATCACAAAATCTATAATTAACTTCCCGTAGGGTAAGTTATAGTAATCGTCCAAAAATCGAAATTGAAAATTTTTGCATTTCTCGACGTTTTGAAGGTTTCTGAACATTTTGGCATACCTCATAAAAACTTGATGTGTGTGTGTGTTTTGTGTATGTATATGTGTATGGATACAATTTTTCGTCCACGTTTTTTGGGCGTACGGATCAACCGATTTGAATGGTTCAAAAAACATTCGATTCCTATTGATAGGGAGACGTGCTGATTAGTTTTTGGCAACGGCAGGTCCAGCAGTTACGGAGATAAAGAGCAAAGAGTGCAGAAAATAGAAATCGAGTTTTTGAGAGAACGGAGCATCCGATTTGAATGATCTAAAAAACATTCAATTAGTAATGATTGGGAGAAGTGTTTATTAGTTTTTGGCAAAGACAGGTCACGCCAGTTCGAAGATACAGAGCTAAATGTGCAAAAAATGGAAGTTTTTGAGAGAACTAAGCGTCTGATTTAAATGATTCAATGAACTTTCTTGCAAAAAAAAAATTTTTTGTATATCGAAAATAATTCAGATTTTTAATTTTAATTCTGACTATAGTTTTAATATACTTTAAACAAATAATTTCAACATTGCAATTCATTTATATAATTTGTATAAATATTAGACAATGTTATAATATTTATAATAATCTATTTGAAAACATTTAATATTCCTCGTATATTTCGTTACGGTACGGGAAGTTCCAGCAGTTTGTCTTAAGGGACGATGCCATACACCCCACTAGTTATTTTTTCAAATTTCAAATTTGAAGTATTTTAATAAACAATAGTATGTTAAAATAAAATAATTTTGCAAATTTAATGACATAATATGTAATTGTCAAAGGTCGTTTATTTGCTGGAGTACAAAACCTGTTTTTTGACTTTTGTAAAACATTAGTCGGATTTATAAGTACTTTATATAGATGATTATATAATAATCATAATAATATATATATAAATATATATATATATATATGTATATATATATATATATAATTTAAATTTAGTATAAGATTATCAAACATTTTTGAAACAAAGTAATTCCATAAGGTAAGTAAATAAGATAAGAATACTAAATGTAATCCATTTGAATTTTCAGTTAAAAATTTAATTCTGGCGATCATGAAAATATATTAAATCATCAAATTTGTTATATAATTTTCTTTTTAAATAAATTGTATGATAAAAATATAATAAGACACCGTTAAAATTAACAATGCTCTCAGAAGGCAACTATTAAATTATTGTTAGATAAGGATAATATTAAATCATGAATTTTGTTAATAATTACCATAGAAAGAAATAAATTATATGGTAATTCATAAAATTTATTACACAGTTGGAATAAGAATTTGAAGAATTTATTTTGGTTTGTTATACATCAATCGAGATACCTTGGAAGGATATCTGTTAAATTAAAATTGGACAACAGAAACTATTTGACAACAGCAAAATCTGAATTTTGATAATTACTGACAATAAGATAGATAAATTTAAACAAGGATTCGCAAAATTCATTACAAAGTGTAAAGTTTGCAAATTTTTGGATTTGGATTTTCTTTTTAGATGTTATATAAATCATTACAAAGTGTACCTAAAAATTGAAAATTTGCTGGATTTTGCATTTGGATTTTCGATTTAGACATACTACTACCAAGAATCGAATTTTTGGACATAAACAAACTTCTCCTTCGGGAAGTTAAATTATTTAAATTTATTATACAACAATCGAGATATCTTGGAAAGATAACTGTTAAATTAAAAATTAGATAACACGAATCTGAATAATAAAAAATAATGTGCACCTTAAAATTTGTCAAATTTATCTATTTATTCAGATACATTACTACCAAAAATTTGCTGATGTTCTTTACAGAATACGTGCAGATATTATTAAAATAAAAATAAAATTATAAATTATAATTGACTTACCTGTAGTGTTAAATCGACTACTTGTTGCTCCAAAACAGGTTTTCTACACCAAAAGTTGCACAATTTTCGGGAAAAACTAGAACACTCGATAACACCACATAAATTTTAAATGTATACTTGAAACATTTAGTACACGACACGTTTCATACCTGCACGAAAATAAACAAATGTATTACATAAACTGCCACAGAAATAAAATTATGCGAATTATTCGTAAATATTGTACACTTTTATTAAGAAAATTTAGGTAAGTAGAACTAAAATAATTTAGATAATTGGAAATAAAATATAATTTGTCTATGTTTTTCACAAATTATAGTTTTTCCGTCACTTGATATTGCTCAGTAATTTACTATTTTTTTCACGTGAATTTGAATTTATTTCAGAGGATCCTGAACATTTTGGCATTTCTTACAGAGGAAAAAATGTATGTGCGAATACTAATTTTCGCCGAATCAACTGATTTGAATGATTAAAAAAGCATTCGATTTCTATTGATAAGACAACGTGCTGATTAGTTTTTGGCAAAGGCAGGCCAGCCGTTACGGAGATACGGAGTGAAAAATGATTTACCTTAAGGCACAATGCCATGCACTTCTAGCTGGTTTAAATGTAATTAAATTAATAGTCATAAGTACAATGAAAAAACTGAATTAAAAAAATAACCAGCACGTGTTTTTTTGTATCGAAATTTTGTTTGTAATTAATATGTAGTAGTTGTGATCACATACAAATTTTTATAATTCTGAATAAATTTTAAAAGCAAATTGTCATAGTTAACACTCGTGACGAAAATACGCGTCACGCATTTACACAAAATTTCGGAACTTATTGCATGACGAGTATATTCGTCAAATATAGTTAGTTAAATATTGTTTAAAATTCTAAATTTTTGGGAATATTCTAAAACAGAATATAATATTAAAAACGTGTTTTTTTGTAGTAACCAAGTAATTTGGTATTTAATTGAAAGATGTACTAGTTGTAATTGAACTCAAATTTCTATAATATTAAACAAATTTAAATAGCAAATTGTCAATTGTCAATTTTTCTTGTATATCGAAAATAATTCCGATTTTATTTTTAATTATAACTAAAATTCTAATATACTTAAACAAATAATTTCAACTTTGCAATTCAGTTGATATAATTCTTATAAATATTAGACAATGTTACAGTATTTATAATAATCTATTTGAAAACATTTAATATTCCTTGATAAGATTTCGTTACGGTACGGGAAGTTCCAGCAATATGGCTTAAAGCACGATGCCATGCACCCCACTAGTTTGCTATTTACATTCATCTAATATTATAGAACTCTCAGTTCAATTACAACTAGTACATCTTTCAATTAAATACCAAATTACTTGGTTACTAAAAAAACACGTGCCAAAATTTATATTGTTTTTTTTGCTTGACGGATTTTTTTTCTTGTCGTGTATGTTCGTCATATGTATAAAACGGTGACAATTTTCTGATATGGGACGAAATTTAGTTTGACGTGCATGTTTGACATGCGTCCGAAATTTCAAGTTTAGAATTTAACTAGCATTTAACTAGTTAACTGGGATTGACGAATATAGTCGTCATGCGGAATTTTGTGTATTGACGTGTATATTCGTCATGTGTATAAAACAACGACAATTTTTTAATTAGTGGCAGAATTTTGTTTATTGACGTGTTTGTCATGCTTATGAAACAAAGATCATTTAGTACTTATATTAAATTAAATATTAAAGAAATTTGGCTTTGGACTACTAATAAATATTAGTATGTATTACAAATATTACTTGGTTACTACAAAAAAACACGTTTTTAATATTATATTCTGTTTTAGAATATTCCCAAAAATTTAGAATTTTAAACAATATTTAACTAACAATATTTGACGAATATACTCGTCATGCAATAAGTTGCAAAATTTTGTGTAAATGCGTGACGCGTATTTTCGTCACGAGTGTTAACGATGACAATTTGCTTTTGAAATTTATTCAGAATTATAGAAATTTGTATGTGATCACAACTACTACATATTAATTACAAACAAAACTTCGATACAAAAAAAAAACACGTGCTGGTTATTTTTTAAGTTCAGTTTTTTTATTGTACTTAAGACTATTAATTTAATTACATTTAAACTAACTAGTAGTGCATGGCATTGTGCCTTAAGGTAAATCATTTTTCACTCCGTATCTCCGTAACGGCTGGCCTGCCTTTGCCAAAAACTAATCAGCACGTTGTCTTATCAATAGAAATCGAATGCTTTTTCAATCATTCAAATCAGTTGATTCGTACGTCCGAAAACGTGGACGAAAAATTGTATCCATACATACATACACACACACACATCCATTTTTTCTGAGGTATGCCAAAACGTTCAGAAACCTTCAAAACGTCGAGAAATGTAAAAAAATTTAATTCCGATTTTCGGCCCATTACAACAATAACTGTTTTATACGTATGACGTATATACATGTCAATATGACTTCTTAATGACGAGTATATGCGTCAAAGGAAAGAGTGGCAATGTGCAATTTAAATTTATCTAACAATAAGATTAAAGGAACTCAGTTGAAATCCTGAACCTGAATTTTCGTATAACATGGATATTTTGGAACAAAATAACAGGTAACTAGTGGGGCGCATGGCATCGTGCCTTAAGGCAAATTGCTGGAACTATCCGTACCAAAAATTATTATTTTTTTTTTAAATTAACACTGTTGAAAAAAATTTACTTAAAAAAAATTAGATTTCTGAGGAACTATAAATTCGACTAAAAATTACTTTTTTTTGGAAAAAAAATTATTTTTTATGAAAGAAAATATTTTCTATATTTTGGCATATTTTGGAAATTCTGAATTTTTTTTTCAAAGCAATCGTACTGCTTTAACTGCATAGAGGCGAAATATCGAAGCGCGTAAGCGCCGCGTCGCCGTTTAACGGATAAACATTGGTACGGAACCCATAGGAATGTAAACAAAACTTATACTTATTGTTAAAATCTCTATAAAGTAACTGATAATTTGATGTGCATATGTCTAATGACCATTTTTGACCGCCAAATGGCATTTTTTTCTACTTTTTTAATTAGATCTCCGAAACCGCTAGACCTGTCCTTATGAAAATTTGATCAATTTTTCATCTTGTCAATACAAGTGATTTTTTTTTTGAATTACTAAAATCGGAAGCTCCGTTCTCTTAAAAACCGTGTTACCGTGTTTGGCACTTTTTGCCAGGTATCTTCGAAGTGGATAGACCTGCTTTCGTCAAAAACTAATCAGCACGTCTCCTTGTCAATACGAATCGAATGTTTTTTAAATTACTTGAATCGGTTGATCGGTGTTCCCGAAATCGTCAATGAAAATTTGTATCCGCACACACACACGCACACACACATATCCATTTTTTCTAAAGTATTCCAGAATGTTCAGAAACCTTTGAAACGTAGATATATAAAAAATTTCATTTTCGATTTTTTTGCGATTACTATAACTTACCCTACGGGAAGTTGATAAAATTTACATGAATAAAACAAAATTATAACACAACCAGCACTCACTTGTATAACAAATATTGGATAATCCTTAATACCACTCACATTGTTTAAACTTTTTTTCACAAGTACATAATACTTCACAAATATATGTATGTTATTTATTTTCTTTCAATAAATATTCTATTACTATTATAATTTTCTTCCCATAAGTTTTCAGTTTTCACTAAATTAATTTCGCATGCGGCATGATCCCGATCCCGATTCACGAGACCAGCATGAGTACTACCGTCACTGGTGGCGCGCGATTAGCAACTGACGCGATTCCGATTCCGACGGCCGATTCCGCTTGCCGAACTGACACTTCGTACTCGTGCCTTCGTGCCGGCAACGCTCGAGGAAGGAGAGACACAGAGACATCTGTGCCGGTGCCGGTGCCGGCGCCGGTGCGCACAGGACGCGCAAGAGGACCTCTTGCGCCTGTTGGGTGTTTGTCGAAGACGGAGGTGTTGAATTTGAACTAGTGGTGTATGGCATCGTGCCTTAAGGCAAATTGCTAGAACTTCCCGTACCGTAACGAAATGTTCGAGGAATACGGAATGTTTTCAAGTAGATTATTATTAATATTGTAACATTGTCTAATATTTATAAGAATTATATAAACTGAATTGCAAAGTTGAAATTATTTGTTTAAAGTATATTAGAACTATAGTCAGAATTAAAAATAAAATCTGAATTATTTTCGATATACAGAAAATAAAAAAAAAAAAAAATTGAAACAAATTTTTTTTTTCTAAAATCAATTATTTTCTCAAGACAAGCAGAAAGTTCTTTGAATCATATAAATCGGACGCTTAGTTCTCTCAAAAATTGTCATTTTTTGTACATTTAGCTTCGTATCTTCGAAATGGCTGGGCCTGCCTTTGCTAAAAACTAATAAACACTTTTCCCAATCATTACTAATTGAATGCTTTTAGATCATTCAAATCGGATGCTCCGTTCTCTCAAAAACTCGATTTCTATTTTTTGCACTCTTTGCTCTTTATCTCCGTAACTGCTGGACATGCCTTTGCCAAAAACTAATCAGCACATATCCTTATCAATAGGAATCGAATGCTTTTTGAACCATTCAAATCGGTTGATTCGTACGCCCGAAAACGTGGACGAAAAATTGTATTCATACATACATACACATATACACAAACACATCAATTTTTTTGAAGTATGCCAAAATGTTCAGAAACCTTTATAACGTCGAGAAATGTAGAAATTTTCAATTCCGATTTTCGGCCCATTACAAAAACTTACCCTACGGAAAATTAATAAATAATAAATGAAGTATACAATATATTGTGTAAGCTACGATGAAAAACCTATATTCAAAAATTATCGCTTTTTGATAGGTAACGATGTTTGGGATGAATGAATATAACAAAACCGTTAGAGATCATTATTGCTTTCAACTTTTTTTTTGAAAAATACCACTAATCTTATATTTTGTTAGTTGCTATAAATATTCTATTAAAACTATATAATATTACCATCATTTAATGATAAAACTGTAGATTTACAATTTTTCAATTTAAATCTACAGTTTTCTACAGTTTTTTTCTGGCCTATCTACAGTTTTTCTCTATGGTGGACCTGGCAATACTGGTGCTGGCGCCGGTGCGCACAGGACGCGCAGGGAGACCTCTTGCGCCTGTAAGGTGTTTGTCGAAGACGGAGGTGTTGAATTTGAAAAGATTTTGGTGAAAGTAAATATTTAAATGGATTAATTTTTTGCCGATATGAGCAAAATAGGTCTTACGTGAGATTTTCTTTTACGTTAGTTGTTTTTAAATCCAAAATGTAGGTACATAGCCAAGGCCAGTGCTGGATTACTCCATATGCCCGGGCCTAGGGCGGCACAATTTGGGGAGCGGCAAATTTTTCAGAATGTCAAAATTTTGAATACAAAAAATTGTCACAGCAATTCATTTTAAGGATTGATCCTGATCTAGATAATTTTCTATGGCATAGAATGTTATTCGTTTTCTAATCAAACTTCTTCGAAGGCGCCTCAATAATATTTTTATTGGTGTATCATGTATAAAATAAAAATTACCAAATTGATGGGCTTTTTTGGAGAAATATTGAAGTTCTGTTCATTTTTTGTAACTTTGTTGAAGTAAATCTTACATACAAAACGCTTTAAAATGGTTTCAAATGGTTTCTTATATTATTCCGGAAATTAATATAATATATTAATTGTTATTTTGTGTTAATTTAATTACTTCTTGGTTCGTATATAATTTTTTTTCTTTAAAATGTATTCTATAAGATAAAACTGAACCTAAACTAAACTAGTTGGTTTGGTATTTTTCCTTGAGGCAAGTTACATAAACTTCCCGATATATTTAAATAATCGATTTAATCAATAAAAAATAAATTAATTTATGAGTCATTAAAAGTAATCCGAGTGGATTTATTACACAAAATTGAAAACGAACGAACACTTTGGCCCGGAGTATTTTCTAAAAGCAAATTTTCAAAAATCAATAATTTTTATAATTGAACCAGTTTTTTGTAGGACTTTAATTGCTTAGCATGTTCATTAAGACCAAGTACTCTATGGTTATACCAAGTAAATCGTCTAATTTTAATTTTAACAAATGTCAAAAAACCTACTAATTTTCCCAAACTTTGATGAATTTTTAAAATTAAACTACTAAGACCATGATTTCTATCGCCAAAAAAATTCCATAAAAATCGGTTTAAATTTTTTTTCAACAGTTAATTACAAGAAAACGGCTCGGTAGATTTTCACCTAAAACTAATCAGTATTTTTCCCAACTTATATCTTTCGAACAGTTTTTGATTTTTTAAAATCGATTCGGTAATATGAGCTTAAATGTGGACGAAAAGTTTAACACTTTTTTCAAATTACAAAGAAACGGCTCGGCCAATTGTCGCACAAAACCGAGAAACGATAATCCTCATAGAGATGCATCAAATGGTTTTTAAATTTCTGAAATCGGTTTAGGCGTTTTTGAGCAAACGTCGATAAAAGTTCTAATTTTGACAAATGCCAAAAAGACCATACTAATTTTTGCAAACTTTGACGAATTTTTAAAGCTAAACGAGTTGTCGTAAACGAGTAAGGCCGTAGTATTTTAGTATGATCTAGAAGACTATGGTATCTACCGTCAAAAAAATAATAATAAAAATCGACGAAAAAAAAAATTTTAACACCTTATTACAAGAAAACGGCTCGGCCGATCTCTACCAAAAACTAATCAGCACGATTCCCAACCAATATCTTTCGAACGGTTAGCCAATCGTCGCACAAAACTGTCAAACAATAGTCCTCATCGAGATAAATCGAATGGCGTTTTAATTTTTGAAATCGGTCCAGCCGTTTTTGAGAAAACGTCGATTTACGACAAAAAATTTGTTCACACACACACACACACACATACTTTTTCCAAATTTGGTCTCATTCGATTCAGAATGGCTTGAAACTTCGAGAAAACATAAAATTAGCGAATCGGATTTTTTGTTGATAACATAAACTTCTCCTTCGGGAAGTTAATAAAATTAGTAAGTAAAATAAATAAAATTTGGACAAAAAATTTTACATTTGGGGTGTTACAAAAAATACTAATTATTTTATAAAAAACACTAACTTTTCAATCGTTCTATTATTTTTACATATCAACATTATCTGTCTTTATTTATATATTATATAAAATATTGTTATAACATATTTCTAAATCGAACATCAATTACAGTATTTAGTTAATATGAAAACATGTGACCACAAAATGATTTTTATGACATAATTCTAATTGCATTTCGTATTATTTCGAAAAGCTTTCTATTTTCATTAAAACAGATTCACATTGTTTTATGCAATCAATATCATTTTAATGTCATCATGAACATAAAAGAACATAGAGCAAATTATATGCCATCGTAATAATTTTATTATCATTGATGTATTAATTGATATCAATTATGATAATTATATATATATATATATATATATATATATGTATATACATTATGTATATATAAAGATTAGAAAATATTATATTTCTTCTGTCTGTTAATAAGCTTTGGACTGCACATTATAAATACCGCATTAGTATAATAATATCCTTCAAGGACCCGAAGGAATAAGGATGTCCATGGGAAAGATTATGTCCTTAACGTTCGTATAAAAGATTAAATGGATTTATATCTGAAAATATGATCTTTAGCGTTATAAACCTGATACAATTACTTGAAATCTTTTTCATACAAATAGAATGGATTATTCACTATTAATTATCTTCCCAAAAAAATCCGATTTACTAATTCTTGATACTTCGTACACCAGAATCGAATTCTTTTTATTTCCTTAGGAAATAGACTTTTCGATAAAGCTACGTAGAATTTCCCATACATAATACTTTTTAATGAAAATATTCTTATCAATATCTCCTCCATTTCCACAAGTAATATACAAATAAAAACTCCATCATCAATCCCTCCAAGAAGAGAAAATTAAATCCAACATGAAGATGATGAAAAATAACGAACGAAATACAATACTTTACAAATATTCTGATTGTAAACACCACGTTTTATATCCTGGAGCTAAATAAAAATGAAATAAAACAATCTACAATGAATCAGAGAAAAAAACGGAGTAGATTTCATCTACTCTCCATTCATCAGATTCTGTTATTATTATTTGCTTCCAACATTGATTGCTTTCGGACAAATGAAAATATTAATAATATATTTTTGTGAAATATAAAAAGGAATTAGAAAAATCAGTCGGGTTGAAAAATACTTGATTAGTTTGCCAATAATTAACTTCCCGAAGGAGAAGTTTATGTTTTCATCAAAAAATCAGATTCGCTAATTTTGTGTTTTCTCCTGGAGGTTTCAAGCCATTCTGAATCGAATGAGACCAAATTTGAAAAAAGTGTGTGTGTGTGTGTATGTGAACAGATTTTTTTGCTGTAGATCAACGTTTTTTCAAAAACGGCTGAACCGGTTTCAAAAATTTAAAAGCCATTTGATGTATCTCGATGACGACTAGGGTTTTTGAGTTTTGCGAAATCGCAGAAAAGTAAAAAAAAAAATCGTCCACGTTTTAGCCCGCAATTCTGAATCGATTTTGAAAATTCAAAAACCGTTCGATAGATATTGGTTGGGAATCGTGCTGATTAGTTTTTCTTGTAATAAAATTAAAAAAAAAAATTCGACGATTTTTATTATTTTGACGGTAGATACCATAGACTTCTAGATCATACTAAAATATCACCGCCCTACGACAACTCGTTTAGCTTTAAATATTCGTCAAAGTTTGCAAAAATTGGTATCGTTTTTTGGCATTTGTCAAAATTAGACCGTTCATAAACGTTTGCTCAAAAACGCCTGAACCGATTTCAGAAATTTAAAAGCCATTCGATGAATCTCAATAAGCCCTATAGTTTGTCCGTTTTGTGAGACGATCTGCCAAACCGTTTCTTTGTAATTTGAAAAAAAGTGTTAAATTTTCGTCCACATTTAAGCTCATCCTACCGAACCGATTTTAAAAAATCAAAAACTGTTCGAAAGATATTAGTTGGAAATAATACTGATTAGTTTTAGGTTAAAATCTACCGAGCCATTTTCTTGTAATTAACTGTTCAAAAAAAATTTAAGCCGATTTTTATGGAACTTTTTTGGCGATATATCATGGTCTTATAGAACTTACTGAAATATTACGGCCTTACGACAAGTAGTTTAATTTTAAAAATTCAAAGTTTGAGAAAATGAGTAGTTTTTTGAAGTTTGTTAAAATTAAAATTAGACGATTTACTTGGTATAACGAGAGAGTACTTAATGAACATAAACTAAACCATTAAAGTCTTACGAAAACCGGTTCAATTATAAAAATGGTTGATTTTTGAAAATTTGCTCTTAGAAAATACTCCGAGTTTACGATTCAATTAGGTGTAATAAATCCTCTCGGAATACTTTTAATCACTCATAAATTAATTTTTTTTTATTGATTGTTTCGATTATTTACACATATCGGGAAGTTAATGTAACTTGATTCAAGGCTAAATACCAATACCAACTAGTTTAAAAAATAATTTAGAATTAGAACAGAAAATAATACCAGAAAAGTGTATAATGTTTCCTCTAAAAAATTACCTCAAAAATTAATCACTAAAAAAGCCTCTGAAGAAAATTTCCGTTCTAATTTGGGCGAGTGCTCCGCCAACTTTCCTCTCACATGATCGCTCCATTACTCTGATATCGATACTCTATATAATAATAATACTTAGGTTGATAATAATAATGATAAGTTGAAGATTTTAGCAAACGATCTCTGGTTTGAGTTTTACACAGTGGGACATGCCATTAGCCAAATTGAATGCATTAATCAAAATTGTCTCAGGCATCGGATTACAATATTTGTCGTCGTAGACGCCATGCATAAAACATTATGTTCACATACAGATATTGGGTCGGTTTCAATACATATCTTAGGAGGTATAAAATATAGGTATAACAAGTTACATGAATTTCCCGATATGTATAAATAATCGACTTAATCAATAACAAATAAATTAATTTATGAGTGATTAAAAATATTCCAAGTGGACACGTTAACTCGGAGTATTTTCTAAAAGCAAATTTTCAAACATCAATAATTTTTATAATAGAACCAGTTTTCGTAGGACTTTAATGGTTTAGTATGTTCATTAAGACCAAGTACTCTATCGTTATACCAAGTAAAACGTCAAATTTTAATTTTAACAAATGTCAGAAGATCTACTCATTTTCTCAAATTTTGATGATTTTTTAAAATTAAACTACTTGTCGTAAGGCCGCAATATTTCAGTAAGTTCTATAAGACCACGATATATCGCCAAAAAAAGTTCCATAAAAATGGGCTTAAATTTTTTTTCAACAGTTAATTACAAGAAAACGGCTCGGTAGATTTTCACCTAAAACTAATCAGTATCATTCTCAAATAATATCTTTCGCACAGTTCTTGATTTTTTTAAATCGATTCTGTAGTATTAGCTTAAATGTGGACGAAAAGTTAAACACCTTTTTCCGTTTTTCCAATTTACAAAGAAATGGCTCGGCCGATAGCTGCACAAAACTAACAAAAAATAATCCACATCAAAATGGCGTTTTGAGCAATCGTCGATGAAAGTTGTAACTTTGACAAACGCCAAAAAAACGACACTAATTTTTGCAAACTTTGACAATTTTATAAAATTAAACGACTTGTCGTAGGACCGTAATATTTTAGTATGATCTATAAGACTATGGTATCTACCGTCAAAAAAATAATAATATAAATCATCGATTTTTTTCGGCCGATCTTTACCAATACCTTTCGAACGGTTTTTGAATTTTCAAAATCAACTCAGAATTGCGAGCTAAAACGTGGACGAAATTTTTTTCACTTTTCTGCTTTTTACAAAAAAACGGTTAGGCTGATTGTCGCGCAAAATTGATAAACGCTAGTCCTCATAGAGATACATCGAATGGCTTTTAATTTTTGAAATCGGTCCAGTCGTTTTTGAGAAAACATATATTTAAGGCAAAAAATTTGGTTTCATTCGATTCGGAATAGCTTAAAACGTCGAGAAAACATAAAATTATCTGATTTGATCTGATTTTTTGATGGAAACGTAAACTTCTCCTTCGGGAAGTTAAGAAAGTAATATAGTAGTTACATATGTAAACTAGTAGAAAATGTAAACAATGTGTAAAAATATCCTTTATTCAGAATTTGTGCATCAATAAAAAATTCATAAGTGTTACAAAAATTGTGACAATAAAATTCATCACAAAGTGATGACTATGGGACAACTTCTTTGGGCTGCCATCCAGAAAACTGATGTAGTTATTAATAATAGTTTCAATAAGTTCCGATTATGTTAAAACAATAATATTAAAAAAAATCTGGTCGAATTGCATTTCATTTTTATAAACTGATCTATTTAAAGCAACCGGTAAAATTATTTCCACAGCTCCATGTGTTAAATCTATTTCGGTCCTTCGAGAGTATTACAGACTCCGAAATCTCGACACAATAGTAGTTTCAGTACACAATTATAAATTTAAAACATTTTATGAGTATTTGATATTTTTAATTAATTAATAAATATATTTACTAGTTATATTTAATTTAAAACCAAATTAATAAATTGAAATGCAATTGTGATTTGGTTTCGAAACCGGATTGTGTTTTGTGTTTGTGACCACAAAATTTGGAAGTGAGGTTATGAAACAATATTAATAGTAAAGGATTATTTATTGATTGAAATTATTTGTGAGTAAGGTTTAGCATAGGAAAATTCTATATTTTATTCACAAATTATTTAGAATGTGACTTGTTGAGAATTTAACTATTGTAAATCTTTATTAACTTTTATCTTCTTTTAAAGTTTCACAAACGTATAATTGACAAACAAATGATCAATTTTAAGTAAATTTATGTACAAATTACCCTAGACATCTTGAACTATATAACAATTTTCATATTTCATCCCCAAAATATAGTAATCATAAATTATAATTCAATTATTCTTTTCAATTTAGTTTCAAAGTAAAATGTACAATTACAACTTGTTCTAATAATTTTCATTTTTTTTTTATTTTTTAGATAATTTAAAATTTATTTTCGAAACCATGGATTGGAATTTAGATCCTTTCTACACGGACACGTGTAGTGCTGCAACAATACAGAGTACAAAGAAAGGATTCTTTTTCGATTATGTCGATCATGTGTTGAACACTGTTGGTGAAAAGTGGTTGCAGAAAAAATTTGCAAATTCGGAAAGTGATGAACAGAGAATTAAAAGTTTGCTTAGTGACAAGAAGGTAAAAATCTAGAAAAAAAAAATATATATATATATAACAGATGGTAGAGTCTTGGATTTGTAAATATTTTCTAGAGCTTCAAACAAAGAATCCAAAAAGTAATAAAAAAACAAAAAAGTTTTTTTAAAAAACATTTTTTTATTTATTTACTGTCGACGTTTCGGAACTAGATACGTTCCATTTTCAGGACAAATTTCAAAAAACACGATCTTGATTAGAAATAAGCAAACCAAAACCAATTTTCTTAAGAAAAAATAAAAATTTGTGGTTACTAATAAAATTAAAAAAATATGAAATAATTAAGCAAAAAACAGAATTATTTTCCCGAATAATTGATTATTCACGAACTCTTTAAGAATTTGTTTAATTTTGCAATCATTTCAAAATTTTATTACATAACTCATGCATTTATTAATATTTTTGTAAAATTTCCTATCTTTAATAAATTTATCAATTTTATAAATATCCAATAATTTATATTTTCTTTTAAATATATTACTTTTATTTATTTATATTTAGTCCGAATCATATTTCTTTACTTATTGGTTTCAAAACGTCGATAATAATTAAAAATCTATTTAAAAAACTTTTCGGTTTTTATTACCATTGGATTCTTCGTTCGAAGCTCAACACAATATTTACAAATCCAATACTATATTATATATATATATATATATATATATATATACATATATTTCATTACACAATTTCCCTGTACATTTTTCTGAGAAAGCTTCTGAACCAATAAACTTTTTTTATTATAACAGAGCACGTTTCTTATTTTTTAATATAAGGAAAAAGACTTTGGAAAACAATTTCTAATTAAAAATTGCACACCGAAAAAAAATATTGTGTAATTATTACACAAAAATAAAAAGTTTTCACGTTTTTATTAAATTTGTAATTAAATAACAAATTGTATAATATACGAGGATATATGCATATATATATATATATATATATATATATATACATATATACATATATATATATATATATATATATATATAAATATAATATAATTACGACGTTTCGGAACTAGATACGTTCTATCATCAGGTTTTTTCTGTCAAAAACATTTTTTTATATAGAGTAACACTATTAATGTTGGAGAACAAGAATATTAAGCAAAATAGTTTTTTAATAAAAAGGAATGGATTATGTACCAGATAAAAGTAAAGAAAGATATATAAATATAGAAAATTAAAAACTAAAGAAATAGAAAATAAAAAATAAAATTGAGTAGCAAAAAAATTATTGTTAGAAAAAGATATATATCAATATACACATATGTGGATGTATTTTTTATTAATATTTATATTTGCCTTGTGAAGGGAATACAAGAAAAAATTGTATTAGAAGTAAGAAGGAAAAAAGAAGTTTAGTTCAGAAGATGAGAAGAACATATTGGGAAACAAGAAGAAGAATGAAAATTGAATGGAATTGATGAAAGAAAATTGAATGGAAGATTAGGATATAAGAAGAGATAGTATATATATGATGAATGTATAAGAAATATATATGTAAGAATTGTACAGAAAATGATGAAATTAATTAAGTTCATACTTGAACTTAACTATTGTGTAATAACTCCTTCTTAGATTATTTTATTCTTTTACGTCAAATTATATTATTAATTTTACACATAAAATACTGGTTCCCGTAGTTCGTTTTACTATTTAATAGGTATTTTAAATTTTTTATGTACTATGTTCCACAATTGTGTTACACATGTTCAGAGTAATGAAACAATCTGGTACTCCCGCCGGACGAATCGTTCCGTTTGTTGATTTTGCGCAAATTGTTTCCTACCAGGTTTACTTTTGTGCTTTTATTAACGCAGATATATTTCTAGAACACAATATATAGGTCTCACAAACAGTGAAAACTTATTACAACCGACGGGGGAAATAAAAAAATTAAGTCTTGGAATAAAGTAATTTTTTCCAATGCATCTAAAATAAGTAGATATGCTTGGATACAATTTGAAATTTAAGTTTTTGCTTTTTTTAGTCTTCGAAAGCTGTCCTCGACACCTTAGGGCGGGTTGTCGCCCTATACCGCGGTAAAGACGCCGCGGTGTCCCGAGAAAAGCGCCTTCAAGGAGATTTGGCCCTAAGGGCGGGAAGTCCGAGGAAGGCAGTTGCCCTATATAGTCAAGCTGTACTTAGGGCACCGATTTCAGGTAATTGAAAAAATCTTATAATCTACATATATGTAAAAATAAGTCGGGTTTTCCTTCCTGACGATATAACTCCAAAACGCACAAACCGATTTCGACAATTTTGCATTCGTTGGAAATATCTCGGGCCCCGCAAGGTTTATAGCTAAGAAAATTAGTGGTGCATGACATCGTACCTCAATGCAAATTGCTGGAACTTCACGCACCGTAATTAAATATTCGAGTAATAACTTTAGTGAGAATTATCAGAATTATGCTTGGTTAAGTCAACGATCAATTCTTGCCGCAAAGAACAATGATGTACACGCACTGAATTTTATTATTCAATCAAAAATTTCTGGCGATTTGGTGACATACCAATGATTCCGACTGGTCTTTCGTTTGACTTCAAACGATTGCAATTTCCAGTTCGCCTTGCGTTCGCGATAACAAGTCGCAAGGCCAATCGCTTAGTGTTTGCGGAATAATTTTCAAATAGATTATTTAGAAAATCATTGTTTTTCACATGGGCAGTTATACGTTGCTGCCTGTTCACGAGTTGGGAAACCATCCGCATTGTTTGTGTTAACGTCAGACCAAAAAACAAAAAATGTGGTTTACCAAAGGGCACTTCAATGAAACGGATAATTTGCGGATTCACTTTTATTTACTTAGAGAAGTTCAACTAAAAAACACTTCATTTTTGTAATCGAAATAAATTCATTACTGTTGTGTAATGAAATCAAATTTTTCCTTTTAGAATATAAAACAAACAAAAAATTTCTTCATCTTTCTCACGAAACCATCTGGTGGCGAAATGGAGTTCGACGGGTTTGTTAATTAATAATTAAGAAATATATTAAAAATATTATTTAATAGTAATAATTATTACTAAAAAATTATTTTTAATTTATTTCTTAGGAGCGGATAATTCTATAGACGCCGGTCTAAGTCTTCCCTTAGCTTTATGGTGCAGGGCGAGTGCCCTAAGTGCCTTACCAGAAAACGAAGCCATTTTATGTGAAACCCCAAAAAAATGTGTTCCAGCAATTTTGGCAATATCAGATCTACAAGAAGCTATGAAGACAGGTCTGCCATCAACTCAGAAAGGAGAAATGTATAGACGTATGGGAAAATGTTACACAGGTGAAAAAAAAGACTCAAAACATATTTAACACATTCGCGGTCGTGAATGCTATAGCATTCAACAGAATGACATTTGATTATATATAACCTGACGTTGTTTTGTAATTATTATACTTGTCAACACAATGACTAACTGATTCTGTAGATTTTTGAACGGTAATTAGCTTGCGCAAGCACATTGCACAAAATAGTAGTAAATAGTTGACGTGGATACTATAGCATTCATCGTATATAACGCTTGTATTATGATAATCCAACTATTCTTATTGAAGGTCTTTTGAAATTTTTAATATCACAACAATTTATAAATAAAACTAGTGGTGTATGGCATCGTGCCTAAAATGATCGAGGAATATTAAATGTTTTCAAATAGATTATCTATAATATAAAAATGAATAGCAAAATGTGTTGGTAAGCGCATAACTCAACAACGCCTGGACCAATTTGGCCAATTCTTTTTTTTTTAATGCTTGTTGAAGTCCCAGGATGGTTCTTACGACAAGAAAAAATCAATTAATTGCCGGGAAAAGCCTAAAAACAGCCCTTTCTTTTCCAAATACAAACGTTTTCTAACTAAAACGTAGAATCAATATGAGTTTTGATTGTTTTATAATGCGTAAATAAATAAGGTGAATTAGAGAATTTATAATGGTAAACTGGTGGACGGGTAAAATAGTAGAGAGAAAAACTGGTAGATAGGCAAATATACAGTAGAATATACAAATAAACAGGTTGACAGGTTAATTGGTAGACATGTGGAATGGAATGACAGGTAAATTTGTAGGCCGATAAAATGGTAGATTGATAAACGGGTTTATAGGTAAATTAGTAGACAAATTGTTGAATAGGTAAATTGTTGAACAGATAGCAGTAACGTTAAACTAAATGTACATCTTTGTTCACCTTTCTAATTTAAACTAAATCACGGCAAAGCGTGAACGGGTACAGCTAGTTATGAATATTGTAACATTGTGTAATATTTATAAGAATTATATAAACTGAATTGCAAAGTTGAAATCATTTGTTTAAAGTATATTAGAACTTTAGTCAGAATTGAAAATAAAATCTGAATTATTTTCGATATACAAAAAAAAAATTTTTTTTGAAAAAAAAAATTAAAAAAAAATTTAATACATTTTTTTTTTCTAAATCAATTATTTTGTTAAAACGTTCAAAAGTTCTTTGAATCATTTAAATCTGACGCTTGATTATCTCAAAAACTGCCATTTTTTGCACATTTAGCCTTGTATCTCCAAAATGGCTGGGCCTGACTTGGCCAAAAACTGACAAACACTTCTCCAAATCATTACTAATTGAATATTTTTTAGATCATTCGAATCGGATGCTTCATTCTCTCAAAAACTCAATTTATATTTTCTGCACTCTTTGCTCTTTATCTCTGTAACTGCTAGACCTGCATTTGCCTAATAAGCACATCTCCCTATCAATAGAAATCGAATGTTTTTTTAACCATTTAAATCGGTTGATCCGTGCGCCCGAAAACGTGGACGAAAAATTGTATCCATACATACATACACACACACACACATACACACACATCCATTTTTTCTGAGGTATGCCAAAACGTTCAGAAACCATCAAAACGTCGAGAAATGTAAAAAATTTCAATTTCGATTTTTGGCCCATTACAATAACTTACCCTACGGGAAGTTAATAAAGTGAATAACAATTTTAGTACTTCTACTGTCCGCAAATGTGTTAGCGAAAAATAAGCGAAAAAATTCTTGGATTCAACACATTTGTAAATAAAATTAAAAAAAAAAATTTCAAACCATGATTTTATTTCAGTTATTGGTGAGTACGCCCGAGCAAGAGTTTCATTTGGTCTTTCCAAACGAATGTTGGAAGAAATTGTTGATCAAGAAGCATTGGCTCGCCTAGAACTAGATCTTCTTGAATTGGAGATGATGGAAAAAGAACAGCCTGACAAGAAGTTAAAAATTGGAGGTAAAATAAATACTACAATAATTACTACAATGTGAACATAAATAATATTCACGTAAAACATCCTATTAAACATAATTGAACATCATCTGTCAAAAACGTTTGACATTTCACGTATTAGCCACCGTCCATTGTTTTATTTAAATTAGGCTTCTACAAAAAAATTCAAATTAAAAATGTAAAGTTTCTACGCGGATTTGAAATAATATCTCACCGTTCCGACCATCCCTGGATTGGCACGAATTTTTCAAGACTAAGACTGGCCAAATCGGTTTAGCCGTTTTCGAGTTTTACCGGATCATTTGATCAAGAGCTTTATTTTTATATATAAGATATTATCCAGAATGAAACCTAGGAATAAATTTCCATGCTAAAGTTAGTGGCGCCTCTATGGAGTGCGGAAAAAATTACAATTGAAGTAATTTCTATTTAATACCAGTGTGACTTTATTACATTTCAGATTCTACAACGCAGTTGCCCCCTTTGTCCGGCGGTAAACACGCATCCCTCTCGGGGGCCTGCGCTAATATGGGAGTCAGAGAAGACCCTGGGAGCGCCGGACGATACGTGGTCGCCACGAAGCCTCTGAAGACGGGCGATACCGTTCTTGTAGAATCGCCCCTTGGGGCATGTCTTTCTCATGACAAATACGGAACGCACTGCTATCATTGCTTCGAAAGGTAAAGGTAACTGATATTTGAAATTTATAAAAGGTCTGCCAAATGACATTTTTAACTTCCCGTAGGGTAAGTTATAGTAATCGCAAAAAAATTGAAAATGGAAATTTTTATTTATCTTTACGTTTCAGAGGTTTCTGAACATTTTGGCATACCTTAGAAAAAATGGATGTATGTGTGTGTGTGTGTGTGTGTGTATATGTACGGATACAAATTTTCGTGGACGATTTCGGGAACACCGATCAACCGATTTGAATAAGTCAAAAAACATTCGATTCGTATTGATAAGGAGACGTGCTGATTAGTTTTTGGCAAAGGCACGTCTAGGCGTTCCGGAGATACGGGGCAAAAAGTGCCGAAAACGGTAACTCAGTTTTTAAGAGAACGGAGCGTCCGATTTTAATAATTCAAAAAACATTTTACTTGTATTGACAAGGTAAAGAATTGATCTAACGAAAAAAGTAAAAAAAAATGCCATTTGGCGGTCAAAAATGATCATTAGACATATGCACATCAAATTTTCAGATATTTTATAGAGATTTTAACAATAAGTATAAATTTTGTTTATTTTCCTATGGGTTCCGTATCAATGTTTACCCGTTAGACAGCGACGCCGCGCTTACGCGCTTTATATTTTGTCTCTATGCAGTTAAAGCAGTACGATTGCTTTGAAAAACAAGTTCAGATCTTCCAAAATATGTCAAAATAAAGAAAAAAATTTTTTTTCAAAAAAGAAAAAAATTAAAAAAAAATTTTTTTTTTAAAAAAAAAAAATTTTTTTTTTTTCAAAAAAGAGTAATTTTTTGTCCAATTTATAGTTTCTCAAAAATCTTATTTTTTCGAAGTGATTTTTTTTTCAAAAATGTTAATCGTTTTTAAAAAAAATAATAGTTTTTAGTGCGGGAAGTTCCAGCAATTTGCCTTAAGGCACGATGCCCTAATTGCCTTAAGACAGAATTCCACTTACAGCTAGTTTGATAATGCTATAAAAAACTACTGAAACATTTCTCAAGTTTCTTTGAAATGGATAATTATTTTATTTATAAGTCTGTCTCGACTGACTTTGTTATAGTTACAAATATGGTAGTCGACACTAGGGTTTATACAAAAACCGGCATTTCAGAAAACCGGTTTTCGAATTTTAATTTTACTAAAAAACCGGTTTTAATCGGCTTTCGAATTTTATATAAAAAATCAATTTTTGCTCGAATATTCTGTAATAACAAAAAAAGTTAAAAATATTAGACAATGTTACAATATTAACAATAATCTATTTGAATACATTCAGTATTCTTCGAACATTTCGTTACGGTACGGGAAGTTCGAGCAATTTGCCATACACCACTGGTTTTTCTGGTTTAATTGTAAGCCTATTACGTCGACAATATAATCCTGATTTTTTTTCCTTAGTAATTCTATTTAGTGATCATTTAATAAATGTTAGTTTTTTTTGCTTTTGTTATTAGTTTTAATTTCAAAAGTCGCAGACCTTACGACAAATTAAGTTGTACCTGTGCGAAATTCCTCACTCCTACCTGCTTAATAAGGAGAAATTAACAGAGAGTGTTTCATAGATTTTTGATAAATGCAAAGAAATAATAGATCTGACGCTCTATTTAATCGCTTCAGATATTTATATATTTTATGTTTATAATATATTTGAGATTTTATCAATTTTGCAGATTACAAGCTCCTATAGGATGTACAGACTGTGCAGCAGTTGCATTTTGTTCAACAAAATGTCGTGACAAATCACTGGAAACTTATCATCGATACGAATGCCATTATTTAGATTTATTATTTGGTAAGTTTATATAAAAACTAACAAAATAATTGTACATTAAAGACGAAGGCTCTTTTCCGTGGATAAGTGGTTAGAGCTAGGGGCGGCTTGACTTCCTGAGGCAGTAGAGACATTAGGCTCAGGTTTTTTCTAGGAAATTTAGATAAGAATATATTTTCAAGTGAAAAGAGCTTTTACAGAATGTAATTAGGATTACCGAAATTGTAACAATAAATAGATACTAATAAAAACAACAATTCACAAAACAACTTACAACTTCCAAAAAAATCTAAACATCCTAAAATTTGGGAACTCAAAAATTTCGAGTCAAAACAGTAAATAGTCCACTCTCTTACATGCATGACAAATATACCCGTCAATACACAAAATTTGACCACTTCTCCATGTCGAGTATATTCAATCATCATTAAGTTCATTCAGTCAATCACATTTAACACTTTGGTGACGGCTGTCCACCTGAGTGGACAAACAAACTCTGTGAGGCACAGGCTATTTTATAAACAATGACTCAGTTGCATCGACAAGTTGAATAAATTACATATAGCAGTGATAAACAGTATTGTATTTTGAAAATATTTTTAAGTTATTTTAGTAGTATATTTAGCCTTTTTCTTTGCTATATAGTATTCATTTTAATATTTAAAACGACCGAGCGCTTTCAAATATGGCAAAACGACAGGTGAATTTTGTGAATTAAGCAGTAGTGAAGATGAGTTTCAAATAGACATTCATACAGACAAATTTTACGAAATTACTATTCGCACCGATGATAGCGATGAATGTGATGATGATATTATCCAACCAACAAAAAGAAGAAGAAGTTCGACAAATTAAATGAAGAGCGGGAAGACATTAGCGAATGTGCCAATTCTCCTTCAATAATCGAGTTTGACATACATCAACAAACACCCCGACTACAAATACCAAGTAATATAAGACATCCGATAGATTATTTTACTTTATATTTTACAAATGAATTATTAGACAATATAATAGAAAAAAACAAACCATTACGACAACAAAAAAAATGGACAAATATACTGACTAATCAGTGGCATATTCTAAATGCGAGTGAAAGAAAAAGGGATTGTATTGTTGTTCTGACAGAAAAGCACCAGAGTAAGGCAACGAAACACATTTTATTGTAAAACATGTCAAAATCAACCAGCTATGCATTTTGGAAATTGTTTGGAACGTCGCGATTCTTCATAAAATGATCAAAAATAAATTAATATTATAAATGTATGTCCTTCAATGATCACACATTTTTATCAAACAAATTGCATAACATACCCAATGAAATCAAGCTTACAGTCGGTAAAGTAGATTGTTTTGAAATCGGTGCCGTCCCGAAAGTGTTAACTAACATATGTTTTGTGTCATTTGCCCCAGGTTCCGGAATGAGTATCCTATGCCACTTGGCCCTAAGATTAGTTTGCCAACACCAAACACCAAGTAAGGCCCTTGGTTCACTAACCGGCGATTCGGGGATTTTTAGTAAATTATGTACGCACAGAGACCGAAGGGCCCCCAAAGACTACGCCATGAGGGCCTTGATGGCCCTTTTTTTGACCACGTGTCTGAAACGTTCGGGATTCTTCGGGCAAGAGGAATCGGACAATAAAACTAAACAAGGTAATGGAAACGATTTTGTCCTTCATTTTGAGCATTCATCTTTATTGTGATGTAATATGACGTGGATGCTATAGCATTCAAATTTTAAAGTCAAGATTTTTGAATTTATTGTTATGTAACCGTACGTTTTTGTAGTTATTATTCCTGTCAAGGTGAAGACTAACTGTTTCCTTATGTATTTTTGTTTGATCTTATCTTGGCAAGCACATTGCGTAAAATTCAAGAGTAATACTTGACGTGGATACTAAAGCATTCATCGTATATAACAATTATAATATGATAATCTGACTTGACTATCCTAATAAACAGTGTTTAATCAAATTTCGGAAATCACAACCCAAAAATTATCAATTTTTGTACCTTGCTGATTTTTTTACTGTCTATTAACGTGTTAATATAGTTTCTGTCTAATTTTAGTTGCAATAATTTTTTAATATTATTGGTATTTTGCAGTAAATTTCACAGATGAACAAATCCAAATAGCTGCAACATTAGTGCATCTACTGCAAATGTTGCAGTTCAACGCGCATGAGATGTATGAAACACGTTTGGGACCGGATCACATGTAAATTAATTTTATTTGCAAAATTATATTCACAAATTTATATTCAATATTGTTGAAACGTGATTTTGAAATTTATTTTTGTAGATTCACCGGTTCAAAACCAATTTCGATTGGCGTTGCAGTTTACTCAACTGGATCGCTTTTCAATCATGATTGTTATCCATCTGTTATAAGGTAAGAAAAAATATGAAAAAATAGCCTAATATGAAATATGTATAGGCGAGATAATTTATTAAACAAATTTAAATATTTTTGTTAAAAAAGAAAGTATTGATGTCCTCAAAAAATATTTTCATTGTAATTATTTTTTCAAACTTACTTAAACTTATCAAAATTTTCAAACTTCACGTGATGTTTGGTGGGGTAAAGGGGTTAATTTTAAATATCATGACGGGTCCGAAAATCCCTAAAATTTCGATCACGTGATTAATGGCGCACTTTTACTGATAACCATCACTCACAGCTTATTTTTCAAAATTTCAACCAATTTTCTCATACACTTGTAATATTTAAAATTTCCTTAAAATTCCGTTAGAATAATAAACCTGAGGTATTCCTTATAAATGCATTCAATTTCTATTGGTTATGAAATCTTAAATAGATCAAGTAATTTAATAATTAAAGTAGTGATTTTTTTTTATTTCAGATACTTTATCGGAGATCGCATAGTTTTACGATGTGTTCGTCCTATTGCTGCCGGTGAAATGATTTCCGAAAACTATGGCCCAATTTTTACAAAAAGGACCCTAGCCGAAAGACAACGAAATTTAGGGTCACGTTACTGGTTTAAATGTTCCTGCCAAGCTTGTCAAGAAGATTGGCCGACGTTCAAAAATATGGACAACAATGCAAGAATAAGGTGACGACAAAAATTAATATCTCTCCGTCTAAAAATATTCAAATTAGTGATAAGGATTGAAATCTTTCTGATATATTAACCCTCCGTCGGTCGGATATTTTTTCACCTTTGAACAGTCGGTGTGGTCTGGCTGGACCACCATTCATTTTACATGCATTCATATGAGATAGATGAGTTTTTGGTGTCTTATATATTAACGATTATTAGTAGTAAATATTTATAGTTTTGATTTTTTCTTTTTCTTACCGTCTTCTGCGTGTGTTGAGCTTGCTTATAATAAAAATATTACATTATATATTACATAAAAAAATCAAAAAATATAAAAAAATCGTTGCTTTCTTTGTTAATTTTTCTGTTTTATATCAATGAAAAATAATATTTATTCTTTTTCGGCGCCTTTGAAATGAATGTGAAATTCAAATGAAAACGAAATGAGGTGCGTCGCCTTTGAAATGAGCTGTAAAACTCAAAGTGAAAATATAGTTTCATATACAGGTTTGCCAAAAAAAAAATTTCGAACGCAGTACGGGTAGAAAAATTGTTGATAATGTGTGCATTACTCATCCGATTTTCAGTGTTTGCGATTACCAATAAGTTTGGTAGGTTTTCAAGCAACTCTCGTCACGAAAATACTAACATTCATGTTACAACACATAGCAAAGAATATATACAACGCAGTTTGAATAGAAAATACCATGAAAAAAAACAACTGGTTCAATATATCAAAAAGCGTATATTTTTTACAAAATGTATGGGTGGGGTCTAGACAGATCATTCCGACCGTTCGAAGTATAAAAAAGTTAATATCCTTATAATTATCCTTCTGTACATTTTTTCGTCCTGATTTTGATCATTGATCGACAGCTAGTGAAATTTTAGGAAATGTCGAGAAATTTCAAGCCGATAGGATTACTAGAAGTATTTTTTTTTAATTGAAGTCGAAAAAAGTCTGGCCAGACCACGCCGACCGTCGGAGGGTAAAAGTTATGAAAGAAATTTACAGTTGATTATAACGTATTAGGCCCAAAAAGTAATCAGCACGATTCAGGATCTCTTGCAAAACACAACACAATTTTGTTTTATTAGTCTGTTAGTTCCATAGAAAAGGAAAGATCACCGAACAGAACTAATCATCATTATTAAGTTTTATCAAATGAATCGGTGCAGTAATTTTCGACCAAAGATAAAATTTGTATTCAGAGAACTGGAATATTTTATTTAACTTTTATCAACCAAATAAAATTTATAAATAAAACAAAAGAAATATCAGTCAAAAGATGAAACTCTAATATGGAAGCAAAATGTTTGTATCAACTTATACAAATTGGATGAAATTCCCTTTTCGCCATATAAAATGAGTGTAATTTAAATCATTATCTATATAAGATAATTAAGTTCATTCTTTTTATTAATAGGTGTCCAAGTCCACGATGTACAAAATTACTTCAAAAGCCATCAGATCCACATAAACCAGTCAGATGCACCGGTTGCAAAAAAAATGTAGTTTTGAAGGACGAAATGTTAGAATTATTGGAATGTCAACAAAAATATCAGGACGCCGCCCAATTGATGGAGGTAAGAAATTATATTTTCTATATATATATATATATATATATATATAAATATACATATTTATATATACATATATATATATAATAAATTATATAACAAAATTCGACTTACTTGACAAAATGCTTCAGCCAATAGTAAAAATAGTCAAAGGCTTCTTCTACCACGAGATTACACAACCAATGTTTTCACTTGCACTTTTATAAACACACTGACAAACTGAATTATTTTCTACAAAGGTTACAACATTTCTAATACTATCGAATAACTGTAAATTATATTTAGAAGTCCATCTATGGGTATAATATGACTTCTGATGATTTTATTCAGAATTTAGCATAACACTGGCGTAATATTTCTGCAACCAATAGAAAAATATTTAAGAAAATATATCAATCAGGGAAAACTGAAAAATCTCGAAGAAATTATATGAAGATACTTTAAGATTTATATATCATTTTATTCGTAATTTTATTCTGCATCTTTAGTCCAAATGAAATTTTTTGCATATTTTACGGTTTGGCTTGTAGAGGGCAATCTGTGTGATTATTCACTTGTTGAAATCCAAAGTGCGGTTAGGATGAAGCAACACACTTCACGATTCGATATTTCTGTAAAGAAAACATATAAAGTATTATACATCGTTAGAAAAGTCTCAAAATTCTTAGTTTATTTTCCATATATCGCAACTTCGAATTCTGCACAGTGTGGCCTGCAGGCGAGTTGCCGTCGTGAAAATTAGGGAAAATTGGAAAATCTCGAGAAAGTTGTATGAACACACTTAACCATTTATATACCATTTTATTCGTAATTTTATCCGCATCTTTTGTCTAAATAATTTTTTTTCGTATCTTTTACGGTTTAGCCTGCAGTATAGAACTATCCACACTATTTGATATTTCTCTAAAGAAACCATATAAAGTATTATACATTGTTAGAAAGTTTTGCAATTTCATTTGCTAGTACACTTCATTTTTTATATTAACTATTTTGTATAAAGTTATGTACTCCAGTGGTTTTAAATCCATGATTTGCATCAACAACTAACAATAAGTAAAATAACCACAAAAAAAAATTTAATTCAGTCTCAGAACATCTACAAATCCTAACTGAATTTAATAAAGTAATTGCAAACTTCTTTAAATTTTCTATTTAAATTCATAAAAAAAATACTACTAGAGAATTTTTTATTTTTTTTTTTATTACCTTCTAGGAAGAAAATGGCCAAGAAGCAATCTCGCTATTCTGTTCGGCCCTGGACAGATTCCACTTGGTGGCTTCAGGGCCGCACAAGGACACCCATGTCGCTCAAGAGGCCCTCAGATCCTGCATGGCCTGCACTGGAAATACTTTCAGAAATCCAAAATCTAATAATCAAAATATCATCGAAGAAGATGTCATGCCTAGAGTGGCTCCGACGTGTACCATCACTGAAATCGACTAAAAAAAAGAATAATATTTGGTAGAAGAACAAATGGGCCAATTGTAATGAATAGATAAAATTGTTACGGGTCTATATTCGTATGAGTTTGTAGTAACAAACTGTTTAAAAACTATGCATTTGATCTCCAAATAACAATTTTATCACAAGTGCATCTTTCTGATGCCTCATTGATAACACATGAGCGAAGTTAGGTTTTATGTGTAAAACGCCTGATCGCACAGCAAATACATAGTTTTTCGACAGTTCGTTACTACCAACTCATACGAATATAGACCTTAGGGGTAATATTTATCCTAACATATCATTTCTATTTTATCCGAGAATTGGCCCACAAATATCGATGCACAATTTGTTTTTATTTTCATATTATGTATTGAAAATAAATTGAATAATTTTGCTTTGGTACTTATTATTTCTTATCAACTAATTTTATAGAACTGACTGTGGTTCCAGGTTTGATAATCACTTTGGCCAGCTTGATATCAAGCAGTAGTGATATCAAATTTTCACTTGCAACCCTCAAATTTGATATCAAGTTCAAATAAATAGCCTTTTAGGGTATTTCTGCAATTTTTGTTCACATCAATATTAAAAATGTATTAAAAAAAGAGTGGTAAATGGAGTAGAGCAATTTAATTTAATAAATGACGTCCATCCTGACCAAAGGTTCGTAAACGGTTTCGTAGTCTTTGAAAATTTCTTCAGAGCTGAGATTGTAGTATAGTTCCACAAAATCGTGACAAAAATTTGAACTTGGTACATTCATTTGTTCTCAATACTGTTTAACTAACTAGTGGTGCCTTAAAGCAAATTATAGGAATTTCCAGAAATAAAAATAATCAACAATCAATACTATTTGGTCAATGATTAATAACAATTGTTTTAAATGCTTTCAAATAATTATTATAAATGCTTATAAATTAAAAAATGCTTTCATATAAATTATAAAATGCTTTCAGATAATTATTAAAAATGTTTATTCGAATTTAAATTAATAAAATATAAAACAGGACATAAATTTCCAAATCTGGAACCATAAAGCTCCCTAACAATATTTACAAGAAAACATCTTATAAAAAAATCTAAACAGATTGCATTCTACTAGGAAGTCTTCCGAGGACCTTATCTCATATTTCTTATTTTTATTATATACACATTTTTGAAACTAAATTGCCAAGTTAAGATTATTCAATAGCTTTGAAATTGATCAAATTATGAACATTATTGAAAATTTTAATAAAACCCGATATTTTTATTTGATAATAATTGAAAAATGTTTTTTCTTAAATTATGAAATTTTGATACTTGATTTGATACTTCTTTTGATACTGAAAATTTAAAAAAAAAATCGAAAATATATATCTATTTAATATATAAAATGTTATAGAAATAAAAAAAAAATTTTTTAATTATTTATTTATTTATTTTTCTGCATCAAATTGAATGTAAAAGAGATTGAGAAAGATTTTGTTTTTTTTACAATATATTCTAATGAGCTTATTTATACATTGTATCTGTACTGGCTAAATCGCCAGTAAATAAAAAATACAAATTAAATCAACTATATTAACAATTAACACCATTTGAGGACTTGTTCTTGCAAAGATACTTAATTTCCAAATTTGCACCTATAATATCACAGACATGAGATGTTTTCGAAACATGATAAGGATAAAAAATAAACTTAAAATTATATAATTTTAAATTTATAATTATATAATTATAAATTAGAAAATTATAATTTTTAATAATTTTTGACACATAACCAAAAAAAATTTAATTTAAATTTTTGATAAATGAATTAGCAGCTGTCACTTTTGAGGTTTTCATTTCCTCCGAGCTGATTTTTAAATTGCAAGTGTCTCATTCTAACTTATAACCAGGGTCGCCAGAGCTCAATTTCGATATCATTATGTAAATTTCTTGAAATTCCATCTTCGTTAATTTGTAATTGTATTATTAAGTTGTAATACTACCGTTTAATTATCACTTTGTGTGAACAACATATCATCATCATCATCATCATCATCATCATTAAATACTTTGTTTTCACTTCCTATACGTTTATCATCAATATCTATGGATTCATCATTATTTTCTAGTATTTTTGAATCAAACTTCTGCTTCAGCTTTTGTGCCAATTGCATTTTTCGCCAGTATTAAGTCATATTCCCCATCACAGTAACTTCCACTTGCACGCCATGTTGAAACTGAAAAATCACAAAAAATTATCTTTGGTACATTATTAATACATCACATTATCAATTAGAAATATTAATAAATAAATTTCTAACAAATTTTGTGCATAGAACAACTGTCATTCAGTGAACTTGAAATTTATTACCACTGAAAAATAAATACACAGAAATTAAACTATCATAGTCGTTTTATTAAAGCAAAATACGTGCAAGAAATCCACAATTTTCGCTGCAATTTTGTCAGGACAAATGTTTTTCAAAGATGTTGGCTTTCACGTGCTAAAGTACTTCAAAGAGTGTTTGGGATCAAAAAAGAAATTGCCATATTTCTTGCTGATAACAAAACAGATGAAGCAGGTTTGTTTTAAGACACGAAGTTCTTCGCAAAATTTGCCTATTTAGTTGATATTTCCCAAAGACTAAGCGATTTAAATAAATCAATGCAAGGATCTCAAATTCATACTTTTGTTCAGAAAGACAAGATTACGGCTTTTATAAAAAAATTAAAACTGTGGATAGCTAGTATGAAAACTAATAAATTTGACTAATGTTTTCCACCTTTAAAATTACTTGTGTTACTGATGAAATAAAAGTAAGTAAAGATCTTATTATCAATTATATGACTAGTCTAAGAAACCAATTTTCGCATTACTTTAAAGATCTAGATATGTCCAAATACGAATGGATTAGAAATCCATTTATCATTGAGAAATATGATGATTTGGTAAAAAACAAGCTCAACCGTCGCATTAATTTTTTTCATGTTGTGTTAATTATTATTCTATGATTTGTTTTCATTAAATTATTTTTTCTTATAATCAATAGTTATGTTTGTATGTAAAATTTTTAAAATACTGTGTATTATTTGGCATAATTTCAGTTAAGTATATTTAAATTAAATTGCGTTAGCTGCTTAGAGACGAAATATCGAAGCGCGTAAACGCCGCGTTGCAGTCTAACGGAATGCATAGTAATGTAAACAAAATTTGTACTTATTAAAATCTTTACAAAATATCTGATAGTTTGATGTGCATATTTTGTTCGCCAAATGGCTTTTATACACACACAAATACATCCATTTTTCTTAAGGTGTGCCGAAATGTTCAGAAATCTTTGAAACTTAAAGATATATAAAAATTTTCATTTTAGATTTTTTGCAATTACTTGATTTCAAATAAAAACTATAAAAAAAATTAATTGCGATGCCAAAATAGATAGTATTCATCTAAAATTATAGTATAAATATTACAATTTTGATAAATAATCGTCCATTATTTTACAGTACGAAAATTGATAAAAAATTAATAAAAGTGCCAAAAATCAAACATTTAATAGATTTGGACTCGAATTCCTCAGATATTTATCCATGTTAGTTTCAAAGATAGTGTGAATATCAATTTATAGTCGGAAATTTATATTATAAGTTATTTGTAAGTAATCACAAATTTAAAAAAAATCATTGAAATCGGTGAGTGATCATGAATTTATGAAAAAATTACAAAGAAATTATTAAGGGCTTATAGCAAGATCCCAATAGTACGTGATTATATATATAATATTATATATATATATATATATATATATATAATGTATGTATATATATATAATACTTACTATATAATTTGCAAATAATTTTGTTAAAATCGCACACTACACGCAATATACGGAACGACCTTCGACAAGGACAAAAGACAAAGTCTGCAAAATCAAAACAAAACACGACCGACACGATGTTAAACACTTCGAGTGCCTTCCAAACACTGATTTTGTAACATTTGCATTAACAGAATATACACATTAATGAAAAGTTTATTGTTCGATTGCTTGGTAACTTGCAAAATATTGAAAAAACTATTGCTATTGTCGAGAAGGCGATCTTACTAACAATTAGCTGGTAATTTTTTGCTATAAAAAGCTCACTAGGCATCAGACGACAAGAAAATTTATAATTAAATATCAATAAAATAATTTTTCTAAAAAATTCACAAATAAATGACAGATTGTAAAATTTTTTGATGATCGACTCAATCATTTTTTGGTCGACCACATGTTCGACTCAATAATGACTCGTAATTTTAGTAATGTTGACCAAAGTAAAAACGCAAAACTTGAGAATCAAATTCAATTTAATTATTTTATTTGATGAGAAAATTGATTTTTTGGATAAATTTCATATAAAAAATATGTAATAAATTTTGTAATAAAAGCATAACATAATACTTCTGCTTTCTAAATTTTTCTTCTACTATTTCCATTCGAGAATTATCGGGTTATCGGGTAGTTCGATTAGCATATTATTACTTTTACACAATTATACGCAAATCAGCACATTTTCCTATCAATAGGAATCAAATGTTTTTTGAACCATTCCAATCGGTTGATCGGACACACAAAACTCACATACGCACACATACATTTAAATGATTACTAAAACTTTCTGCTTGTGTTAACAAAATAATTGATTTGGAAAAAAATTGTTTAAATTTTGTATATCGAAATCAATTCTGATTTTATTTTTAATTCTGACTAAAGTTCTAATAGACTTTAAATAAATAATTTCAACTTTGCAATTCAGTTTATACAATTCTTATAAATATTAGAAACTGTTACAATATTAATAATAATCTATTTGAAAACATTCAATATTCCTCGAAAAGTACCAACAATTTGCCTTAAGGCACGATGCCATAATTGCCTCAAGACAGAATTCCACTTACAGCTAGTTTAGAATTATTATTTGAAAATACAAACAATATTGTTCTCTCGATGTTATGCGATCGACTATTGGAAACGAACTGACTGAAACTGATAATGAGTCGTACGTAACACGTGTAAACCCTTGAGAACTGTGAGATTGTATGTGTGTGTTTTTATATGTTAGGATGTGAATACTTAAATTATTGATCTTAAATGGAAGTCGATATTAATTGTTTGTCAAAAAGTGTAAAAAATTTAAATACGAATCATGTAATAGGTTGTGATCTGATCTATTGTTGACACTATTAGAAACATTCATAAGAATAAGACAACTTTTCGCAAATAATCTCCTGAAGATGCAACTTTTATGATATAAGATCTTTGGAGTGAAATTAAACGAGTGGGCGTTTTCAATAGAGTGCTGTACTAGGGTACTTTTGAATTTTTTTTGTTTATGATGGACCACACTTAGTTCATGTTGTCTCATTCTTTTGTGTACATATTGCGAGGTTTGTCCAATATATTGGAAAGCACAGTCATTACGAGAAACAGAATATACTACGTTAGTATTGAAATTGGATGGGGTAGGGGATTTAATGTTCGTAAAAAACTTTTTGAAGGATGAGCCTGATACTAAAATGTTTTCATCTAACAGAATTTTGGCAAAATAATATAAATCTTCAACGTATGGAATGCTGCAGTAAATAAGATTGGTGTTTTTGATGTTGGTAGTGGTATTGGGAGAATTAATTTGTGTTTTTAAAAAAGTTCGTCTTTTTTGAATAACCGAATGAATAAGATTTTTTGGGTAACCATTTTCGATTAGAGTTATTCTTACTAGGGATAAATTTTGTGGATGGAAAGTTTGATGAGACAACAAATATAGATAATAGTAATATATACATACGTATATATATATATATTTAAAAAAGCACATTCACCAAAATCCCAACAGGTGCACTTGAGAGTGCCATTTTGTATATTGCATATGTTAAAAGAGAACAATCTTACCTTTGCAGCATCTTCGACATGTATCTTTTGTATTATAAGTAGAATTTTTCGACTGCTTGTAGTAATTTATCCGACCTGGAGCATTCAGGCTTGTAGCAATAAGACGATATTATCACCTGAGAATAACATTAAAGGTTAGAGATTATTGAAAATTTACATATATATATTGCCTTACTTGATTATTTTTTGGGTATTTTGGATGCATTTGTATACTGCATGTTTGTTATTATCAAATTTCAGTTCTATACTTATATACTAGGTGCTATCCCTAAGACCAGAATATCCGTACATTTGCACTCAAGGGTGCTTTACTTGATTATTTTTTGTGTATTTTGTATGTATATTGTATATTGCATGGCCATTATTATATTTCAGAGTTCTATACTTATATACTAAGACCTGAAAATCCCTACAGGTGCACTCGAGAGTGCCATTTTGTATATTGAATGGCCATTATCATTATAATTATACATGTATATGCGTATCTTGTATGTATATTGTATTTTGCATGGCCATTATTATTATATTTCAGAGTTCTATACTTATATACTAAGACCTGAAATTCCCTACAGGCGCACCCTAGAGTGCCTTGAAAATGAAAAATTGAAATTGAAAATTGAAAATTGAATATTAAAATTTGAACTTCATTCACTATTCACCATTTGCTATTTATTACTCATGATTGAAAAGGACAGAATTGACAAACTTGCTTTCAACCCTTCGCAGTAGGGATCAGGATTAGGTAAGCAAAACTTAGCGCCAGGGTCCCATATGATCCAGGAGGGTTCGAGATTAGGTAAGCAAACTTAGCGCCAGGGTCCCGATCTCACCTTCCCCATTCACACACTTAGATTGCGGAATAATTATTCAACGCAACAAAGAATGCGGAATGTTTAAGGGACAACATTGAAGAATTGAAAACTTGCTTGGCAATACTGTTTATAGAAGGAAATTGAATTTTGAAATTGAATGAGAAGTTAATGAATATTACCTTGAAATTGAAATTAAATAAAAAGATAAAATAAATACAAATATAAAGTTATTTAGCGCATGTAGGAAAGAACACTACTAAGATCTGAAAACCCCTACAGGTGCACTCTAGAGTGCCTTACTTAATTTTTTGGAAATGTTTGTTTGCTATGTATGTTGTATATTGCATATTGCATGGCCATTGTTATATTTCAGTTATATACTAGCTATTATCCCCAAAACCTGAAAATCCCTACAGGTGCACTTTAGAGTGCCTCACTAAATTTTTTTGGAAATGTTTGTTTCGTATGTATGTTGTATGTTGTATATTGCATATTGCATATTGCATGGCCATTGTTATATTTCAGTTATATACTAGCTATTAACCCCAAGACCTGAAAATCCCTACAGGTGCACTCAGAGTGCCTACTAAATTTTTTTGAAATGCTTGTCGTATGTATGTTGTATATTGCATATTGCATGGCCATTGTTATATTTATTTCAGTTAAATATACGTATTATCCCCAAGACCTGAAAATCCCTACAGGTGCACTCTAGAGTGCCTTACTTAATGTTTTTGGAAATTTGTTTCGTATGTATATTGTATATTGCATATTGCATGGCCATTGTTATATTTATTTCAGTTAAATACTACGTATTATCCCCAAGACCTGAAAATTCCTACAGATGCACTCGAGAGTGCTTGGCGTATTTATTTCTGTATACGCCCTTTTTGTAATGCATTTTGTGTATTTCATGGCCATTATTGTTATATTTCAGAGTTCTATACTTATATACTAAGACCTGAAAATCCCTACAGGTGCACTCTAGAGTGCCATTTTGTATATTGCATGGCCATTATCATTATATTATACATGCATATGCGTATCTTGTATGTATATTGTATTTGCATGGCCATTATTATTATATTTCAGAGTTCTATACTTATATACTAAGACCTGAAATTCCTACAGGCGCACTCTAGAGTGCCTTGAAAATGAAAAATGAAATTGAAAATTGAAAATTGAATATTAAAATTTGAACTTCATTCACTATTCACCATTTGCTATTTATTACTCATGATTGAAAAGGACAGAATTGACAAACTTGCTTTCAACCCTTCGCAGTAGGGATCAGGATTAGGTAAGCAAAAACTTAGCGCCAGGGTCCCATATGATCCAGGGAGGGTTCGAGATTAGGTAAGCAAAACTTAGCGCCAGGGTCCGATCTCACCTTCCCCATTCACACAACTAGATTGCGGAATAATTATTCAACGCACAAAGAATGCGGAATGTTTAAGGGACAACATTGAAGAATTGAAAACTTGCTTGGCAATCTGTTTATAGAAGGAAATTGAATTTTGAATTGAATGAGAAGTTAATGAATATCACTTTTGAAATTGAAATTAAATAAAAAGATAAAAACTAAATACAAATATAAAGTTATTTAGCGCACTACTAAAATCTGAAAACCCCTACAAGTGCACTCTAGAGTGCCTTACTTAATTTTTTGGAAATGTTTGTTTGCTATGTATGTTGTATATTGCATATTGCATGGCCATTGTTATATTTCAGTTATATACTAGCTATTATCCCCAAGACCTGAAAATCCCTACAGGTGCACTTTAGAGTGCCTTACTAAATTTTTTTGGAAATGCTTGTTTCGTATGTATGTTGTTTATTGCATATTGCATGGCCATTGTAATATTTCAGTTATATACTACCTATTATCCCCAAGACCTGAAAATCCCTACAGATGCACTCTAAAGTGCCTTACTAAATTTTTTTGGAAATGTTTGTTTCGTATGTATGTTGTATGTTGTATATTGCATGGCCATTGTTATATTTCAGTTATATACTAGCTATTATCCCCAAGACCTGAAAATCCCTACAGGTGCACTCTAGAGTGCCTTACTTAATGTTTTTGGAAATGTTTGTTTCGTATGTATATTGTATATTGCATAATATGCATGGCCATTGTTATATTTATTTCAGTTAAATACTACGTATTATCCCAAGACCTGAAAATCCCTACAGATGCACTCGAGAGTGCTTGGCGTATTTATTTTTGTATACGCCCTTTTGTAATGCATTTTTGTGTATTTTCATGGCCATTATGTTATATTTCAGAGTTCTATACTTATATACTAAGACCTGAAAATCCCTACAGGTGCACTCTAGAGTGCCATTTTGTATATGCATGGCCATTATCATTATAATTATACATGCATATGCGTATCTTGTATGTATATTGTATTTTGCATGGCCATTATTATTATATTTCAGAGTTCTATACTTATATACTAAGACCTGAAATTCCCTACAGGCGCACCCTAGAGTGCCTTGAAAATGAAAAATTGAAATTGAAAATTGAAAATTGAATATTAAAATTTGAACTTCATTCATTATTCACCATTTGCTATTTATTACTCATGATTGAAAAGGACAGAATTGACAAACTTGCTTTCAACCCTTCGCAGTAGGGATCAGGATTAGGTAAGCAAAACTTAGCGCCAGGGTCCCATATGATCCAGGGAGGGTTCGAGATTAGGTAAGCAAAACTTAGCGCCAGGGTCCCGATCTCACCTTCCCCATCACACAACTTAGATTGCGGAATAATTATTCAACGCAACAAAGGAATGCGGAATGTTTAAGGGACAACATTGAA
>NW_020537324.1:71854360-71886678 GCF_003426905.1 Ctenocephalides felis | reverse complement strand
AGCAGTTTCGGAACTCACATAATCCTGCAGATTCAAAAACATTGCATTAAAAATAGAATATTCACATTTATCAATATACATGGTATCTCGACTTACGAGTAGTTACGAAACAATTAAACTCGTATGTCGGGGTACCACTAGAGTATTTCTATATATACTTACTTCAACACTATTAACAAATAAATTTCTGCTTATATCCTCCGGACTTTTAAAAGTCCCATTTTGTTCATACTTCATATAAAACGTATGTTGCAGAACGCACAGTTTTCCAAACATATTTAGCAATATTCGGCATTATTAAAATTAAAGTTTACCATTTTCTCATCTTCTGAACACTCTATTGTAAAAGTTCTCTTGTTATTGATAACGTTACTTATGTCCGACCACCTGGAAAAAATATAGTATTGAACTAAAAAAAAATCTGAACTAAATTTATGTAAAAAATATTCAATAACTGAATGTAACCTAAAAAATGAAAATGGCTATAAAAAAAATAAAGGTTGGTGATGAAAAAAGTGAAAATTTAGGGTTATATGTATTTTTTAATGCCGCATTAAAAAAAAATAAAAACACAAAAATTCGTTCTAAAATTTAAACAAAAAATGTTAGAGTGAACATCCCTTAATCCTTGGGTGTGAAAAATAGATAGTAGCTGATTCTTAGACCTACTGAATAAAAACACGGGTTGGTGATAAAAAAGTGAAAATTTAGGGTTGTATGTATTTTTAACTTCACGAAGGAGAAGTTTATGTTTTCATAAAAAAATCCGATTCGCTAATTTTATGTTTTCTCGACGTTTCAAGCCATTCTGAATCGAATGAGACCAAATTTGGAAAAAGTATGTGTGTGTGGGCGTGCGTGTGCACGAACAGATTTTTTGCCGTAAATCGTTTTCTCAGAAAAGGCGATGTATCTCGATGAGGACTATTGTTTGTCAGTTTTGTGCGACGATCGGCCAAGCCGTTTCTTCGTAAATGGCAGAAAAGTGAAAAGTTTTTCGTCCACGTTTTAGCCCGCATTCTGAATCGATTTTGAAAATTAGTTTTTGGTAAAGATCGGCGGGGCCGTTTTATTGTAATAAGGTGTTAAAAAAATTTTTTTCGTCGATTTTTATGATTATTTTTTTGACGGTAGATACCATAGTCTTCTAGATCATACTAAAATATTACGGCCCTACCACAACTCGTTTAACTTTAAAAATTCGTCAAAGTTTGCAAAAATTAGTATGGTCTTTTTGGCATTTGTCAAAATTCGAACTTTCATCGACGTTTGCTCAAAAACGCCTGAACCGATTTCAGAAATTCAAAAACCATTGGATGTATCTCGATAAGGATTATCGTTTCTCAGTTTTGTACGACGATCGGTCGAGCCGTTTCTTTGTAATTTGGAAAAAAAGTGTTAAAGCTTTCGTCCACATTTAAGCTCATACTACCGAACCGATTTTAAAAAATCAAAAACTGTTCGAAAGATATTAGTTAGGAATGATACTGATTAGTTTTAGGTGAAAATCGACCGAGCCGTTTTCTTGTAATTAACTGTTGAAAAAAAAATTAAACCGATTTTTACGGAACTCTTTGGGCAATATATATCATGGTCTTATTGAACTTACTGAAATATTACGGCCTTACGACAAGTAGTTTAATTCTAAAAATTCATCAAAGTTTGAGAAAATGAGTGGTTTTGTTGACGTTTGTTAAAATTAAAATTAGATGATTTACCTGGTATAAAGATAGAGTACTTGGTCTTAATGAGCATACTAAACATTTAAAGTCCTACAAAAGCTGGCTCAATTATTAAAATTATTGATTTTTAAAAATTTGCTTTTAAAAAATACTCCGATCGGGTTGACGTGTTCGATTTTCAATAATGTGTAATAAATCCACTTCGAATACTTTTAACTACTCATAAATTAACTTATCTATCATGAATTAAGTCGATTATTTACACAAATCGGGAAGTTCATGTAATTTGCCTCAAGGCAAAATACCAATACCAACTAGTTTAATGCCACATTTAAAAAAAATAAAAACAAAAAAATTCGTTCTAAAATTTAAACAGAAAATGTTAGAGTAAACATCCCTTATTTCTTAAGGGTGTGAAAAATAGGTAGTAGCTGATTCTTAGACCTACTGAATAGGCATATAAAATTTGGTCACGGTAAAGCCGTACATGGAAATTTTATATATAAAATAAAAAAATATTGATGGTTAACCAAAACTTACCTATACCATTTTGTATTCGTTTGTGCAACCTCATGTGAAACACTTATACCCAAAACTGAAATCCCCAATACAACTTCTTTATTACTTTCTTCATATGCTATAAAATTCTCCAATCCATAACCATCCAACTCCTGACAAGTCGCAATATAATATTCTTCAGCCAAAGCTTGCGACATATTTTGCAAAACAGCACTATGCTTCATCACAGCTTCCGTTAAAGCCTCCAATAAATTATTCTCAACAATATATTTAGGACAAGCCAAAAGCGGCTTCAAATGTTCTGTATTAGTTTCCAAATGATTCCCATACTCAGCCTGTTTACTATAACTCGCTAACAGTACAGCTTGCTGAAAATTACAAACTATCCTACCATCGGCCACATCGTTCTTGAGATGCAAGAAATAATGATACCGAGTCATTTCATCCGTGATCAAAGAAACTCCAGAGGTAACATAGTACATGACTCTCAAATATAAAGTTGTGGATGAAGCGTATTTCTCTAATTGTTTTCTTAAAGGCATGTCCATGTCGACCCATTTTGGATAGTTTTGTTTGGTGATGTAGCGCAAGCCGAAGAACTGTGTTTGGTTGATCATAGCCCTTTGGCAGACATGTTCGAAGCATTCTTTGCCCAGACTTTCAGAGCTTAAAGTGCACTCGACATTTGTACCATCTAAAAGCTCGATGGAGATAACTAGGAGGTTTTTAGATACAACATTGTATTGACGGGTTTTTTTTAGTTTTAATTTAAAAGGCATTGTAATTGAAGGTTAGACTGAGGTGAGTCTTGATGTTATAGTTTTGGGGCCATAATATAATATAATGTATACAAGCATGATATTTACCACATAGACCTAGTATACCTGACAATTTTCTTCTGCTAGAGTAATCGTTTATCCTTGTGGTAATTATAGGCCTGGCACTCAACATTTGTTAACAAATACTCTCCATAATCTTTTACAAACGACATTGTATCATTTTCCTTCCTTTTACAAAATATTATACGCCCACTATTAACTTATCTGTCAAATGTACATGCACCATAATGTGTGCTAATACTTTTTCCTTTACATTAGTCTAATAATTCCTATGGCACATTGTAGATAGTGGTTTTATTTTATTTTTATTATTGTTTCTGGTTCATTTAATGTCTGTTTGCTTGTTTTTATGTAAAATTAATTGAATGAAATTGACATTGCACAACTGTACAGGTGAGCAAAACAACCTGTTGACTTGACTGCAGTGATAAAGAGCGGCAACTATTCGAACTAAATTATATCGATATAGGAGTGAAGTTATCGAACCACGGATTGTCAAACTTTTGTGGTTGTCAAAGTTTGTTGACGGCAAAAATTTGCAATGTGCGAGTGGAAAGAGTCAATAATTAATAATTTTACCAAGGGTCGTGTTTTTCAAACACATTGAAAAATATAACGCAGAAATTTTTTTGTCAAAAGGTGGTCAAGCAATACTTCGAATATGCTGAGATTGACAAAACTATTTTTTTAAAACGGGCAGTGGAAAAATGTTTCGAAATCCATCATATGATAATATTTTTTTTATTATTGAAATATGAATAATTAAATAAGCAATACTTTTTGTCCTTGAGATATATTAGTGAATAACATGAAATAGTACATGAATTTTTCACGAGAATGACTGATTTACTTGATTTTTTTTATTTGTTTAAAAATTTGTTATATCCTTTTTAGATGAATAGATATTATTAAAATTTAAAAGTTATTAAATAAAAATTTCGTATTATTTATCATATTATAACACAATAGTTTATACATAGAGCATAAAGGTAGTCCAAAAACCATCAAAGCGGTCATCAGTATTATATCATATATTGTTAATTTTAAACAAAAATAAAATAAATAAAAAGAAAATGTTATCAGAAACACATATTACATCAATTAAACTTTTCAAATCCACATTAAAAAACCTGCTCTTTTAGATCACTTTTCACGAAAAAAAACTCGACCGTTAAGTGGTTAATATGCTTTATTTATAATAAAATATTTATCTTAATAATATTAACTCTTGTTATTTAGTTAACTATAAATTATTTTTGAAGTAAAAACTTTTTTAGGCGCGACTGGGGTGTAAATCCGTATAAATGCAACGGAAGTGCGTAACGGCAGAGTCGAGTGCCAATGAATCGTCATTCGCTCTCGATGATATCATTTCTATACGGGTCTACTATTGTCACGACTACTATTGTGATTAGTAGTCGTGTATGTGAATAGAGATCTGTCGTCGTATGCGTACCGGCATCAACGTTGTATGCACTACGATACCAACAAGGAAATCGGCATAGATAAATAAACATTTTAAAAGTCACATCGTAATACAAATCTTGATTTAATGATAAATGCCGAATCAAAATAATATTTTAAACTGTTCCTTGAAAATAATAAAACAAATTAACATTTTGTACTAAACGTAGGTTTATTGATTAGAAATTATTCGTAATTTCTATAAATCTTTAAAGTTATTGAAATCGAAAATATTTTTTAGGCAAGACAGATATTACAGCTGTTCAAAAAATGAAATTATTTCGCCAGCGAAAAAAGGAAAAAAATACAAGCAGTCAATGAATGTATGTTAATTTTAAAAACATGAAGTTCTTCAAACACAATCATTACATGATGAGTGAAGTTGCGAAAACAATATTTGTTTAGGCGTTGTTTAACATAATCCACTGTGTGAACAAATATTATAGAATTTATTAATCAGCAATTACTTCATTTCTCTAATGAAGGTTCATTTCTGAATGCTAATTACAATGACAAACCGATCATGTCATATTTGAAGTACGACTTTAATTACATTATTGTTTTTATATATTATACATATTTTTAATGCTAATATAAATATATAATTTATAATTTATCATGATATAAATGTGTATAATGGTTGACACTGATAAATGTGTGCATCACGAGTGTTACCATATTACTAATAAAAATTATTCAAAACTGTTATATGATGTATTTATTTTTACCTAACTTAAATTTGCTACTTTGTATACTAGCAAATAAGTTTTACTTCAATCGCGTGTGAACCTTGCGCGCACTCTTTTTTTATTCTTATATATAAAAGTCTTCTGTACGGGTGTATGATTTGTATATGTAAGCCATATTAATTGTTCGTAGTTTGAATTTCGCATTGTTTTATATACACTACATTCTTTCAATTGATTGTTTAATATCCGCAACTTACAATCAATGTTTAATATCCGCATTCCTGTATTTGTTAAACATCAATATTTAGAACAATTAGAAGAAATAATAATTAGATGGCATTATACTCACAGTAGAAGTAGATTCACATTCTTCAATGAATTTACTACACTCATTCAGTGGCGGATTAAGCTTTCTGCCGCCCTATCCGTTCAGGCGCCATTTTTAATAGACAAAATTTTACTTTTTTAATTAAACAATTTATTTTAAATTATTTTAGATATAATTTTTAACTTTGCGTTGGATAAGTAATTTTAAATTGTAATTTCGGAGTTACGGAACAAAGAGAGTGCAGAGAAAATAGAAATCTAGTTTCGAGAGAACGGAGCATCCAATGTGAATGATCTAAACAACATTCAATTTGTAATAATGGGGAGAAGTGGTAATTAACTTTTGGCAAAGGCAGGTCCAGCGTTTTGGAGATACCCAGGCTAAATGTGCAAAAAATGGTGCAAAAAAGTTTTTGAGAGGACTAAGCGCCCGATTTGAATGATTCAAAGAACTTTTTACTTATTTTAACAAAATAAGTAATTTTGAAAAAAACATTTTGTTTCAATTTTTTTTTTCAAATTTTTTTTTTCAAAAACATTTTTTCTGTGTATATCGAAATTAATTCAAATTTTATTTTTAATTCTGACGAAAGTTTTAAATCTCACATATACTAAAGAATTATTAGATGCTTTTAAAAAGAATAATAGTTATTGACTTGAAATTAGAGGTTGAAAAAATACTACAATGCAAAGAGATAAAATATATTTTATCAAAAACCATATAACTCTTTGCATTGTAGTAATTATAGTATTTTTTCAACTAATTCAAAATTAATAATTATTGACAATATTCTTTCTGAAAGCATCTAATAATTCTTTATGAAGTTCTGAAAAAAAAAATTTAAAAATAACATAAACCACATATTAAAAATCAAAGATTATTTTGCAAAAATTTTATTTTAAGATATTTCGATATTAGTTAATTATCAGTGATGCACACACATATATTGACACATTTATGTTTATTAAATAACATAATTATTTAAATATTTTAATTTTGATAATTATATGTACTTAATTAGAATGCAACTCTTTTCCTCACCACCCATGGGGTAGAGTTGCCAGGCGCGTTTTTTTTAATGTGGTGTCGCCACAGAAATAGATACTTCTATTCATATTTACGTTTCTAACATTTCAGATGGAAATGGATATAGTGTAAATACTACTAAGTATCGATTTGTGCAGCCCTAATCCACTTAAACTAACTTACAAACTAATTATATAATATACCTAACTGACCCGAATATAACGCGAAAAGAAGAACCCCCGCGAAATGACCTAATGTACCCAAAAATTTCGGTTTTTAAAAATGAAAGAACCTCTCGTGGTGAAGAAAAAAATCAATATAAAATGTGTACTTTAGTATTTTAGCGGCGATTGTAAATTTATAAAAAAAGAGCATTTACATGATGTACCCCCCAGATCCACCATGTAAACACTGGAAAAAAGCTTCATAGGTTCCCAGCCTATGAAGTTTAAGGACAAATGATAATTAATTAATTAATGTAAAGAAGAGCGCGAAAAATATAAGAGAGGTTCTTTCACGACGCCACCCTTTTGAGCTCTGAATAAAAGTACGCGAACAACCAGAAAAAAGTACGACCGAAGATTTAAATGTCAAAACGTCCCCTAACCTGATATTAACTAAATACTACTATAATAATAGAAAGTCTTATCTCACAGTTAATTTTCCTTTCGATTATGTCATATCATCCAATTCAGTTGTAGGCGGTAGTTCAGGTAGTAGTGGTGCTACTTGGTTTTGAGTTGATGTTATTTTCTGCCAAATCTCGTGCAAGACCTAAAAACAGGTAAACGTAGAATTTCTTTACATTTATTCGTATGGGTTGCAGAAGTAATTGTTGGTACCCACTTGTACATATCCTTTAATTCGGCAGTGGTCTCTTGGTGGTTCGTGTATATCTTGGTAAAACATATAGACGACATACAATACAGTGTCTTCTTTGAAAGACATCTGAAATGAAAAAAAAAACACAAATGCCCCTAAAAATAGGGGCAAACAAATACACGGGGCCCCGGTTATATTAATAAAAGAATATATGGTCATAACTAATAATAAGATTAAATTAACAATAATAGGATAAAAACCACTTGCATATCCTCCTGGCAGTTATTTAGAAGTCCTGGTGCTTTGTGGTGCGAAAAGAAATTAATTCTGTAATCCTGAAATAAAAAAGCGGTTTAGAAAATATAAAGAAAAAAGATTTATACATATTACTTAGCAGTATGCCAATAATTTTAGTGTCTTAGTACATCAATTAGTCTGACCAATTTCTTCTATGGGTTGAGGAAGTAGTTCTTGGTACTCACTTGGTAGCAATTTTCTTGGAAAGACATCTGAAATGACATAAAAAAATACAAGTGCCCCTAAAAATAGGGGCAAAATACAAACGGGGCCCCGGTAACAAAAATAAAAATATATACTTATATCTAACAAGGTCTAATTACTTAATATTAACTTATGAATACGAGAAAACCTGTACGTATCCATATTGAGGTGAACTGAAAGGGTTAAGGATACTCTTGTTAGAGTGCAATGATTGCTATTTGGTATGTTTAGCATCTCACTCCCAAATATGAAGGGTAATTTAACTCTGCATGCCTGAAATGAAAAGTGACTTGAGAACATGGAATAGATGATGAATCATAAATACTATATGTGGCAGCCTGCTTGTAATCATTCCAGTGCTCTGGTACATCATACGATATAGGTACACATCTTCTCCTGTTCGTTGTTGTAGTATTCAACCTCCTGGTATCTTTAGTTGAGGCCCATTTACACTAAAATGTTAATTTTGTTATTTTTTTACATAATTTAGGGTTTTGTACCATCATACTTTTCTTTAACTTCAAACAGTACGTCTTCAACATTTCTCCGTTCAGGAGACTTATTGTGCAATCACAAAAAATTTAAAATATTTAATTAAAATATGTTCATTGCACTACAGTAGAAAAATCAGTCAATAAAAAACAAGTAATTTATTTAACAAAGTTTTTAGATTTTTAGACGAGTTATTTACATCCATGCTACTAATAAAATAATTCCAAAAAATTAAACATAGTATAAATAATACTAATTATAAATTAAAGTGTATGGGGCTGCGTTGCTTCTGGGAAAAACATCGCAAGGACCCATACACCGAATGAAAAAAAAAAGTTATTAACGAAACGCGAATTACTAGAACCTGCCGTGGGGGGTAGGCGACAGGAACACATTTAAACGCGGAAATCGTTTTAAACGATATTAAAATTACGAATAAGTCCTCGCACGAACAAAAAAAAAATTAAAATGTGGACGCAAATAACTCAAAATTAGAATTTAACAAAATTATAAAAAATAATTAAAAATTGCCAATGTAATTGAATAAAAAAAATTCATGCACAATAAATCCCTAAAGCAATCCGCCACTGCGCAAAACACTGTATGAAATCTGAAACAAAACAAATGTAGTCAATCGTAAATATTTTATATTAAACATTTTATATTTATATTAAAATTTAATATTATTTAATTATATTTAAATTTGATAATCTAAAGATTGCATTAAATTATTTATGTTAACTCAAAGGCTAAAATTAAAGATTTTCACAACAATAAACACTAAGGCGACACTTCAGCACAAATATATTGGATTAGAAAATGTAACGCAAATCGTTTAATATTAAAGAGACGAATTTTTACTTCAATTTATTTACATTCTTATAATTATAATTCACCAGAAAATCAACTCAAATCGAATCAACCTAAATACAAGTTCCATGACACGTATTTGAAACTGAATGCACGAAATGATTACATAATACATAAATATTTTTTAAAAGACTTACCTCTGACTGTAGTGTCGACCGAAAGGTCCAAATACATAATGATTTTATTTCTTATTACGCACTTCTTTTATTGGGGTCAGAAAGGGACAAAACTATGAATTGTTACCAGATGATACTGAAATTCAAAAATTCAAAAATTGTTATCTAATTGAATAGTTTCGGGTTCGGAACCATAGAGGGTGCAATACGAATTGTTTATTGTACCTCACAATCAGTCATAATTCAACCTTCGTGGCAAGATGGTCGAAATTATTACTGCTAATATTTGCATCTAGTTCTGTTTGATTCATATATTTGATTTGATTGTGAAGTATTATTTGTATTAATACGTTTTTATTTGTATTTGCGTATTATTAATTTGTGCGTTTTTATATATAATTGTAAAATAAAACTAGTGGTGTATGGCATCGTGCCTTAAGGCAAATTGCTGGAACTTTCCGTACCGTAATCGAATATTCGAGAAATTTTAAACGGTTTTCAAATATATTGTTACAGATACAGTAACTTTCTTTATTTTTTTGTTATATCTTGTTATATCTGAGCAAATCAAATATAAATCATAAATCAATTTATCTGCAGGACATTAACAATCGTCATTTCTTTTCTAATTCAATTTCAAAAAAATAGTTGCCTAAATTTGCACAAAGTTGAAAAAAGAGCTCCCGTATAGTCACAGTCTAAACGCATTTGTAAATAATTCTGTGCGACATTTTCACTTATACTCTGCTTAGCTTGTCGGCATTTTCACATTTTTCAATAGTTTTTTTTTCACAAAATTGGAACAGTGCAATTACAAAGGCAATTATTTTGTTGAAACAAGCAGAAAGTTCTTTGAATCATCTAAATCGCACGCTTAGTTCTCTTAAAAACTGCAATTTTTTAACATTTAGGTTTGTATCTCCGAAACCGCTGTGCCTACCTTTGCGTCCAGCGTCCGATTTAAATGATTCAAAAAAACTTTCTGCTTGTTTTAACAAAACAATTGATTTTGGAAAAAAAATCTGTTTCAATTTTTTTTTTGTATATCAAAAATGATTCAGATTTTATTTTTGATTCTGACTAAAGTTTTAAAACTCACTTATATACTTTATAAAATAGTTTCAACTTTACAATTCAGTTTATATAATTCTTATAAATATTAGACAATGTTACAGTATTTATTTGTAATAATCTATTTGAAAACATTTAATATTCTTCGAACATCTCGTTACGGTACGAGAAGTTCCAGCAATTTGCCTTAAGGCACAATGCCATACACCCCACTAGTTTTATTTTAATTTATTTCTCACAAAAAAGCTTATTAATTTGATAATAAACATGATACATCACTAAAAATATTAATGAGGCGCCCTTGAATAAGTTTGATTAGAAAACGAATAACATTCTATTTCATAGAGAATTATCTAGATCAAGATCAATCCTTAAAATAAATTGCCGTGACAAAAAAAAAAAATCGGAAAAATTTGCCGCCCCCCAAATTGTGCCGCCCTAGGCCCGGGCCTCACGGGCCTATGGGATAATCCAGCACTGATTGTAGTATATTCACTACTAGAGATGGGTAACTCACTCCGGAGTTATCACTCAGATACAACTCCTCCCTCGGAGTGAATCCGAGTGGAGTTGTCTCGCCGGATTTGTCATATCCGACTTCCCTAAACTGGTTGTTTTTTCAATCGTTGTTGTGATTGAATTTTAAAGGACCAATTGTAAAATACTATAATTTGTAACTAGTAATATTTAATTTATGTTAATAACAAGTTATAAGTGTATTTACAATAATTTTAATATGTTTTTTGATAACGTATTGATTTTTTTTTTTTTTTTTTTATTATTTCTGTTAATTTTAACAATCAGATTACAATTGTACAACGTATTGATTGATTTTATTTATTGTGATTTTCGACTGATGATTTTTTGTTTATATATCAACATAACCGCATGCTTTGATTGGCGCGAACACTGGTACTAAGGAAGCTGTCGCTTCTCGTCTTTTAAACAGGCAGTTTTATGACCTTTTAGGTATACGTTTTTTTTTCAGAAAATACAAAAATATTACTTCAAAGATACAGAACAATGAAATTGTGTTCAAGTGTGAATAACTCCAAAGTATAATTTATTGAATAGTAAGGGGTCATATTTCTAAATACGACAATCTTTGGCCGTGAATTTGGACACATTTAGTCTGTTTTTTTCATAGCCTGAAATAACAATACTTTTTAGAGTGTAAAATATATCAGTGACGTCAATGTATTTAAGCAGCAAAAAATATTTATATTATATTATTACTTTTACACAAATATATAATTGTATAAAAGTAATAATATGCTAATCGAACTACCTGATATAATATTAATTCTCGAATGGAAATAGCAGAAGAAAAAAATTAGAAAATTTACTACTCATTGGATCACATTTATTACGAACACTGGAGATGTACACAATAGTAGTATTCATTGAATAAAGTTAATGCACTCATTGTCGTAAATATTAGGCTTAGTCGGTTTTCAAAAACCGGCTTTTTGGCGAAAACTATGGTATTCTAAACCCGGTTTTTTAGTGAAAAAAGTCGGTTTTCACCGTATCAATGGAAAATGACAAATATAGCCAAATATAAAAGATAGATGAAAGCGTTTTGATTCTTGAAATCATATCGTTTCAATAGCATTTGATACCTTATCAGTCTGCAATGGTTCCCAGAAAAGTTTCGTATATATTAATTTAGATTTTTATACCAGTGTATATATTAATTTAAATCAGTGTGATTTCTTCTAGAAGAAGTAACTTCCTCTACTCAAACTAAAAAAAAAAGTTTTAAACCCTAGAAGCCACAAATTAAAGAACAAAAAACTCAGAATTATTATATCAGGCTTTAAAAACAATTAAGCATAATTTGGTCGCAAGTATGAGAGTATTTTCTATTTCAGGAAATTTTATGAGTAATCAAAGGACACGTCTAAGCAGCAATTCGATAGACGTTCTCAGTTTTTTGAAATCATATTTTATTAAACAAAAAAACAATTAGAATGTTTAAAATCAATTAATTAAAATTGTTCGGAACAGACAATACCCGAGTTTAACTTAATTATTTTTAAAACTAAAATTGATATTAACAAGTATGTATCAACACGTATCTAATATTTTTTTACTTTTATTTTTTAATTTAATGAATTTTTTTATATATAAAAATGTATTATTGTGATTTATTCGAAAACTTTCCTTTCACTATCACATAAAAATATTTTCATTCTTATATGTGATAATGATGCATGAATAACGAATAATTATTTTCAAAGTTATTTAATCAAGATAAAGTATTATTTTTTAGTTCTGCTAATTAAAATTAAAATAATTTTGTTTACTATCTATAAAATAGAACTATAAATAAATTCAGTCAAATATTACTCTAAATTACATTAAATTTGCGGATAAATTACAGAATATTCGAGCAAAAATTTATTTTCTATACAAAATTCGAAAACCGGTTAAAAACGGTTTTTTAGTAAAATTAAAATTTGAAAACCGGTTTTCTGAAATGTCGGTTTTTGTATAAACCCTAGTACATACATATGTAGTATATACAATTATATACTACGATTGGTTTCATTACTCATTTTTATAAGTTATCTTCAAAATTGTAAGCAATTTGTTTTTCTCAACAAATCTTTGAGCAGTTTTGCATCTGTTAGCTCAGGTCTGCCTTAAGGACCCAATCTTGGTCCTCTACAATTTAATATTTTTCTCAATAAAATATCAGATGTAAGTTAAATAATTTTCCAATTTCAACTACATTTAAGGACATACTAATCTTTGGCTTTGACCACAATATGTTATTGAATGAATTTAACACATCATCTTTCGCCACACGTTTTACTGAAAGAGTTTAATTAGTACTTAATTTTTTTAATAATGCTATAGTTTTTTTCTGAAAATCATGACTAGGTATCCTTTAATGTTTCTGGATTTTCTCTACGAACTCAAATATTTTTCTATTACAAAGTCTAAAGACTTTAAATTCTTTAGTCCTAAAGTTTTTACTAACTTTAATGCAATTAGTAAAAATACTGATAGGCAAAAACACATCATGAAAACAGCTTCTATAAATTTTGCATATTACTTCTAATTATTTAATTTAATGTTTCAATAGTATTTTATAAGGTACTATGCATTGTTAAGCTCTCCTTTATTATTTGCGCAATCGGCTATTGATAAATAATAAATTAAATTAATAATATATTTAATTGCTGTCGCAGCTCTACATTAGACTCTGAAATGAAAAAAATTTTCTAGAAAATAAACAAATTTAATTTTTTAATTATAATATTTGACATTTAATTTTAAACACAATTATAAAACCAAAACAATCATTCAGACAAATATTCATCACTCGATACCTATAAGAATAATAATTAATTAATACAAAAAATAAATTCATAAATATATGTAAACAAATATTACTTGCACAAGAATTCAAATGGTTTTTGTGAAAATAATTATTGAAATTTAGTACCCTCAATATTTAAAACTAGGGAATGCAATACCGATAAAAGATTTTAATACTGGTATTTCGGTGATTTTTCAATTTGAAAACCGGTAATACTGGTAAAATGCCGATATTTTTATTATCTTAAATGTAAATAAAATTGAAAGTTACTAGTACAAAAATTAAAAATTATATATGTTACGGTAAATGTGCACTCTTGGTGAATGTGCACATTTTAAATATAAATATAAAATGAAATAAAAAAAATTAAAAAAGTATATAAATATGAATAAAAATAATGAATAATGAATGAAGAATAATAAATAGCTAATAGTAATTAATTATGATTAGTGATTAGTGAATAGTCAATAGTTAAATAGTGAATAGTCAAATAGTTAAATAGTTAATAGTTGATAGTAAATAGTGAATAGTGATAAGTTAAGAACAAATAATGAATAGTTCAATAGTAGATAGTTAATAGTTAATAGTAAATAGTGAATAGTTATGAGTTAAAAGTAAATAGTTAACTAGCTAACATTAAATGGTTAAATAGTTCACAGTAAATAGTGAATAGACATAAGTGAATAGTTAAATTATTAATAGTCAATGGTTGAATAGTTAATAGTTAAATAGTTAATTAATAGATAAATAGTAGATAAAAGGTCTAATTTTGACAAACGCCGAAAAAAACGATACTAATTTTTGCAAACTTTGACTTTTCAAAACCAAACGACTTGTCGTAGAGCCAAAATGTTTTAGTATGATCTAGAAGACCATGATATCTATAAACAAAAAAAATTCATGAAAATCGTCAAAACATTTTTTTTTCTATTCAATCTTTACCAAAAACTGATCAGCACGATTTCCAACCAATATCTTTCAAACGGTTTTTGAATTTTCAAAATCGATTCAGAATTGCGGGCTAAAACGTGGACGAAATTTTTTTGCACTTTTCTGCTATCTACAAAGAAACGGCTTGGCCGATCGTCCTCATCGAGATACATCGAATGGCTTTTAAATTTTTGAAATCGGTCCAGCCGTTTTTTTTGAGAAAACGTCGATTTACGGCAAAAAATCTGTTCACACACACACACACAACTTTTTCCAAATTTAGTCTCATTCGATTCAGAATGGCTTGAAACGTCGAGAAAACAAAATTAACGAACGTAGTTTTAAATGCATATAATGCATATTATCAAAATATTTAAGTAGAAGGTATTCATATTTTGTGCACATGTGTATATAATAGTTTTGACTAAATTCTAGTTAATTTTATCTAGTTTTGTTTAATGTCTAAAAAGAAAATTTTTAGGTAATTTGCAGAAAAGGAAAAAATGTTCTGAATCCATATGCATATGTATTGCAATTTATCAAAATACTAAAGTTCTCAGTTCAACTACGAATTACTCAAAATTTTAGTATCCAAGTATATATAACAGTTTTTACTAGATTTTAGTAAATTTTATATAATATAATAATTTTATATAGTATAATATATAATTATATAGTAAATTTTATATACTAATACCGCCGAAAAATCAGGCGGCATACTTTTTTGGTATTGCATTCCCTATTTAAAAAAAATCTCAGATATTGAGTACAACTTAATTCATTAAACAATCAACATTTTTTTATACTGTACAGAAATAAATACCCAAACAAGAAAAAAAGCTGTAAAAAAACTCCCTGTAAGAAGAGTGAAGAAGAAAAGAAATATTTTCAATTTTTTTGTAGATTTATTGATTTTTTAAAATGCACATGTTTCGTGAAAAAATTATATATACCAAATTTACAATTTCCAATACACTGGATTAATTTCCATGAATGTCTTCAAACATCAAAAATTAAGGCAATTAACTATTATTGTTATTGAACAAAAATCTGATCAATAATACAAAACTACTTTATCAACCAGATTTATGGTACACATTGATGTTGCCAATATAAATGTGTTGAACGTGAGGAGCACAAAGATAAATAAATGTACAGATGTTATCAGAATGGTGTCCTGCGAGCACCACCCACACACACATTGTTCAAAAAAAACATTTGAGCAATGTCAGAGAATATTGGATTCGTTTTTTTTTCTAATATTTTTAGAACATGTACATTAAGTTATTAAATTGATGTTTCACACACATGCATTTTCCATATTATTAGGACCCGCAATATGAAATTAACAGAACACCAACTTCGTGGTATGTTTATTTTAAATCGAGTCTTCTACTAAGAGACAAGTGGCTACTATGCAACTTCGAAAGCAATTCAGGAAGTGCAGTTGTTAACCGACATGTTATTTCTCTTATACAATATAGAGCAATAATATTATACAATTATTTGTCCAAAGGTTCAAAATTATTTTTTACACATATCACAAATTATTACAAACATCAAACTATTGAAAAGAATTACATTTTAGCTTTAAATCAAATTGTATTCAATGATTACAATTACAAGAGACAATAGATTTTGAACCTTGGATTATTTATTTTTATTCCTTACATAGGGTGGTTTTGTTAGACAAAAAAAATTAAGGTGTTTTTTTTTTTGATATCTCAACTTGTGAATTATTAATATCTATATTGTTACAAGCAGATATTAAATGATTCGAAGTCATTTGATATAATTTTTTTGATGTTTTATTTTAAATATACCTTAGATGTGTCATTTTCAACTAGTTGGTTTAACATAATATCTATGAAATTGGTATATGCATCGTTAAAGCATTTTTTCTTTATTATTTTAAAATGAAATTAAATGTCAAACTCTAAAATTACTCACTGCAAATCAATTCTAATGCAGGTTTGTCAAAATGTAAACAAACTAAAAATCAGATCTTTACGTTTTATGATTTAACAATACATAACCAAAGAGGTTGCACAGCAATAAGCATTGTTTCATACTTCACACATAAATAAATTAAATAAAAAAGAAAACCAATCCTGCAGTTTTTATGCATTAGAAAATATGTGTGCAACCTATTTTCCTTATCATTTTTAAAGGGGGATGTCTATAAAAATGTTATTTTAGCAAACAGTTATAGATATTGTATTCGCTAAAGGTATCTTTGAGATTCCCGAGACATGTTCCACTGCTCAAGCAGTGCTTTCTGTAACGGTGTTCTGAACGGGTTGCCCACCCTCCTAGAAAACAAAAAAAAACAACATTAATACCCAAATTTTTATTTAAATTGTTAATTTACCATTGTACCAAAAATAGTCATGCATAATAGAGTGTGTTTACAAAATAAACAATAGGAAGGAAATGTTAAAAATAATGAATAAGGTAGGGAATGCAATACCGATAAATTTCAATACCGGTTTTTGCGGTAATTTCTCATTAGTACAAATATAAAAAATTATATATACAACTACAACTGTATACAACTAAACTTCATATATAAATTATATAAGGTTGTTCGGAAAGTCACTTCGTTTTTTCATCACTAGAATTTAAATATATTTTTTATGAAACTCACACTTATCACACCTAAACGTTATAATTAACATCCCGCAGTGCAAGTTATAGTAATTGCAAAAAAATCAAAACTGAGAATTTTTATATATCTTTATGTTTCAGAGCTTTCTGAACATTTTGGCATACCTTAGAAAAAATGGATGGATGTATGTGTGTGTGTGTGTGTGTGTGTGTGCGTGTGTGTATGTGTGTGTGTATGTATGTATGTATGTATGTGTGTGTATGTATGTGCGGATACAAATTTTCGTCGACGATTTCGGGAACACGGATCAACCGATTTGAATAATTCAAAAAACATTCGATCCGTATTGATAAGGAGACGTGCTGATTAGTTTTTGGCGAAGGCAGGTCTAGCCGTTCCAAAGATACGGGGCAAAGAGTGCAGAAAATAGAAATCGTTTCGAAGATACGGGGCAAAAAGTGACAAAAACGGTAACCCAGTTTTTAAGAGAACGGAGCGTCCAATTTTAATAATTTAAAAAACATTTTACTTGTATTGACAAGATGAACTGATTAAATTTTTCGGAGAGCAGGTCTAGCGGTTTTGGAGGTCTAGTAAAAAAAATTCATTTTGAGGTCAAAAATGATCATTAGACATATGCACATCAAATTATCAGATATTTTATGGAGATTTGAATAATTTGTATCAATTTTGTTTATATTTCTATGGGTTTCGATATGCATCTCTATACAGATAAAGCAGTGTAATTCCTTTGAGAAAAAGTTGAAAATTTCCAAAATATTACAAACTAAAAAAAAAACATTTTTTCCAAAAACTTACAATTTCTCAAAATTGTAAAAAATACAGATAAAAATAATTATTAAAAAAAAAAAATTAACAGCAGATTGCGGGACCACCTCTTGAAAAAGACGTTTTGCGGTAACCACTTTATCTCTGAAGAAAATCCGGAATTAAAAATCCAGAAAGACTTCAATAAAGAAATAATAAATGTAGTAATTAATCGAAGCAATAAACAAAATAATTTTGGAGAAAATTGCAGTTTCTTTAAATTTTTTTTGTTTTTTCGACGAAATTTTGACCTTAAATTGTTCAAAAAACCAATTAAATTTTTAGAAAATCCTACGTGTATATAACCCTACTCTATTGACGAGTAGAGATCATATTTTGATATTTGTTTATATTATAGAACTACTAAAAGATGTATCTGTTTAACCAACTAGCGCGTATGTAAAAATACCGAAAATACCGGAATTTTTCGGGTAAATACCGGTATTATAGCCGCCGAAAAATTGGGCGGTATACGGGTATACCGGTATTGCATTCCCTAGGATAAAGTATATTGATTATTATTAAGGAAAGGCGACGATATATAAACATCATGATTTTATTGAACGCACACAATATAAACTATTTACAAAACACTAAAATTTTACAAATTTTAACAAAAATTTAGGGTGTACGTACAATAATTTACAATTAACGATTTAAAAGGCTAGAAGTCTAACTTACTTGAGGGGTGGACGAACTTCCATTTGAAGTTGAAGATGCCTCAGGCTAATAAAATCAAAAGAATGAATAATAAAATAATAAATAGGATATTGATCAAGGATGAACAACCTTTTTTAACTTACGGGCCGCAATTATTGATTAATCACAAAGCTTAATATATAGTAATAAACATTGGTAAATAAAAGTACAAAATTTAAAAAAGCTAATTATTTTTGATAAAATAATGTAGTAAGAAAAACAAACATGATTTATTACCAGGATAATATTAAGTAATTCGCGGACCGCTAAAAAATATTTAAAGGGCCGCATCAAGCCCGCGAACCGCGAGTTGCTCATCTTTGATATAGAAAAAGGATGAAAATAAAAAAATAAAATAAAGTTTAAGAATAATAAAATCAGTGGTTTCCAACCTTTCTTGCAACGCGCTCCTCTACTTTAATAAAAAAAAAACTTGTCCCTTTTTATTTTACAAAAATTTCATTTCATAAACTGACTACAGATAATATGCAATATTATGTAAAAATATGCATAAAAAATTATTTTTTCGATTTTTTTTTTTAAATATTTCGTTTATTTTCGTACCACAGGTTGGAAACCGCAGATTTAAATAATAAAAGAAATAAAGCTGCTAAAATAGTAGATTGTGCAGACTTAGGAAATTGAAATAGATTTTGTCGGCCAAACAACTAACCATTCTAAAACATGCATTGTGTTCCTAAATGTAAATATATATATACAAATGTAGCGAAAAATTCAACTGACCACATCAATTTTCAAGTTTAGAAAACTCGATAAAAAAAAAATAAAATTGTATATACGATATCTATTAAAGGGGTATTCTAGTGTAGAGGCATAAATTTTAGTTCATGTTTAAGTTTAAGTCATTTGCAAGAGTACAGAAACAAGTTAAAACCAAAAAGGTTAATGTTAAAAATTAGAACAGTTTTGAGAAAAATGCGTTGAATGTTTCGCAAAAAGGAAGGCAACAGAAGAGGATTATTATGGTGAAACAGCTGTATATCCGAAAATAATTTGAAATTTTTGAAAATCCTCTCGTACACACATTCTTAAATTTATTAAAAGGGGGAAACCTGCTTTAGAGGCTTAAAAAACGATTTTTTATTGGAAAAATATCTTCCCAAGGTTCAACAAGAATCTATATTATTGAAAATAAATATTTTCAATAATAACCTCGCATTTTATGGCAAACATTTTAACCCTGCGTCGGTCGGATATTTATTCACCTTCGAACGGTCTGAGTGGTGTGGCTGGACCACCATTCATTTTACATGCATTTATATGGGATAAATGAGTTTTTAGATATATTAACGATTATTAGTAGAAAATATTTATAGTTTAGATTTTTTCTTTTTCTTACCGTCTTTGCATGTGTTGAGCTTGCTTATAATAAAAATATTACATATATTATATAAAAAAAATCAAAGTATATAAAAAAATCGTTGCTGTTTTTTTGTTAATTTTTCTGTTTTATATCAATGAAAAACAATATTCTTTTTCGGCTTCTTACAAATGAATGTGAAACTCAAATGAAAACGAAATGAGGTGCTTCGCCTTTGAAATGAGCTGTAAAATTCAAGTTGAAAATATAATTTCATTACAGGTTTGCCAAAAAAATTTTCGAACGCAGTACGGGTAGAAAAATTGTTGATAATGTGAGCATTCACTTATCCGATTTTCAATGTTCGCGATGACCAATAAGTTTGGTAGGTTTTCAAGGAACTCTCGTCGTGAAAATACCAACATTCATGTTACAACACAGAGCAAAGAATATATAAAACGCAGTTTGAATAGAAAATACCAGAAAAAAAAACAAAATACTGGTTTACATTTATCAAAAAGCGTATATTTCATACAAAATATATGGGTGGACAGACCACTCCGACCGTTCGAAGTATAAAAAAGTAAATATCCTTATAATTATCCATCTGTACATTTTTTCGTCCTGATTTTTGCATTGATCGACAGCTAATGAAATTTTAGGAAAAGTCAAGAAATTTCAAGTCGATACTAGTCGATTACTAGAAGTTTTTTTTTTTAATTGAAGTCGAAAAAAGTCTGGGTTAATGAAAAAAATTGAGAAGTATGTTGAAATATATAACAATTAAACCTGAAAGGTTCGTTTCAATTAAAGTTTATGTCCTTTACTAAAAATTCCTCCAAAAAGCGATGTTTTGAAGCCTCTGAAGCAAGGATAGATTTAAACATTGAAAATATGAAAAAAAAAAACGAAAAAACTGATTTTGAATTTCTACACTAGAATACCCTCTTAATAAAATTAAGAATTTACGACACATAGTCGTTAAGACTAGTGCTATTATTTTTTTGAGTATTATATATCAAAATTTGAATTCCGTCAATTTGACGGGTCCCGTAAACCTATTGCCAAATCAAAACACTAGTTCAAAATTACCACAAGCAGTTATTATATAATTCATTTATCATCTACCACTGACCTTCTTGTCCCCTCCCTCACTCTGGTACCGGGGCATTCGGTTTGTACGCGGCAAGCGGCGCCTGTAGCGCGGGCGAGGCGGTCCGCGCTGTCCCTGTCCGCCTTCGCCGTGCCCGCCCTCGCCTTCGCTGACGCCGCCGCCGGTGCCACCGTCATTGTTGCCGGCCGACTGGCCGCCGTCCTCGCTGCGCGGCCTGCGCATTCCGCCGCGTCCGCCGCGGAAGTTGCGGCGGAAGAAGCGGCGCGGAGCTCCGCCACCGCGACGCAAGCCGCGGGGTTGACCCTGGAGAGAGAAGAAGAGAAATGTAAGTTGAGTTGAAGAATGGAAAAATATAATATTGTTTTTTTTTAATTATTCATTAATATAGGTAAATACAGTGATTTAAATGTGAGTGTTTCTACCCTGGGGTATTCTACCCAACAATTTTTAGAATATAATATTAAACATTACTTTCTACATATGAAGTTCACTGTAAGTACAGTAGAAACTCGATTAACCGGACCAATTATCAATGGGCATTGGGATAATCAAATGAATGAAGAATAATGTGTATTTATTGATAATAATAAAAATATGTAGATATTAACGAAAACCAATTTTTCTTTTAGAAATTAACACTACCTTGAGGGGCACAACTAGTGTAACCGCCTAAAAAAAGGTGATTTTTGGGAATTTATATTAAAAAAAACTACTTTATCAAACATTTCAAAATTTTAGGAATATATTTATACATGTTTTAAGAATACATAGTAAACTTTTTGAAGAAAAAAATTTAATATTTTTTAAGTTATCGTCGATCTCCGACGGCGCGACAAAAAAAGGCCCTTCAGTGCTGCAGTGATTCCGGCCTTCTACGTGGATGAAATTTAAAAAAAAAAAAATCTCATTAAACTAGATAATATCTGTAAAATGAACTACGATAAAGAAAAAAAATCAAAAATTGACAAAATGACTGCGTTTTTTTAAAAAAAGTCGAATTTTACCCAAAATTTTGGTCGTTTTTGGACTGCCAAAATTCGATTTTTGATCCGATCAAAAAATCGATAGCTCATTTTACGGAGAACTATATATAAAACAAGTAAAAAAAATTTGATAGTGATCGGATCATTTGTTTTTTTGTTTTCGAGAAAAACGCGTTTAAAGATTAAATGATCGTTATACTATATACTATATATATACTTTTTAAATGGCTGTAATTCAAAAACTATTTATGATATCGATTTAAAATTTTGCTATGTTATTTTTAAAGGTATAACCTATCGAAATATGGAAAAATTGAAAATTCGATTTTTTGAAAATTTCACACTAGTTGTGTCCCTTAAGTATGTACATTAGGGTGGTCCTTAAAATGGTCATTTTCGAATTTCCTTGCTCCCAGGGGCTCAAATGGTTCCAAATTGATAAAAAACAATTCTCTGAAAGTTTTAGCTCTTAATATTAACGTTTAGATAGAGCGCAATTCAAAGTTTTGTATGGAAATAGCATGGAAAAATTTTAAAAATGTTTTTAAGATGTAATTTAGCGAACAAATGAATGAATAAAACTCATTCATTTGTCGCTAAGTTATACCTAAAACATTTTTTTTAAATTTTCAAAAATTTTTTCATGCTCTTTCCATACGAAGTTTGATTGAATTGCGCTCTATCTAAACGTTAATATTAAGAGCTAAAACTTTCAGAGAATTGTTTTTTATCAATTTGGAACCATTTGAGCCCCTGGGAGCAAGGAAATTCGAAAATGACCATTTTAAGGACCACCCTAATGTACATACATATTTTCTTAGATTACATACATACACTAAACTGCAGCATTAAATATGCGAAAATTCAAATTCGGAATGTACATACATAGAAATTAGTCGCGGTTGGTTGTCCGGATAATGAGGAATTCGTATTACTGAAGTCCGGATAAACGAGGTTCTACTGTAGTACAGAATATTTTTATTCTAAAATTTTTTTCCAACTATCTTAATGAGATAGGTAACCAACAATATTCGAATAAAAAAAATGGGTTATAAAAATACAAAATTTCCTGACCGAACTCAGTGCATTTGAGATTGATAGAATTCATAATCAATGAATTATTTAAACTTGCCCTGGTAGTATCGTATCAAAGTTCTCTGGTAAGTGAGAGTGATCCTGGAGGAGGTTTTGTATTTGTCAGAGTTTGTATTTCCTTTAGACAAATACAAAAGTCGCCCGAGGATCACCTAATTCACTTACCAGATAACTTAGCCACCACACTATCAGACCATGATTGAAAATATAAAATAGAAAACAAGATTTTTACAAAAAAAATATTGTCAAAATCGGTACAGAATTTTCGTGAAAAGGTAATAGAAAATTTTTATACTGAAGTAATAAGTAATAAATTTCGTATTTCTAAATTTCTAATCCTAAAAAGCATCCCTCGTTCGATCGCCTTGCAAATGGCTTTTAAATTTTCGAAAATTTGGAATAAAATTTTCACATATAACCATACTATTTCAAATATTGTGACTCGAACGATCAAGAATGACTTAAAACGTCGAAAAATAGCTTCAAAAAATTTATTAAAATCGAATTAAAATATCTTAGTTATTGCGCATAAACGCATAAATTGCGTTTTTTTTATGAAATTCGAATGTTTGATTTCGATAAAAAGATGACAAAAAATAGCTATTACAATAACTGTTCCCCAAATAAAGATTTTGATTTCAAATATTAAAAAATTTGAAATCATTGTCTTACTTGGAGGTATTGTGATCTAGCATCCTTATGACTCAAGCACTTTCTATGAAAACCGAAAGTGGATCTAAGGAGAATGCAATTATGTCTATTTGTTATAAAAAAAAAATATTTGTTTAAATATTTGTTGGAGAGCTTAGGCCAAAGTAAAAAAAAACAATTATAAAAAAATGACAAAAGTTAGAGAAAATTACTAACAAATCATAATTAATAAACTTTACTAAATGAGTAACTAAATAAAAGACTAAGTAAGCATTAAATTGTTAATTTTTTTTTTGTTAGAATCACCGTTTTTGAGATATTGCTGTTTATAAATTATTAATAACAATTTAGTAGAGAATTTTATAATAAATAAACCTATCTAACATAATTTAAAAAAAAATTATGGTTTCGGCGGAAAATGGAAAAAACTATAATTTTCCATCTTTGACCTTGAATAAAAAAAAAATCGCAGATGTCGGATCGATGAGGACTTTTGACATTTCATTTGTAATGGCCTATTTAACATCTGTACCGAATTTCAGCTCTGTGCGAATTATTCCTAACTGAAAACTTAATTTGACTGGGGTAAGTAAGATACGCATCCGAGAATAGACGTTTATAGTCTATAAATTGATAAAAATTTATACCGAACTCATAAGTGTGTAAGTAATTTTGGATTTATTCTGTCTCAAAACTAAATTCCACATAGAACATAAAAATATTGAGATAACATTAATTATACTTCACCCAGAAGTATAAGAAGACTATCTCATAACAATCTGTTATTTTTCAGAGTTATGTTGCCCTACAAGATAATACATGTCACCGAGAATTGCTGTTACACTTACAACATTTCGAACGAAATAAGCGTGACCTTCGCAATAAAAGTCTATCCGAGTATAAGCCCATAAGTAATGTGTAAAATTCTATGTTTCTTACCTGCGAGTCGTCGGCGCCTTCGTGTTCGTCGCCGTCCGTCTGATGATCGCGCGGTGGCCCCCGGCGCGGTCCGCCACGGCCGTAATAGCTGCTGTATCGTGCGCGACCGCGGAATCGGCCACGCGGTGGGCCGCCTCCTTGTACGGGCCCTTGCCCATCACCGTTCTCGCCTCCCGAACCCGACCCTTCTTTACCTTCGCCTCCTTCGTAATCTAGGATAATGGAAAAATATACAATGTAAATTTAGTCAAATGATAAATCACTCTAACATCAATAGTCCAGTCATTTGGTCGTTTTGCCGGTACAGTACTCCGGGAATTCTGAAAATTGGTAATCTTATAGATTTCAAGGTGCTCTTTACGAAAATCAACTTTGCACCTCAAATTTAAACGGCAAGTTGCCGCCATATTGGAAAAATGGCGTCAAAAAACAGCTTTTTAAAATCTCCTTTCTGGCTGATTCTACGATAAAAGTATCTATGTACGAATGAAACTATATAAAATTTCCTACAATTCTTTAGAAAACCGTTTTTTTGTAAAATTGATAGATTGAGAGTACGGCCGCCTCAAAGTCTTTGCTGCTCCTCTCGCCGTAGTATCAAATCTCTCCATATATGACAGCACTTTGAACTTGACCACATTCTCTCTAATAAATAAATATTTTCAATGTTAAATTAAGCGAATAAGATCTTGAAATAAAACAATTCAAATATTTTTTTGCTTTTTGCTGATTTTTTAATACTTCAAGCTACTTACTTATAGCTACTTTGCCATTGAAGTGTTAAAAACATCAGCAAAAAAACAGAAAATTGTTTGAATTGTTTTATTTCTAGATCTTATTCGCTTAATTTAACATTGAAAATATTTATTTATTAGAAAGAATGTGGTCAAGTTCAAAGTGCTGTCATATACGGAGAGATTTAATACTACGGCGAGAGCAGCAAAGACCGAGGCCGGCCGTACTCTCGAACTATCAATTTTACAAAAAAACGGTTTTCTAAAGAATTATAGGAAATTTTATCTAGTTTAATTCGTAGAATAATACTTTTATCGTAGAATCAGCCAGAAAAGAGATATTTTAAAAAAGCTGTTGTTTGACGCCATTTTTTCAATATAGCGGCAACTTGCCGTTCAAATTTGAGGTGGCAAAGTTGATTTTCGTGAAGAGCACCTCGAAATCTATAAGATTTTGAATTTTCAGAATTCCCGGAGTACTGTACCGGCAAAACGACTAAATGACTTTTCAAATTAAATGTATACAAAAGCAAAATGTAATTTAAAATATTGTTCCCCAAATAGAGATTTTGATTTCAAATATTAAAAAATTTGGAATCATTGTCTTACATGGAGGTATCGTGATCTAGCATCCTTATGACTCAAGCACTTTCTATAATAACCGAAAGTGGATCTAAGGAGAATGCAATGATAATTGAAATTATTTACAGAGGCCATTCACTGATCACATCAAAATCTTTATCCAAAAATTATTTAAAAATACCTTTATCCCCCATCTAAGGGATTGTTCAAGTATTACATAAGCAGATTTATTACAATTATTTTCCCCCCTCCCCTTCCCCTTTGTCAGCAAAAGTAAGCAAAAGTTCTTAGCCAAAATAAGCAAATCAATAACCCCCCCCCGCCCCCCTATATTGCTTACATAATACTTGAACGACCCCTAACAATAAATTATTTTAAATAAAATTAAATTCTTTTGTAAATTTGTTCCAAAATTTGGGTAAAAATAAAGGTGTGTTGCACCTTTCTTTTTGAAACTTCATTATTTTCTTAAAACCCATCCAAGCCTAGCATGATTAGCAAATGACCACTTATAATTTGTAGGTAACTATTACTAAGATTCTACTAACTTCTTCTGGGTCCCCTGGGTCCTCCACGAGGGTAGCTCCATTGGCGATAGCTGCGGCGTTTGTCGGCCGCATATGGGCTTCCCTTGACTGGCTCTCCTTCTGGGCCGGTCACATTAGCTGCCTCATTTCCCTTCTCTCCAATTACCACATCAAACTCCACAGTTTCTCCATCCCCTACACTGCGGACAGCCTTCTTCGGGTTGTTTTTAACTATGGCAGACTGGAAATAGAAAATGGAAAAAATATTAAGTCACGGATATAACAGATCCATATATCTTATTTATCATGACTAAAAATGATTTTTAATCATTTTAGGGAACAAATGTTACTTTACAATATATGATAATTTTAAATAAAAAGTAGTTGCTAAATTTTAAATTAAAAAGCAGATTTTGAATACTTGGTATATTTAATATTTAATTGAAATTATGTTAAGATACTTACTTGATGTACAAACACATCTTCCTTGGTGTCAGTTCTGAAATAAAGAAAAGAATATGAGATCTGAAATCACAATGATTCTTAACTAAAAATGAATTATTTTATATCTATTATAATAGATAACTATTATCTGGTTTATATATTTTATCATAATATATATTATAATTATTAAACTGACCTATTTATAAATCCATATCCGCTTTTGACATTGAACCATTTCACAGTTCCCATCACCTTCGAAGCTGAAAAAAGGAAGTTCATTTTAATTAGTAATTTTTTTTTAATTAAATAGTTTTAATATATGATATATTTACAGCAATATCAGTAATTTAAGATTTGAATGATAAAACATAGCAAAAGGCATAAAGACTCAAAGCAATTAAATTGAATTTTTATGTTATGTACAGAAAAGCTATAAACTTGAAAAACAATTCATTGCTTACATTTGTTTTAACTCGTGCAGTTTTGAAACAATGAACAAAATATTGTAATGAAAGTAAAATTAAATTTATCTTTCATGTTAATTGAATTTTTTATAGGAAAGAACAATTGAGCAAATAAAGATTTCTTAATACATAGCCATCACATATGTAACTATCTCTAAAAAAAGTTAAATATCTTAAAAGAAGTTTAAAGTGAACTCTTGACCAAAAATTAAATTGTAGACCATTTTACAAATATATTTTTGAAACATAAATTTTGTGAACATAAACTATACGTGATTTGCATGATATATTACTAGTTTAATAGTCCATTAAGACTAAAAGCAATACATTTGCATCATCATAAGATTTATTTTTAGGTTATGTGATAAGATTTGATGATAATTCCTTCGTAATCAGCATTCATGCTCATTACAAAAATTGCTCTAAACTTGAAAACTAATTACTTAGTTGATTTTGATTTAATTCATGTAGCTTTAGAACATAATGCTAAGAAAAATAAACATAACAGTACAATTACATTATTACATATTTGGAACTTGATATTTTTATGAAAATTGAAATTAATTTATGAGAATATCAATCTGATACTGAGCAAGCCTACGAAGGCTTGAAAGCAATTATTTTCAATCATACTTATAATCTTATGTGATTATTAGCAATAAAATTTAAAGATTGCTTCCTTTGCAATTAAATCATTAATTGTGATTTTATTTTTGTAGTATTGAAATATCAAGCTCTGAAGGCAATGAAGGCTGAAAACAATTAGTTTCAATAACCGCAATACATATGTCTATGCTATGATTATTATTTATAAAACTTTAGGAATACATAAAATTGAAAACTGATTCATTAATTAATATTGATTCAATATGTAGTGTTTAAATATGTAACAAAATATTGTGATGAACGTACAGTTAACCAATTGAGCCAAAGAACAAAGTTTTGGTAATTTCAATACAATATTTAGTAAGAACAGACATCATCTGTATCTTTAAAAAAAAGATAATATTCAAAAAGAAGTGGAAATTGAGTTATACATAATTAGCAAAAGCCCTCGAAACAATATTAAATGTAGAAGAAATGAATTTGTATTAGAAACTCTTCAAATTATAATGAACAATTAAGCAGGAAATGATTTTGTTAATTTCAATGCATTATTTAGTAGGAATACACGAATACACAAGAAGACTATGTAACTATTTCTTAAAGAAAAGTAAATCGTAAAAAATTCCAAATTGAGTTCTGACCATTTTATAATGCATAACAAAAAATGTTTTATAGCTATGAAATTTATATACTGATGCATAATTGAATGAATTTATGTATTGATGATGATTGAATTGATGATTGGCATGATACATGATTAGCAAAAGGCCTCGAAGGGTAAGTATTATCCTTCATAAGAATAATTTTTATATGAGATTATTATTTGCTGCCTTCCAATTCCTTCGCAGTCAATGTTATAAGTGATTGTACCTTACAAAAAATATTAAGAACCTGTAAACTTATTCGTTAGTTTTATTTAACTCGTATGGTTGTGAAACATGTATCAAAACATTTTATATTTAATATGAACATAAAGGTAAAAATAAATTTGCATTAGAAACTTGGTAAATTATGATTATCAATTGAGCAAAAAACGATTTTGTTAATTGCATAGCATTGTTTAGTAAGAAATAATGAATTGAGATTTTTTTAATCTGAATATGATACTTATTAAAATATACATGAATAGAACATCACCTATGCAATTATCTTTAAAAGAAAAGTAGATATTTAAAAAAAAGTCCAAATTGAGCTCTGAAATAGAAGTAGAAATTTAAAAAAAATAAAACCTTCGAGGGCAGAAATTGCTACCTTCCAATTGCTGCGCAATCAATGATAAGTGATTGTTCCTTACAAAAATTATAAACCTGAAAACTCCATTGTTAGTTAAATCTATTTAACTCGTGTGGTTATGAAAAATGTAACAAAATAATACTGTATAGGTAATGTAAACATGAAAAAATGTAGAAATTTGCATAAGATATTGGTTAATTATGATTATCAATGAAGCAAAAAACGATTTTGTTAATTTCAATACAATATTTAGTAATAATAGATATCACCTGTATATCCAAAGAAGTAACATTTAAAAAGAAGTGGAAATTGAGTTATACATAATTAACAAAAGCCCTCGAAACAATATTGAATGTAGAAATGAATTTGTATTAGAAACTCTTCAAATTATAATGAACAATTAAGCAGGAAATGATTTTGTTAATTTCAAAGCATTATTTAGTAGGAATACACAAGAAGACTATCTAACTTTTAAAGAAAATTAAAACTTAAAATTTTAAAAATCTTGGACTGGCTTATAGAAAAAATGTGGAAATTAAGTTGTAATCAATTTGTAATACATAACCAAAAAAAATTGTTTATAGCCATAAAATTTGTTTATAAAAATATCAATTTACGATTTGCATCATACGTCATTATCTCGAGAAATCTGAAAGCAATCAATTTCAATCATCGCACAATTTATTTTTATGTTATACATGATTATTATTTGCTTATCACGCAATAAAATTTTATGACGCTTCCTTCGCAATCGAAGTTTTTGCCAAACCGGCACAAATAGAACAAAAAATCATGCATGAAATATTAACTTATAACTTTTACAGCATCATGTATAATGTTAAGAGCACTTTGTATAAAGTGGATGAGTGATGTTTAAGGAATAAACTAGAAAATTCCTTTACAAAACGCCATGTGGTCAATAAATACGAATCGTAAAGACGCATTATCAAACATGGCCGCCGGTCGCCAGAGGCATGCATAGTACTATGAATAGTATAAAATAATTGCAACTAACCGATGATTTGCTTCTGTGGAGGCACTTTGGTTGTTCAGGAGCCTTTCTGGTTCAGCCATGGTGTAATTTGGCGAGTGGGTGACGGTGGTTAAGATGTTAATACACTCCCGACCTCTCCGAGATGTTAACTACTATCCAATCTCACGTTTTAAGATGTTCTGTTTTACATTCTAGCTTGTGATGACAAAAATAACAAATTGATTTGAACGCGGACATACGGCACGCTAGCAAACTTGTTCGGACGTATTGCCTCATGCGACGACGTATGTCGGGTGTTTGTGCATCATGCGCGTAGTATTGCATGCGCATGTTTCAAGTTTTCACGGCACACTCAGGTTGGGCAAATTTATTTCGTCGGCACGAAATTCAACTCGAAAATTGAAATGGAAATGGAAATAGATTACAATGATTTCAGAATATAGTTTCGAGTAATGTTCGAAATTAACTAAATTTATATATGAAACTTCAAAATTAACTAAATTTATATATTTTTGTACATTATTTAAATTATAATATAATTGCCGGAACTTCCGTACCGTAATGAAATATTCTAGGAATTTTAAATGTTTTCAAATAGATAATTATAAATACTGTAACTTTATTATTTTTATTTATTATTCGTATTTTATAGACAAAATATAAGAGCTTATGCATTGAACGATGACGTTTATATATGTTTACATGAAAAATATATAAACAAAACTTAATCAAACGGAGTTACAATGAAGGACCTTATCTCATATTTCTAAGAATGTAATAAACTGAATTGGAAATTTAAAATTATTTATTTCTAAGTGTGCTTTAGAAATTTAGCTAGGGTTAAAATTAAAATCAATTATTTTCGATATACAAAAACAAAATGAAACTAGTCGTGGGGTGTATGGCATCGTGCCTTAAGGCAAATTGCTGGAACTTCCCGTACCGTAACGAAATGTTCGAGGAATACTGAATGTTTTCAAAGAGATTATTATAAATATTGTAACATTGTCTAATATTTATAAGAATTATATAAACTGAATTGCAAAGTTGAAATTATTTGTTTAAAGTATATTAGAACTTTAGTCAGAATTAAAAATAAAATCTGAATTATTTTCGATACACAAAAAAAATTTTTTTGAAAAAAAAAAGTTGAGACAAAATTTTTTTTTCCAAAATCAATTATTTTGTCAAGACAAGCAGAAAGTTCTTTGAATCATTTAAATTGGACGCTTAGTTCTCTCAAAAACTGCCATTTTTTCCACATTTAGCTCCGTATCTCCGAAACCGCTGGGCCTGCCTTTGCCAAAATCTGATAATCACTTCTGCCAATCATTACTAATTGAATGTTTTTTAGATCATTCAAATCGGATGCTCCGTTCTCTCAAAAACTCGATTTCTATTTTCTGCACTCTTTGCTCTTTATCTCTGTAACTGCTGGACCTGCCTTTGCTAAAAACTAATCAGCTCTTTTCCCTATTGATAGGAATCGAATGTTTTTTGAACCGTTTAAATCGGTTAACCCGTGCGCCCGAAAACGCGACTGGAAATTTGTATCCATACATACATACATACATACATACACACACACACACACACACACATCAATTTTTTCTGAGGTATGCCAAAAGATTCAGAAATCTTCAAAACGTCGAGAAATGTAAAAATTTTCAATTTCGATTTTTGAACGATTGCAATAACTTACCCTACGGGAAGTTAAAAATAAATTGAAACATTTTTATTTCAAAAGCAATTATTTTGACAAAACAAGCAGAAAGTTTTTGAATCATTCAAATCGGATGCTTAGTTCTCTCAAAAA
>NW_020537324.1:71720018-71853360 GCF_003426905.1 Ctenocephalides felis | reverse complement strand
TTCAGTTATTACTAGCTATTAACCCCAAGACCTGAAAATCCCTACAGGTGCACTCTAGAGTGCCTTACTAAATTTTTTGGAAATGTTGTTTCGTATGTATGTTGTATATTGCATATTGCATATTGCATGGCCATTGTTATATTTCAGTTATATACTAGCTATTATCCCCAAGACCTGAAAATCCCTACAGGTGCACTTTAGAGTGCCTTACTAAATTTTTTTGGAAATGCTTGTTTCGTATGTATGTTGTATATTGCATATTGCATGGCCATTGTTATATTTCAGTTATATACTAGCTATTAACCCCAAGACCTGAAAATCCCTACAGGTGCACTCTAGAGTGCCTTACTAATTTTTTTTGAAAATGTTCGTTTCGTATGTATGTTGTATGTTGTATATTGCATATTGCATATTGCATGGCCATTGTTATATTTCAGTTATATACTAGCTATTATCCCCAAGACCTAAAAATCCCTACAGGTGCACTCTAGAGTGCCTTACTAAATTTTTTTGGAAATGTTTGTTTCGTATATATATTGCATATTGCATGGCCATTGTTATATTTCAGTTATATACTAGCTATTATCCCCAAGATCTGAAAATTCCTACAGGTGCACTCGAGAGTGCTTGGCGTATTTATTTTTGTATACGCCCATTTTGTATGCATTTTGTATATTTCATTTCAGAGTTCTATTCTTACAGACTAAAATACCAACAGAGAGTGCCATTTTGTATATTGCATATGATAAAATAACAATCTTACCTTTGCAGCATCTTCGACATGTATCTTTTGTATTATAAGTAGAATTTCTCGACTGCTTGTAATAATTCATCCGAGCTGGAGCATTCAGGCTTGTAGCAATAAGACAATATTATCACCTGAGAATAATATTAAAGGTTAGAGTTCATTGAAAATTTATATATATATATATATATATATATATATATATATATATCAAATGTTAAATATGAACAAAGCAACCCTCAGATTTTTAACACAACTTTATATTTATATATATATTATATATTTATATAAATTTATTTATATATATATTATATTTATTATATATATTAGGGTGGTCCTTTTCGAATTTCCTTGCTCCCAGGGGCTCAAATGGTTCCAAATAGATAGTTTGATTCTTTGAAAGTTTTAGCTCTTAATATTAACATTTAGATAGAGCGCAATTCAATTAAAGATCTCAGGTTGCAAGAGAATGTTCTGAGGCAGAATCAGAAGAACAATCTGCAACATCCAAGAACAAGGCCAAGTAATTATAACTCTAAATACTTTAATACCATTTGCAAAAAAAAATTAATAAATGAATCTTTTGTTCTTAGTTGGGAGATGCAATCCTAAAAATATTGAAGAAGTTTTTTGCAGTACCTCAAAGAAGTGCGGGTTAAAACAGTCATCTATTATGACACCAGTTTCCCGCAAAGGTATTTTTTTATAATAATTGCAGCAATAATAATTAATTTATCAACTATGATATTATAACATTCTATTATGTTTAATAGGAGTCTTCGGGGGTAGCTGCAAATTGCTTCAGTATAGGAGTGCCTCGACACCCAGAAGATGTATGATACATCAAAAATTTTGTTCCGGGAGGTAAGAAGGATTAATAAACAATGTAATAATTTAAAGGATAAATTGCAACAGAGTATACAATGTTCTGAAAAGTTTTCAAATATTCCAGAAACATTAAATATTAGGGCAAGAAATTTTATATTGTCTCAATTAAGAGAGCATCCGAAAGGAAGAAAATTCACAGACGAAGACAAAATTCTTGCTTTAATTCTGTATAAAAAGTCCCCAAAGACTTACTATTTTTGGAGACAAATATTTATTTTGCCATCTCCTCAAACATTGAGGATGTTGCTTTCAGAGTAGTTACCTTTGTATAGTGGTATTAATGAGTGTCTTTTTAATACATTAGGTTCAGCTATTTCTCATAAGTATGAGAAATATATGAGAGTAGCAAATACTGTGTTTTGATATTTGATGAAATAAAGAGAATTTATCACTCTATTGTAAATGCTCCTACACTGTATTTCTGTGTAGTTTTTATATATTGTTGTATTGTATATTGTATTATTGTTATATAAATTTCTTGGAAATTTGTCATGTAAATACTTTCCCTTAGTTACTTATAATTGTAAAATTGTAATACTTTTTATTATGTATAATAATTAATTCCAATGTAAGCACTTTTTCTTAGTTACTTATAATCGTGAAATACTTTTTATTATGTATAATATTAATTCCAATGTAAGGACTTTTTATTAGTTACTTATATTTGTGAAATACTTTTTATAAAATTGGTTTGCGATGTATTTGAAAATATATTTTATACTTCATATATTTTGTTCTCATTTCTAACGTAAGAAATTATTTGGGTTTCCTTTTACTGTATTACGTATATGAACCATATCTAAAAAAAAAAACAGCGGTTAATTTATCTATTTTATACTTCACAAACAAAAAAGTCCTAAAAACATAAAATATATATATTGATATGAAAATTGAGAGAATACCAAATTCCTAGGATTAAAACTCATTTACGTGACATTGTTCTTTATTAATTCTGCATTTAATAGTTATTTTGCTATCTAATGAATTAATAGTAAAGTTGCATTTAACGAAACCTTTGAATAGTTTTTGTATGAGTATTTTATAACATTACATTTAACCATGGTTCATCATGAAAACTTTATCATTGAATTTGCCATAAAAGATCAACAAAGTGTTTACAATTAACAGCAAATAAGGTTTTGCACATACAATTGTTTATGAATTGAAAGATAAAAGCAATATTTTTTATTCTCAAAGTCGGTAACAGATATATCTTGAATTTAAACATTATATTGGGATGTGGCTCAAGTTTTATCTGAAGAATATTATAATACTAATCTTCAATCAAAATACATTAAATTATGTATGGGATAGACTCGCTTTATAAGTGTTTACATTTGCTAATGTTATAGATAATCTTATTAAATATAACAATGAACTTACGTTCATGAACATTTAAACCAATACTAAATAACTGTTTTGCAACATCAACAATATAAGATTCAATCCAATCATAACAATTCTGAAGATAATGATATTTCATCAAACATCAAAACACAGTATCTGCTACTAATACATTTTAAGAGAAATAGCTGGAAAATCTAATGTTTTAAATAGACACTCATTAATACCGCTATACTATTGTACCTCTGAATGCAACTTTCTCAATGTTTGAGGATATGTCAACGGCTGTGAATTTTCTTCCTTTTAAATTCGAACACTTCTTAGAACATTTAATACTCTTACTATTTATTCCTTAAATTATTGCATTGTTTATGAATTCTTCTTATTCTATCTCCTTGAATAAAATTTTGAAAGTGTCATGCATTCCTTGGGTGTCAAAAGTACTCCTGCGCCTTGTTCGTGCATTTTGCAGCAATTTGCAGGTACCCCCAAGACACCTATTCAACATAATAACATGTTGAAATATCTTGATTATATATAATTATTGCTGCAATTATTATAAAAAAAATACCTTTGTGGGAACTGGTATTGGAATAGCTGAATATTTTAACCCGCACTTGACACTTTGTGTACTACAAAAACACTTTGCCATATTAAATTTCACTTAAATGTTCACTGGTATTTGAATATTTCGAAGGATGGCGATTTAAACGATTTCCAATTTCATTGATCTAGCTTGATCTACATTCGATTGATTCGATCGCCATTTTCTATAAGTTGTCAAGTTGTCATCGCGTATTGTAGTTGAGATGTGTTATATTTGTTTTTCTATGATTGTTTATATATAATTATGTTTTGGTGAATACTTTTTTCATTTATTATTAAGTTAAAATGATAAAGTGTTATAACCCCAAATATAATAAAAAAATGCATGTCTTTCCCGCATCTAATTATCAGGTATGTATATAATGATGTATTATGCATATAATGAATATGTATTATGAAAATACTATTAAAATGTTATATATATATATATATATATATATATATCTCGTGTCACGATGTTGGTTCGCGATGGACGCCCAAACTACTGAACCGATTTTAAATTTTATTGGCTCATCGTGTGCATATATATATATATTCAACTTAGGTTATAGGAAATTTTGAAAAGTAAATTTGGAATATAAATATAATAATTTTTATAAATTTCTAAAAATTTTGACAGAAAATGACCAAAAAAAACAAAACACTAAAATGACAAATGTCAAAATTTAAGGAAATTTCGATATATAATTTTTGATAAAAAAATGTGACATTTCAAAAAATAAAAATCAAAAACATGTACATATATAGAAAATCCAACATTTAAATCCAAATTAGATGAAATGCTATATTCAAAATCACTGTTTATAGTTTTAAATCTAATTAAAAATCAATGCTCAAAAATTTGAATAAATGTTGACATGTAAAAAAATTAAATGTCATTTGCCAGTATTTATAAAAATAATTATATAAATAGATTTACGATTTAGATTTAATTGATTAGCTTACCAAATTATTTTGAAAACCAAAACTTCATCAAAACATTAGAGATCACAATAAAAAAGCGGCATATTGAATTTAAAATTAATCATAAACAAAATGTTGACATTTCACAAAAAAATGTTTAACGACTTACTTCAATAAGAAGCAATAAATTTATTATTTGTGTAATTAAAATATAATATTATTATTAATATATCAGTTGAGATATATTTTGATTGTCATCGCAAATGCTAATCTTACAGGAAATTGTAAATTCTCAAATGGAATAGTACAATCTGAGGGTATCATTGGAATCTGACAAAAACAAACTAGACAAACTAATTATTATATCATATTATATTGAATTTTGACCGAAAAGAAAATATTTTGACAGTTATAATTAATTTGAAATAAAATGCAAATGTCAAAAATCAGATCTTTCCTGTGTCGATTTAGCCAAACTTATGAATTTAACAATTACATAATTATTCATTGATGATTAAAATAATTATTAATTTATTAACAAATGAATAATATTTGAAAGAAAACTTTATTGACATATATGACATGACAAAAGTATAATAAACAAAAAACTATGATGCGAGTGAATTAATTTTTGAAGTATGAAATGTCAAATAATTTTGAAAATTATACAAGTTTTTAACTACTTGTCAAAGAATCAGAGTCCAAAGCTATTAAAAATTTGATTTTTGGCACTATTATTAATTTTTTATCAATTTAGGCATATTTTTTATGGCAAAACAACGTTTGCCGGGTTAGCTAGTATATATATATATATATATATATATATATATATATATATATATATTATATATATTTGTGTGTAAAAATTTGTGTGTAAAAAGATGCTTTCAATTTGGATGCAGAGGGCGAATAATCTTTTAATGGATGACCTAACTCTTCGGTTTGTGGCACAAATCAATGATAATTTGAAATCGAAACCAAATAGAAGTGTCTCCTTTACGGCAATAACAGAATAGTTTTCAAGTCGCTGGAGAATGCTCTGATACAGAACCAGAAGAAAAATCTGCAACTCCAAGGACAAAGCCAAGTAATTATAACTCTAAATACTTCAATAACATTTGCGAAAAAATATTAATAAATGGATCTTATGTTTTTAGGAGATGGAAGCCTAAACACCTTGAAAAAGATTTTTGTAGCACCTCTAAGATTGTGAAGTGCAGGTTAAAAATCACCTATTCTAACACCAGTTTTCCGAAAAGGTATTTTTTCATACTAATTGCAGCAAAAATATTTAATATGATAATTACAATATCTTCAATTAATATGATATAACAATATATCCAATAGAAGTCCTTGATGGTAGCTGCAAATTGCCGCAGAATGCAATGATAAGGCGTAGGAGTGCCTTAACACCCAGAAGATGTATGATACATCCAATTTTGTTTCGGGATTAAAAAGGATTAACGAACAATGCAATAATTTAAAGGATAAATTTCAACAGAGTATACAATGTTCTGAGAAGTTTTCAAATATTCCGGAAACTTAAAATGCAAGGGCAAGAATTTTGATATTGTCTCAATTAAGAGAGCATACTTAAAGACCAGACAGTTTATAAAGCGCAAGGGTTTAGTTATAGTTTTAAATAAACTTTGCAATAAAAACTGGATTAAAACGATAGATAGGTTTGAGCTACAATTGGTATAAATTAAAAGTAGTTCAGAGTTTTGGTTACTTACGTTTAAAAAAACACTTATACAGAAACTATTAAAAGATTTCGTCAAATATAACTTTATTAATGATTGATTAGATAGCAAAATAGCTATTAAATGGAGAGATAACAAACAAGAATGTCTCGTAAATGAATTTTAATCCTAGAAATTTAGTTTTATCTCAATTTGGATATCAATATATATACAACTATGTCTGTTTTTACACGGTAGATTGGTTCCAGAAGAATCCGTGTAAAAAAAAAACGTGTAAAAAAAGACATTGATCTTATACAAAAATGGGTGATTTGTTCCTAATCTCTAAAACCTATTAAAATTAGTGAAAAACAAGAATTTTTAAGAACAAAAATTCATGTTTATTTTAGTTAGTGCTATTCACATTTGCTGTGACCAGTAAAAATTGTTTGTACGCGCTAAAGTGGAATTCACTTAAATCTTTAAGCTAGTGTTCGCAAACTATCGATACTATCGATGGTTTCAGACTATTTTCTTTCATAAATACTTTTTTGTGATATGAACATACTTCGCAAAAATTTAATTTGACAAAAAAAAATTAAGTACATAAAATTTCAAATCGTGCTAAATGGAATAAAATCGTGTAAAAAAATTAAAAATATTCAATTTTCAAACCGTGTTATATCAAAACCGTGTACAAAAAGACCGTGTAAAAACAGACTTAGGTGTACATAAAATTTCAAATCGTGCTAAATGGAATAAAATCGTGTAAAAAAATTAAAAATGTTCAATTTTTAAACCGTGTTATATCAAAACCGTGTACAAAAAGATCATGTAAAAACAGACTTAGGTGTATTTGAAAATATATTTTGTATTTCGTACGTTTTGTTCTTATTTCAAATAACTATTTTTTTTCAAATCTTTGGGCTGTATTGATTTTATGTACAATACGTAGAAGTAATACCAGGGGTTAATTTGCATACTGTATGTACATGTGCTGCTATGTAGTGATCTTTTCGTAAATTAAAATGAGTGTAACGTACTAATTTTCTGAATTTTTCACGAATGATTCCAAATGTTCACTCTCCTTGCCTTTTTTGGAAAAACTGAATTATTTAATGTTCTTCAAATTTTATAAAGGTTCTGTCTCTAGGAACATACAGGTCTGGTAGAGGATTCTGTCTTAAAGTTATAACGTAATTTTTAATTAGTTTTAATTTAAAAAATATCATTTTAAAGTAGTTGCGATTGTAACCAGAAGGGCAAGCCTATTGCATCCATCATTGTATCTTAATATAATAAATTTCTTAGATTTCTGTATTCAAACCTATTTCTAGAACCATCAATTGGTCATAATCATATGAGAAACGTTTATTAATAATCGATTTCAAAAAGACAAATGATACTACTTAAGTCGCAAAGGTTTTGAAGTCTTTGTTTGGTTTGTGAAATTAATATATCCAAATAGCAATAGTATTATTAAAATAAAATTTCGGGTCTAAAATTCTATCATCTTGTGATAACTCATCATAATAACGCTTCATTATCTTTTGTCTTTTCTTCTTTAAAATAGTTATTGCAATCCATCTTTTTTGCAAATCATTTGGACTTTATCTCATAGTGTATTTAAAAGATTACTTAATAAATACTGGATTTTTGTATAAAGTTTTAGAAATGAAACTAATCATTTGAAACAGTAAAGAAAGAAATCTGAAAATGATTTAATTGACCATGTTGATTGAAATATAACTATTAAACTTACGCGTCATGCAGACAATTCAAGTAGTAACAAAAATAGATATAAAAATGTTATAAATATAATTATAAAAATTCCAAATTCCAATTTTCGATGAAGAATGTATAAACTGTATTAGTTTTTCTAGATTTGTTCATATCTACGCAAGGATGTGCAAAAGTTTACTAATTGAATTGTTTGATAGAGTGTGCAGAAATATTGCAGCAGAAATGAATTCTCTTGAAGCGTTTAAGCGTTAGCTTACAAGTTGAAGTTCAATATCTCTCGATAACAAAAGGAAATGCAAACTACGTTAAAATTATTCAATTTTTTGAAAAAATTTTGTTTCGCTGTCTGCTTGCGCTCGTTGGGGGCCCCCCTGGCTTCGGGGCCCCGTATTTTTGATACGGCTGATACGGCGGTAGTTACGCCCCTGGTGCATATATACATTAATACATTCTATGTTTTGACGTGCATATATACATTTTTAAAGGGTGGTGTTATCCCTTAAAGATAAAATAAATATTATAGAATCATTAAAAAAGGCGAAACCGGCCGTAAGTTAGCTGGTAGGTATGGTGTAGGTACATCCACTATAAGTCGTACACTTGCAAGTTAGATAGTAAAGAGGGTAGTGAAAATCGGAAAATGGTGAAAAGACCGAAAATGAACTCTTAGAAGAAGCTCTATATTGTTGGTTTTTACAAAAACGATCAACAAATTATTCGTAAGCAACTTTTCTTCTTCATTGATACTTTACGTACCACCTGAATATTTTACCTCATGATTAATACAATATGTATAATGTAATCTAAGAAAATATGTAAGTGTTAATTTTCTAATAAACATCGATTTTTGTTGATATCTATGTATGCATTAGTTATTTTTGATAAACAAAACATTATTCTTCATAATTTGGATTATCCGGATGCCTATCGAGAACAATTAGTCCGGATAATCGAGGTTCTACTGTACTCTTCTTTTATCTATGGCTCTTACCTTTATTGTATACACACTGAAACACGCTTTATTCACTATTAACTTTGAACATTTCACTTTACTATTCACTATTCACTATTCTCTATTTACTATTAACTTTGAACATTTCACTTCACTATTCACTATTCTCTATTTACTATTAACTTTGAACATTTCACTTTACTATTCACTATTTACTATTCACTATTCATTTCACTGTTTACTGTTCGGAATCTGACGCACGAATGAGCAGCGTTCTGATCAGCTACTCCTTTTATACCTGCGGACTTTCAATATGGCGGACCAGGATGCTGTCAAAAAAAAGCCGTACGGAAAACATAATCCGGCTTCAAATTTCGATTTAAATCAAACTGCATAAGTGAATAACTGTGTTTGACATAATAAATATGCTAACAATAACATTAAATACATAATTCAGTAAGCTCTATTCCTTCAGTAATCAAAAATTACATCGACCAGTATATCGATTAAACATAGGGATCAAAAGAATTAAGGGGCCAATTCTGGGATAAATTAGAATGCTATGTTACAGGTCTATTATTATATCTATTGGTAGTCGAAAATTGTCAAAAAACTAGATTTTTGCTGTGCGATTAAAAGTTTTAATTTTAAAACCTAACCTCTAAAAAGCACAAATGTCAAAATAACACTTGCGTCATAAGCGCTTTTTTTTTGTTTTCACTTTGTTACACGCGCTTAAAGCCTAAAGAAAGTTTATATTCTCACGTATAAATTATTGTAGAAAATTTCAAAATTAATTAATTTGTCGCTAATCCAAAACATTACAAGTTTTAGTGTTTGTGAGGTTATCTGGTTGTTTGTTTATATGCTAAATATGAAATAAATCTTTTAACTTATTGTGTTTTACACAAGTTTGTATACATAAAATTATTTTCTCTTCTCTTTAATATAGAGATCTCTACAGATAATGAAATAGAAAACTATAATCAAGCTTATCTGAACCTACGGTATCCAATTATGAGGTGTGGCAAGCAAGGCAAATAAAGCGATGCTGCAAAGGTTCATTCAAAACAAGATGAAGGGCATTGAATTGAGCAAAATTAGTAATAATTGATTAATTCTAATAAGTATATGAAAATACTGATGAAGATTCTGAACCACTTCTCAACAAAGCAGTTAAATTTCCGAAGGTAAGTTATAGTAATTGAAAATGAAACTTTTGAGTATCTTTACGTTTTGAAGGTTTCTGAACATTTTGGCATACTTTAGAAAAAAATGTATTGATAGTGTAAAGAAATGTCTAGGTTTTGGCAAAGGCAAGACTTGAATTTTAATTCACTTATCCACTTGACTTAACTTTGCAATTCACTTTACATGATGCTTAAAAATATGATATACGAGTCTTCGTATGATATACGACTCGTAAGAGTCTTCATTTTAATTCCGCTGGATTAAAACATTAGTAATAAAATTGCTAATACTTGATGCAACTTACCTTGAGGAAAATGTTACTGAACCTAGTTTTTTTACAGCTTTGTCCAATAACATTCCAAGATTTTGAGACTGCTTTGAAACGAGTTCGAGCTAGTATATCAGACATGGACTTAGACCAATACGTGAAGTGGAATAATTTATACGGTTCTGGATAAATAATTCTGTCTGAAATCAAAAACACCAAACAAAAGGTTACATAATTCGATGTATAAATAAAAATATTTATTCATTAACATATTTATTATTTCATTTTTGATATGCGCATGTTCAATCGTAATCTTATAATAATAAATGATTTGAAAGGAATGGAATAAAGTTGCATAAAATACTATGTATATCACGAGATCTAATACTAAAATATTTGTTTAAAGGGTTCTGCACCCGTAATTAAATCCTATCATTATTTTATAATACCAGCAAGATACAAATATAAGGCTTAACTTAATATAAGCTCTCTTATTAAAAACTACAGTTGCTCCCTTTGTTTCGTTTATATTTAAATTTATATAGATAAGTCTCAAAGGCCTTTCGATTGTGATATCACAACATATATATATTTGTCTTTGTGAATATTTGTGTGACATCGCAATATATAATATGTTTTATATTTAATAATTATAAATACTTATATATATAAAGTCTCTTCTACGATTTAGAATGCTTTAGATACCTTGCTTATTTTATCATTAAATTAATTGCTCTTTAAAGGCTTAGTTCCCATATAAAACTTTTAATTTAATTATTGCATTAGTATAAATTGATAAAGATTATTGATCCTATATTTAGCTCTCGATTTAATTCAACTTGCCCTGATTTAATTATAAGTACACTTTTATATAAACATCTATTTTAATAATTATAATTATTTCAAAATTACTTAATTAAAAGAGATAAAATCAGAAAAAAAAAATTAACTAATTTTAGTGCTTTGAGGTTTTGTTTTTTTTATCGGTATGTATATTTTTTCTCACTATAAATTTTTCAAATCTTTATAATTCATTAAATTGTATTTTAAAGTTGCTGAATGATGGCACACACTAAGTGTCGAATCATGTAATTAATAAATGGGCTGTTAATTATTTTCAAATATATATATATATATATATATATATATATATATATATATCTAACCTATAACCTAAAGTTATTGCAGACTTCTTTAAATTTTCTGTTTATATTCATAAAGTAAAATACTACTAGAGATTTTTTTGAATTTTTTCTTTATTATCACCTTCTAGGAAGAAAATGGCCAAAAAGCAATCTCCCTCTTCTGTTCGGCCCTGGACAGATTCCACTTGGTAGCTTCAGGGCCGCACAAGGACACCCACGTCGCTCAAGAGGCCCTCAGATCCTGCATGGCCTTCACTGGAAATACTTTCAGAAATCCAAAATCTACTAATCAAAATAACATTGAAGAAGAAGACGTTATGCCCAGAGTGGCTCCGACGTGTACTATCACTGAAATCGACTAAAAAAAAAATAATATTTGCTAGAAGAACAAATGGGTCAATTGTAATAAATAGATAAAATTGTTACGGGTCTATATTCGTATGAGTTTGTAGTAACAAACTGTTTAAAAACTATGCATTTGCTGTATGTTTTATACATAAATCTTAATCTCCAAATAACAATTTTATCACAAGTGCATCGAATATAGACCCCTAACATAACATTTCTATTTTATCCGAGAATTGGCCCACAAATATCGATGCACAATTTGTTTTTATTTTCGTATTATGTATTGAAAATAAATTGAATAATTTTGCTTTGGTACTTATTATTTCTTATCAACTAATTTTATAGAGCTGACTGTGGTTCCAGATTTGATAATCACTTTGGCCAGCTTGATATCAAGCAATAATGATATCAAATTTTCACTTACCACCCTCAAATTTGATATCAAGTTCAAAAAAATAGTCTTTTACGGTATTTCTGCAATTTTTGTTCACATCAATATTAAAAATGTATTAAAAAAAGAGTGGTAAATAGAGTAGAGCAATTTAATTTAAAAAATGACGTCCATCCTGATCAAAAGTTCGTAAACTTTTTCTTCGTGTATTCCAAATAATTTGTGTGTTTGATAAAAATTTAATAAATAATTGACGTCCATCCTGACCAAAAGTTCGTAAACTGTTTCTTAGTGTATTCCAAATAATTTGTATTTGATAAAAATTTGATAAATAAATGACGTCCATCCTGACCAAAAATTGGTAAACTGTTTATAGTCTTCTCCAAATAATTTGTGGGAGCCTGTGAAAAGTGATTTCATTAAAAAAACTGAAAATAGTTTTTGAAAGTTTTTTTTTTACGTTGAAACATTTTTAATTAACAGCACATTCGTCGAAATAAAAAAGATAAAAATAGAAAAAATAAAATTTAAGTAATTTTAGTGTTTTGAGTTTTTTTTAACGTTATTTATATTTTTTCTCACTATAAATTTTTCAAATCTTTATAATTCATTAAATTGTATTTTAAAGTTGCTGAATGATGGCACACACTAAGTGTCGAAACATGTAATAAATAAATGGGCTGTTAATTATTTTCAATTATACATATACATATACATATATATATATATATATATATATATATATATTAATATATTTATATTAATCTCATAACAAAGACAGTGGACAACCACTGGGTTGTCTTCTATTAATACCGCCTTACAGTAATAAAATTGCATTAAATTCAATAAAATAACAATAATATATTTATATTATAATAATTGCGGTATAAAATGTACATAATTGAAATAATATATAAATGATTTATTATTACTTAATTGATATGTTGCAATTCTATAGATAAAACATTTGAATAATATACACCTATAAAATAATACACCTAATATAATATAAACATATAAATATAATTATTGGTATACATTTATATTCACGTGTGCTTATTTAAAATAATTATAAAAATTTTCGACTAACATTTTATTGATTAATTAAGCATTTTACTTATTTATATTTATATATTGTTTAAGTACACTTGTAAGTTTAAAATTAGCAGTCATTTTATTATTATGAATAATAGCTGCGCTATATTTGCACTTAAGTACATACTTTTTATAGAATTATTTTAATTCCTGTTTAAAAAATAAATATTAAAATCCTTTTTTCTACTTTTCTGACTAATTGGATAATATAAAATTAGGTAAGAGATAAAAAGCAGTATATACGAATTTGCTAGAATTTATTGTAATTGTAAAGTAATTTAAAACTTAAGTATCAAGGCACAATATAATTATATCTCAAATTTAGATTTATTAAATATTCAATTATTTTGAACAAAAATTTAAAAAATTCTTGTTTTGGAAAACGCTCAAGAAATATTAGATAAACGCTTTTTTGCTTTAGATCATAATCAAACAAATTTTAAGGGATGAAAAATTCATGCAAGTTTTAGCTGATTAAAATTTTTTAGTGTTATAAAAAGTTCTAGTGAAGGTTATATTAATAACTTTAGGCTAAAATCGACTCAATTTTTCCTATTCATTGATACCAAATTTTACCTAAAAATGCAATTGCAACGCACGTCATATATTATTTATGTATAAAATTGTATAATAATATATTTAAATATTTTTTGAATTAGCAGAATACTATTTGAATTGAAATACTTATTGATTTTTCATAATACTTTAAAATTCTATTTGATGACTTAGTTTTTACTATCCATCGATATTTTATATACAAATACAATCATTTTTACAAAAAAAAGCATTCGCAATGCAAATTTATTACGTTTTTGTGAATAAGATCTAGAATGATATAATTAAAATCTTTATATGATATTTTTTGTGTAGAACACTTTTTAAACTGAAATACTTATTAATTTTTCATAATACTTTTTTCAAATTCCTTTTTTATCTACGGTTATTATAAAAGTTTTAGTAAAGCTAAAATTACACTTGCAATTTAACAAAAACGCACTTGCATTTTGTTAAAAATGCACTTGCATTTTTGGTAAAAGTGCACTTGCATTTTTGGTAAAAGTGCATGTGCATGTTGTTAAAAAATGTACTTGCACTTTAATAAAAATGCACTTGCACTTTAATAAAAATGCACTTGCACTTTAATAAAAATGCACTTGCACGTTAGTAAAAATGCACTTGCACGTTAGTAAAAATGCACTTGCATTTTATTGAAAATGCACTTGCATTCTAGTAAAAATGCACTTACAACTCAAATTTATTGTTTTTGTGAACAAGTTTATAATAATACAGTTAAAATCTTTGTAGATTAATTTTTGTGTAGAGCACTTTTTAATTTTTCATAATACTTTCAAATTCGTTTTTTATCTGGAGTTAATATGAAAACTTTAAGTAAAGCTGCATAAATGCACTTGCATTTTAGATAAAATGTACTTGCAAAACAAATTTATTACGTTTTTGTTTATAAAAATTATAATAAAATAATTAAAATTTGTATAGACGAGATAATTTTTTTTTAAAAATGAAATACTTTTCAAATCTTCATAATACTTTCAAATTCGTTTTTTATCTGGTGTTATTATTAAAAGTTTTAGTAAAGCTTTGATGATAAGTTTAGACTAAATTTCTAAATCGACTTCATTTTTCCTATTCATCGATGGGCTTATATGTAATATACAAAATTTTATCCAAAATTGCAATAACATGCAAATTATTTAAATTTTTATTAATAAAATAGTTAAAATCTGTTAAAAAATATATATACAAATTTTTAAATAAAAATACTTTTACCATAATACTTCTTCACCTCAATCACTTTTTTATAATAAAAATTCTTCCAAATTTAATAGCCATGTATGTAGATAAAATTATTTCTATCTTATAAACTAAATTAAAACGTGAAATAAATATATAATTCTCATCAGATCGTAAACAAAAATATTATACATTTTATGCTTACCTCAAAATAAAATATATGTTTTCATTAGTATGTACAATTTTTAAAAATAATAATGTTTTTCCTTAAATAAGTCTGGTTTGCTGTAAGTAGTGTATTATGACTTTATATAAAAACTTATATTGTTCTAAGGTGGGCAACAAATTTGCACGTTGTTGTCTAAGTAGTCCGATAACTCTGGGTATATCGAGTTCCTACAAAGAATAAATATAAAATTTAAATTTAAAAAATCCAAACAGTACTCAAGTTATATGTCTATACGTATTTCAAAACTTTAAATGCTCAAAATACATTTTTTTTTAAATGACACGCACCACAACTCTAAAAGTGGAAATTACTTTCATACGAATTTCTTACACTTCTTTGTAATCTTTAAAATAATTTTCAATATGCAAATTTAATCATTATTTATTACTTGTTGATGAAAATTTACAACGTAATTCAAATACTTGCTAATCACACAAAAATCTTTTTTTTTCATATCCTCCATGTATTTGTCTAGTGCACAATTTTTTCACAAATCTCAAATTCTACAAGCCTCATAAAAATGCCTGGAACTATCGTTTTTAAATAACTTTCTATTTTGTTATTTAAATTCACGCTGATGATCTCTCTTCATTATAAAAAATTCATTAACTTTTTTTTTCATAAAAAAAATTACAAAAAAATATATTTTTTAGTTGTTACATTGTTTTACCCCTTTGTTTTAGTAAACAACGATATCAGCAAGTGAGGATGAACTTTCAAAAACTTTTAAGCAACGTCTTTACAATTATGATCAATAATTATAATTTAACTAGCAAACCCGACGAACACCGTTTCGCCACCAGATGGTTTCGTGAGAAAGATAAAGAAATTTTTTGTTTGTTTTATATTTGAAAAGGAAAAAAATAATTTTATTGCACAGCAGTAATGAATTTATTTCGATTACAAAAATGAAGTGTTTTTTAGTTGAACTTCTCTAAGTAAATGAAAATGAATCCGCAAATTATCCGTTTCATTGAAGTGCAAACCACATTTTTTGTTTTATGGTCTGACGTTAACACAAACAAAGCGGATGGTTTTCGCTCGTGAGCAGGCAACGTGTAACTGCCCATGTGAAAAACAATGATTTTCTGAATGGCACGATGCCATGCACAACTAATTTTCTTAGCTATAAACCTTGCGGAGCCCGAGACCTTTCCAACGAATGCAAAATTGTCGAAGTCGGTTCGTGCGTTCTGGAGTTATTTCGTCAGGAAGGAAAACCCGACTTATTTTTATATATATGTAGATATAAAAGAATCATTTAAATCTTACCTGGTTATGGTCCACAGTATGTAGGAGTAAATGACTTGCCATGGTAAGTCCTGATCGCAATCCTCCACTCGGACAATGTATCATCACAGGTGGATTACGATTGTGCCCTATAGGGACTTCCAAAATGCTTTGCTGCCTGACTGAACACAGTTCTTCCAAAAATCCTGAAAAAATAATTTTGTGATGTCACTAATTAATAATAGTCATTATGCCGAAAACGCTTCAGAATTGCGTCGTTTCGTTTTGCGTTTTTTTAACTTTCCGAAGGAGAAGTTTGCTGTCATCAAAAAATCCGATTTGCTAATTTTATGTTTTCTCGACGTTTCAAGCCATTCTGAATTGAATGAGACCAACATTTGGGAAAAGTATGTATGTGTGTGTGTGAACAGATTTTTTGGCGTAAATCGACGTTTTTTCCCCCTTATAAATAGCAGAAAAGTGAAAAAAATTTTCGTCCACGTTTTAGCCCGCAATTCTGAATCGATTTTGAAAATTCAAAAACTGTTCGATAGATATTGGTTGGGAATCGTGCTGATTAGTTTTTGGTTGAGATCGGCCGGGCCGTTTTCTTGTAATAAAGTGTTAAAAAAAAAATCGACAATTTTTATTATTATTTTTTGACGGTAGATACCATAGTCTTATAGATCATACTAAAATATTACGGTCCTACGACAAGTCGTTTAATTTTGAAAATTCGTCAAAGTTTGCAAAAATTAGTATCGTTTTTTTGGCATTTGTCAAAATTAGACCTTTGATCGACGTTTTCTCAAAAACGCCTGAACCGATTTCAGAAATTTAAAAGCCATTTGATGTATCTCAATGAGGACTATCGTTCGTGAGTTTTGTGCGACGATCTGCCAAGCTGTTTCTTTGTAATTTGGAAAAAAGTGGTCCACATTTAAGCTCATACTACCGAATCGATTTTGAAAAATCAAAAACTGTTCGAAAGACATTAGTTGGGAATGATGCTGATTAGTTTTAGGGGAAAATCTACCGAACCGTTTTCTTGCAATTAACTGTTGAAAAAGAAATTTAAGCCGATTTTTATGGAACTTTTTTGGCGATATATATCATAGCCTTATAGAACTTACTGAAATATTACGGCCTTACGACAAGTAGTTTAATTTCAAAAATTCATCAAAGTTTGAGAAAATGTGTAGTTTTTTGACGTTTGTTAAAATTAAAATTAGACGATTTACTTGGTATAACAATAGAGTATTTGGTCTTAATGAACATACTAAATCATTAAAGTACTACGGAAACCGGTTCAATTATAAAAATTGTTGATTTTTGAAAATTCGCTTTTAGAAAATACTCCGAGTTAACGTGATCATTATGTGTAATAAATCCACTCGGAATACTTTTAATCGCTCATAAGTTAATTTATTGTTTAATAATTAAATCGATTATTTATACATTTCGGGAAGTTCATGTAACTTGCCTCAAGGCAAAATACTAATACCAACTAGTTAAATTTAGTTCCGAATTTAATACCTAAAAAGTGTCCAACATCCTGCGGCAATCCTTCATTGGACCACTTAGCATACTGCAAATGCCAAACAGATCTATAACTTCGAGAATTCAATTGATACAACCTCAATTTGCTGGTGACACATTGACTGTTATCCTGTGAGTATTCTTTCCAAACTTGGTACTAAAAATAGAAACAACCAAGTTAAAATTAAAACAATTGTGCTATATTTATATAAGTAACTGAGTTTAACTTACTTGTCCATATTCTTGACACCTATCACTATTCAAAGGCAGATAGTTAAAATTTTCCGTGGAATTCGGAAGTTCGACAACTAAATAGACATCGGCTTCCCAGATGCACTGCAAAAAGTATCCAATGGTTTTTTCTGAAGGGCTTTCGGCGCAGATGTAGAACACTTGTTTGGCACCAATTGATGCCTAAAAAGTAAAAAAAAACACTTGTAGATTTGTAGACATGGGGACCTATTGTGCCTAGGGTTTGTCGGTATTCAAAAACCGGTTTTAAAAACCGTTTTTTGACGAAAATTATGGAATTCGAAAATCGGTTTTTCAGTAGAAAAACCCGGTTTTCACTGTATAAATGGGAAATGATAAATATAGCCAAATATAAAAGATAGATGAAAGCCTTTTGATTCTTGAAATCATATCGGTTCAATAGCATTTGACACCTTATCAGTCTGCAATGGTTCCCAGAAATATTTTGTATATATTAATTTAGATTTTTATAGCAGTGTATATATTAATTTAAATCAGTGTGACTTCTTCTTGAAGAAGTAACTTCCACTACCCAGACTTAAAAAAAAAGTTTTAAACCCTAGAAGCCACAAATTAAAGAAAAAAAATTTAGAATTATTATATCAGGCTTTAAAAATAATTAAGCATAATTTGGTCGCTAGTACGAGAGTATTTTCTATTTCAGGAAATTTTATGAGTAAACAAAGGACACATCTAACAATAAGTACCAATTCGATAGACGTTCTCAGTTTTTTGAAATCATTTCATTAAACAAAAACAATTAGAATGTTTAAAATTTATTAATTAAAATTTCTCGGAACAGACAATACCCAAGTTTAGTTTAATTGTTTTTAAAAATAAAAATTGATATTAACAAGCATGTATCAACATGTATCTAATATTATTTTACTTTTATTTTTTAAAATATTGAATTTTTTTTATTTAAAAATGTATTATTTTTATTTATTCGAAAATTTTCCTTTCACTATCATAAAAATATTTTCACTCTTACATGTGAAAATGATGCATAAATAATTATTTTCAAAGTTATTTAATCAATATATACTATTATTTTTTAGTTCTACTAATTAAAATTAAAATAATTTTGTTTACTATCTATAAAATTGAACAATAAATAAATTCAGTCAAATACTGGTCTAAATTACACTGATTTTGCGGATAAATTACAGAATATTCGAGCAAAAATTTATTTTCTATATAAAATTCGAAAACCGGTTAAAACCGGTTTTTTAGTGAAATTAAAATTCGAAAACCGGTTTCCTGAAATGTCGGTTTTTGTATAAATCCTAATTGTACCGCATAACAGACCAATGTTATGGCAAGGCTATGTTATGAAAAACTTTTCGTATTAAATTTGACAAAAACCATATGGTTGTTGTGCAGTCAGGCGTCTTTCTTAGCTTGTCAGATAGAAAACCTAACCGAGAAACCGCACTAACGTCAAAAAAAACGATCTTAGATAACAGGGTTTTTCTGATCTAGCTTCATAACTTACGAGTGACTAGGGAATGCAATACCGATGGAAAATTTCAATACCGGTATTTCGGTAATTTTTTATTTTAAAGCCGGAATACCGGTAAATTACCGGTATTTTTATTATCTTAAACAAACGTGAACAAAATTGAAAGTTACTAGTACAAATATAAAAAATGTATATACAACTACAACTATATTCAACTAAACAATAAAAACATAAAATAAAACAAATTTATTTTTTTAAATAATAATTCAACAAAAGTATATCCAATTTAATTAATTTATTATCATTATCGAGTATAATGAGTACTTTTCACCAAAAACAAACTTATGTGTTAAATTAGCATAATCTCCAATATTTAAAAAAATATTTTTCTACACTAATTTAAGATCGGATATTTTGTCGAGATAAATAGTAAGTTACTATCATTGTTGAGTATTGTTATTTAAAACAATGTGATGCTTCTATAGTATTTTCAAACTTCGAAACGTTTTCGAAAAATAATATTTTACAATTATAATAAGAATCAAACATATTTGGTAATTATCATAATTATTATGTTTAAAGTTAGAAAAAAATTTGGATTACGCAGGGGTAATATGTATGATATAAAATATTTTGGTGCAAATATCACTTAAAAATCGTAACATTTTTTTAATATGTAAACAAACATCATTATCTATCAGTCCAATTCTATTTACTGTAACACGATATGAAGCCTTTGGTAAAGCAATAAATATTCAATTTAATGACGAGTTGAGATAATATTTGACATTTGTTTATCTTATAGAATCACTTGAAGATATAGCTGTTTATGAGATTATGGAATTTAAAGATAAATTTGTTCCGAGAAATTTAAACTTTAGTGTATTATGTATCAAATAGCGCTTATGTAAAAATACCGAAAATATCAGTATTTTTGGGGTGAATACCGGTAAAAATACCGCCGAAAAATCGGGCGGTTTACCGGTAATTCGGTATACCGATAAACCGGTATTGCATTCCCTAGAGTGAAGTGACGTTGCAGTTTATGTGTAAAACGCCTGAATGCACAGCAAATATATAACATTTTGACAGTATTCATTACGATTCAGTAGCATAATGTGTGGAAATTGGATCATAACATTACCTTGCAATAACATTTGTCTGTTATTCATAATTTAATTTTTACCGTTATATGTGAAGCATTGACAAAACCAGTCCGATTATCCTTGTTAGGAGTTATCCTGACCCGGTTCTCCTCATATGGAAAGTATTCGAAGAAATTCTTTGAAGCAGATTCCAATCTTGTCAAAGGCGCTTCAGCTCCCAATCTAGAACTGATTTCTGTTCTGGAAAGACTCTCGGTTCTCGATACTGATTTTGAAGCACTTTTTATCTCGTTCGGTATTTGCTCAAACTCGAAAGCTAACTTAGTATCAGCCAATTTTATTTCCAGTAGTTGACACTAATTGAAAAAGATGTAATATTAGGAAAACTAGCTCACGTACATACTTTCGTTATAAAAGTCCTTCGTCGATTAGGACGAAAGTATAATTAAGAGTGGGAATCATAGACTTCTAGAGCAAGGGCGAGCAACCTTTTTAACCCACGGGCCAATTTAAATTTTCAAATTTTTTGGCGGGCCGAACGTAATTTATATATATTATAGCTGACCCGGCGAACGTTTAGCTACGGATAATATTTTTAGAAAATCATTGGTATTAGAAATGACTAACTAATCCCGAATGTATAAATATTATTAAGTTTAATTAATATAACTTTACCCACTGCAAACGCTAAAATACTAATAAATATTGGATAATTTACCCACTGCAAAGCTAAAATACTAACATCCATATCGTAATTATGTTATACTCTGAAAAAAAATCTAGTTTTCTCTCAAAAACAGTTTTATCTCCTGATTTTAAAATTAAATTTCTAATTTTTTGCTGAAATAACTCCTTTTGTAAGACATTCAAAAACTATGTACTTCTTATGCACATTGAGAAATATTTGCACAATGGGATAAGCCTGCAAATCATTTTTAAAATTTGGAGCCATTTTTAAAATGTTGCAACGGATAGAGCGGATAAATTTAAGCTTTTTTATAAGATCAGAAAAATCTTGATCAAATTTCAATTAAAAACGTTCACAAAAAAGGCGATAATAGTTAATTGATCGATTACCGAGCTATATAAAAAATGATTGGACTACTAAAATGTTTATTATAAAATAATAAAAATTTGGAGTTATCTGTAGTTTTCCATTTCGCATAAAAAAATTAAAATAAAGAACAAGATTTAAAAATCTGGATTGGGTGTGCGACAATGTACCTTTTACCGCTGAAGATAAATCTATAGTCAAAATTGGGGCACAAAATATTGAAAAACATTTAAAAACTGGCACAATCTTCAATCTAGATTTTTTTCTGAATGAATTAATTATTATTCAGCGACTTTTCTTTTGTGGACCTGTGTAATTGTTTGCGCACATACGTACTTCCAAAAAAAAGAATTTATCATAATTTGATTTGCGTTTTTTTTTTCAAAATCGAAAATTTCTCAGGGCTTACTAAAAAATTATATTAAATCTATATTATTTTGCATGTTAAAACTGCAATTAAAATTTGTCCACATTTTCTTTTTTTGAATATGAAAAGTAAAACGCAAGATTCTGCAAAAGATATTATTCCTAATTACCAAAATGCCGAAAGGATTATAATTATTATTTCATATCCAAAAACAATTGTAATTCGCCATTTGATTCGTATACTCCTTAAGCATTGCATCACTATTGAGCTAATGTACTTTAGTATTGAAAATCGAGGAAGTCTTTAAAAGGTTCTGAATTTAAATAACATAAATAAAAAATAATATAACCTAGAAAATGTTTTATAAATATCAATCCTATACAATGCAACCTTATCCTATAAGTATATAATTATAAAAATGAGATCTATCAGAGCACCGTGTTTGAGAAAAATATACCAAAAAGTGCATTTTCATATTAACATTTAAAAAAAGTTGATATTTTGAGTCTCTCTAGTAACACTTGCGGCCCGTTTACTAAACCAGTTTTTGTATATAAATAAAACTACAAACAAAACTACTTACTACAATTTAATCATAATTAAATAATATTCACGTAAAACATCCTATTAAACGTAATTGAAACATCATCTGTCAAAACCGTTTGACATTTGACGGATTGGTCACCGTCCATTGTTTTATTCAAATTACGCTTCTACAAAAATTTTCAAATTAAAAATGTAAAGTTTCTATACGATTTTGAAATAATATCTCAACTTTCCGACAACCTACTGATTAGCACAAATTTTTCAAGACTAAGACTGGCCAAATCGATTTAGCCGTTTTCGAGTTTTACCGAATCATTTGATCGAGAGCTCCATTTTTATATATAAGATAATTAATCTTACCAAAGCTTCTTTGCTGATCGTTGGTGGCAACCCAGTGGACCAACGTTGTTTCGAACTTTCATCTTTAGAATTATTTGCGGACTTCGAAACAAAATCTCTCGTGTTAAAAGTGTCTTTTGAAAACAACTGCTTGGAACCATCTTTTTTCTCGCGACCTAAGGTAGCACTCTAAAATTAGACAAAAATTTAAGAATAGTATAATTAAAATCTAATATGTATTCAATGTATTACCTTGATTTTGTCAGTCGTTTTCCCACGAGCTCCTAACAAACCCCATCGCAATTTTTTCTTTTTACCAGTGTTGGGGTCGGTTTTAGAATTATCACTGACAATACTTTCGTCACTGAATAACGATTGTGATTTTGATGAATTCATCGATTTACTTTCTATGTGTGATATAGATCTGTTTAACAATAGTGATGATGATTTTTCTTTCTCCAAGGACAAACCCATTAACAAATTTTCTTTATCGTTAAAACTCTCAGCTTTAGTTACTTTTATATTATCCTTGTGCATAACTGGCAGTTCCATCAGACTTTGAATTTTGTTCAACCTTGTACCATTGGATATATTTAGATTTGAAAGTTCATCGCTGATTTTAAGATTCAAGCCCTCGTTTAGTTTGATATTAGAAAGTTCGTCCTTTTGGAACGTTTTCAGGTTTGCACTGTCCCTTCTGTTAGGTTTGATAAAGTTAGACAGGTGATCATCAGGTTTAAGACTAGATAACTTTTTATTATACTCGTGCAGATTTTGGGCAGACATGTGCAACTGCTTGTTGACCTCCAGGTTTATCCTATCGTGAAGATTTAAATCGCTGATATTGTTTGATGTTTTATAGTTTTGTTGTTTCGCTAACTCTGCAGCAAACTGGTGCATATCAGTTGTTGGATTAGATGATACCACTGGAGCACGTTGTTGACTAAGTTCCATAGCAAGTTGGTCATACAAATTTGAATCACTCACATTATGACTCGGTGTAAGATTATGTGGTTTAATATTTAATTCCTTGTTCACCGAATTGGAACTAAGTCGCATTGCGGATGATATTTTACCAGCATGGTTCATTACCTCTTCATTTATTACCAACTGAGGTTTATCCCCGAATCTCATGGATTGTATACTATGAGCCCTTTGTCGCATTTCGTTCCTCATTGGAACATTTTCATAAATGGGTTCACCTTCGACACGTACCCCGTTATAAATATTACCCGAACTGATTTTTACATTTTTGATTTGATTTTCAACGATCTCTTCAATGTCTCGGGGCATGCAATAAATTACATTACCCCTGTCATCGTAGATTTTTTGGATGTGTTCAGTTATTGAGGAGTTTTTGTTGGGAAATCTATTTTCGTTCTCGAATTGTTTAGAGAAACGGTTTAGGTTCTCGTATGCAACATGTGCATTTGATAAATAATTTCGGTTTGACAGGGAATTTAGGTAAAGGTGGTGGTTCAGCATTGTTCTGGACGATACGAGATCAGGACTTGATCCGGATACCTAGAAAATTAAACAAGCTAGATGTAAGTAAGCTAGATTAAGACAAGTAGCATAAACATCGCGATATTTATATAAAATCGGCATGATCAATAAGAAATTATTAACTTCCCGAAGGAGAAGTTTATGTTTTCATAAAAAAATCCGATTCGCTAATTTTATGTTTTCTCGACGTTTCAAGCCATTCTGAATCAAACCAAATTTGGAAAAAGTATGTATATGTGTGTGTGTGTGCGCGTGTATGTGAACAGATTTTTTGCCGTAAATCGACGTTTTCTCAAAAACGGTTCGACCGATTTCAAAAATTTAAAAGCCATTCGATGTATCTCAATGAGGACTAGCGTTTCTGAGTTTTGTGCGACGATCGCCCAAGCCGTTTCTTTATAAATAGCAGAAAAGTGAAAAATTTTCGTCCACGTAGCCCGCAATTCTGAAACGATTCTGAAAATTCAAAAACCGTTCGAAAGATATTGGTTGGGAATCGTGCTGATTAGATTTTGGTAAAGATCGGCCGGTTTCTTGTAATAAAATTTAAAAAAAAAATTCGACAATTTTTATGATTTTTTTTTGACGGTAGATACCATAGTCTTCTAGATCAGGCATCGGCAACCTACGGCACGTGTGCCAAGCTTGGCACGCGTTTGTAAAAATACTACAATGGGTGTAAAGATACTACAATGGGTGTAAAATTGCTACAATGTTTGTAAACAATACTACAATGGGTGTAAAGATAGTAGTATTTTACACCCATTGTAGTATTTTTACAAGCCTTGTAATAATTTTACACCCATTGTAGTATTGTTTACAAACATTGTAGTAATTTTACACCCATTGTAGTATTGTTTACAAACATTGTAGTAATTTTACACCCATTGTAGTATTGTTTACAAACATTGTAGTAATTTTACACCCATTGTAGTATTGTTTACAAACATTGTAGTAATTTTACACCCATTGCAGTTATTTTACACCCATTGTAGTATTTTCACACCCATTGTAGTAATTTTACGCCCATTGAAGTAATTTTACACCCATTGTAGTATTTTTACAAACATTGTAGTAATTTTACGCCCATTGTAGTATTTTTACACCCATTGTAGTAATTTTACACCCATTGTAGTAATTTTACACCCATTGTAGTATTTTTACAAACATTGTAGTAATTTTACACCCATTGTAGTATTGTTTACAAACATTGTAGTAATTTTACACCCATTGTAGTATTGTTTACAAACATTGTAGTAATTTTACACCCATTGTAGTATTGTTTACAAACATTGTAGTAATTTTACACCCATTGTAGTATTGTTTACAAACATTGTAGTAATTTTACACCCATTGTAGTATTTTTACACCCATTGTAATATTGTTTACAAACATTGTAGTAATTTCACACCCATTGTAGTATTTTTACAAACATTGTAGTAATTTTACACCCATTGTAGTATTGCTTACAAACATTGTAGTATTTTTACACCCATTGGACTTATGTACATCAAATTATCAGATATTTTATAGAGATTTTAATACTGTGTACATATTTTGTGTAACTTTTTTTGGGTTCAGTACCAAGATTTTTAATTTCAGTATGGGAAGTTCTAGCAATTTGAATTAAGGCACGATGCCATGCACCCCACTAGTTAATGAAAATGTTTAAAAGATAAATTTGATTATAATTCTTCTCCCCCAGAACCTGGTTATATATTTCAGGCGGCATTTCTGTTCTAGATCATGCTAAAATATCACCGCCCTACGACAACTCGTTTAGCTTTAAAAATTCGTCAAAGTTTGCAAAAATTGGTATCGTTTTTTTGGCATTTCTCAAAATTAGACCTTTCATCGACGTTTGCTCAAAAACGCCTGAACCGATTTCAGAAATTTAAAAGCCATTCGATGTATCTCAATGAGTTTGTCAGTTTTGTGCGACGATCGGCCGAGCCGTTTCTTTGTAATTTGGAAAAAAGCGTTAAACCTTTCGTCCACATTTAAGCTCATACTACCGAACCGATTTTAAAAAATCAAGAACTGTTCGAAAGATATAAGTTGGGAATGATACTGATTAGTTTTAGGTGAAAATATACCGAACCGTTTTCTTGAAATTAACTGTTGAAAAAAAAATTAAGCCGATTTTTATGAAACTTCCTTTGGTGATGTATATCATGGTCTTATAGAACTTACTGAAATATGACGGCCTTACGACAAGTGATGACTAATTGATTCTTAGGTATTTTCCTATTATCTTATCTTTTTCCCTTGGGCAAGCAAATTGCTTGAAATAGAAGCGTAATAGTAGACGTGGATGCTATAGCATTTATAGTACATAACGATTAAAATATAATAATCTGGCTATCCTTATAAACGGTTTTTATACAAAATTCGGACATCACAACCAATTTAAAAATAAAATTACTGACATTTTCTTTTACCTTGTTCAATCCGTTACCGTCCGCGAACGTGTTAATATACAAATTATTTTATTTAATACAATTATAATAAACTTACATGATTCACAAAATGCAGTGGTGCATTCACTCGCTGGGATGCCAAGTCCGGCGTAGAATTAGTTAAATAAGGCGGTTTATTCATAAGATACGGTGGTCTATTCGTCGGATAAGGCGGTGGTAAAGTTGTCGGTGGTTTGTAAAAGTGCAAAAAATTCACACCACTCCCATGAATCAAATTATCCATTTGGTGAATGGTATCTGAACCATAATTAACTGCTGCTGACGGATAAGCTGAAAATAAAATACAACATCAAAATAAAATCATCTTATATATAAAAATGGAGCTCTCGATCAAATGATTCGGTAAAACTCGAAAACGGCTAAACCGATTTGGCCAGTCTTAGTCTTGAAAAATTCGTGCCAATCCAAAGATGGTCGGAAAGGTGAGATAATATTTTAAAATCGCGTAGAAACTTTACATTTTTAGTTTGAATTTTTTTGTAAAAGCGTAATTTAAATAAAACAATGGACGGTGGCTAATAGGTGAAATGGCAAACGCTTTTGACGGATGATGCTCAATTACGTTTAATAGGATGTTTCACGTGACTATTATTTAATTATGATTGAATTGTAGTAAGTAGATTTGTTTGTAGTTCTATTTATATACAAAAACGTTAGTAAACGGGCCGCAAGTGTTACTAGAGACTCAAAATATCAACTTTTTTGAAATGTTAATATGAAAATGCACTTTTTGCAGATATTTCTCAAACGGTGCTCTGAAAGATCTCATTTGTATAATTATATACTCATTGGTATTTATAAAACATTTTCTAGATTATATTATTTTTTATTTATGTTATTTAAATTCAGAACCTAAATTTGGTATCGATCAAAAGGACATTTTGTTGAATAACATTTTCCCAGTTATAATTTCCCAGAATTTATCGAAAAATAGATAGTAATATTTGAAGGTCCGGAGTTAAAAAGGTCCACCACCAATGTGTCAAAAATCAGTAAAGTTAAGCATTGTTTAACAACAATATTTGAAAGTAGAGGGAAAAAGATGTATAACCAGCTATAACCTTGATTTGAAAACGGTAATCTTTGAAATGGGGGAGATAAACGGTAATCTTTGAAAATCTATAATAATAGTATTATCTTCCGTTGGTAGTTTTTTAGCATAAGTTAAAAATGTAATTATTTTGTAAAATACGTTTAAAATAATAAGGCTTTAAACCCTTTTGCCACCTGCCCGTTTCATGTTACCCCGCCTATAGGGTATAAAGGTCTAGATAGGTAAGGTTTAGAATATACCTTACTTAGCAAAACAACGTTTGCCTGGTCAGCTAGTAGTTTAATAATAATGTTATTATTACCTTTTTCATCGAGTTCGCTCCTCCACGAGACCTTTTTCATGCCAACTGCGCAAGAAGGTGCAGCCTCAAATTGATTCTCATAAAGATTCCTTTGACTCGTGTTATGGGCTTCATATAAGTTCTTCTGACTTGCATTTTGAACCAACTGATTTTCATATTGACCAGTATTGTGGGTAACATCAGGATATCTTTGAGAAGAATTGAAATAGGTTTCGTTTGCTGATAAAGCATTTGCTTTCATAACACTGTTTTGTATGTCAGGATTGTGCTGATGAATATCAGGTTGACTTCCGTAAACTAGTTCTGATAATGTTGAATTTGATGGCAGCTGATATTGTGTTAGTAATTCTCTGAAAATAGATTGTAGGAATTGATAATTGTAGTCTACTGTGCCTTAAGGCAAATTGCTGGAACTTCCCGTACCATATAATTCAATATACGAGAAACAAAAGACAAATCAATATTAAACTAGTGGGGTGTATGGCATCGTGCCTTAAGGCAAATTGCTGGAACTTCCCGTACCGTAACGAAATGTTCGAGGAATATTAAATGTTTTAAAATAGATTATTATAAATATTGTAACATTGTCTAATATTTATAAGAATTATATAAACTAAATTGGAAAGTTGAAATTATTTATTTGAAGTATATTAGAACAGAATTAAAATAAAAATCTGAATTATTTTCGATATACAAAAAAAATTTTTTTGGGGAAAAAAATAAAAAAAAAATGTTGATGCAATTTTTTTTCCAGAATCAGTTATTACGTTAAAACAAGCAGAAAGTATTTGGAATCATTCAAATCGGATGCTCCGTTCTCTCAAAAACTCGATTTCTATTTGCTGCACTCTTTGCTCTTTATCTCCGTAACTGCTAGACCGCCTTTGCCAAAAACTAATCAGCTCATTTCCCTATCAATAGGAATCGAATGTTTTTTGAACCATTCAAATCGGTTGATCCGTGCGCCTGAAAACGTGGACGAAAAATTGTATCCATACATACACACACACACTCACACACACACAACTTTTTTTTCTGAGGTATGCCAAAATGTTCAGAAACTTTCAACACGTCGAGAAATGTAAAAATTTTCAATTTCGATTTTGAAGTTAATAAACATTTTCAATATTTTAAAATAATTATTAAGTACTGTAAAATTCATCATTTGTATTTTATAGTTCTAAGTGCTTATATTTGGGCGACGACCTTAATGTATGTTTACAAAACCAATAAACATATTTAAACAAAACCTAATCGAATTTATTTTATATTTTTATGAATTTCAAAACTGAATTGCAAAGTTGCAAATTATTTATTTCAAGTATATAAGTGCATATTAAAATTCCTGAAATTTGTAGAAAAACTGTATATTTTTTAAAAATTTAATCAAATCCGTTTTTAATCTTTTGCGATATTTTTGATTTTTTTTGTAATTTTGAATATTTTTTGTAAATTTGAATTTTTTTGTAAAATTGATTTTTTTTTTGTAATTTTGAATTTTTTTGTAATTTTCAATTCTTTCTGTAATTTTCAAATTATTTTGTAATTTTGAAATTTCTTTGGAATTATGGTATTTTTGTAATTATCTAATTCTGGAATATTTTTGTAATTTGGGAATTTTGGAATTTTTTTGTAATTTTGGAATTTTGTAAGTTTGAACTTTTTGTAGTTTTAGTTTTTTTGTATTTTTGATTTTTTTTGTAATTTTGAATTTTTTTTTGTAATTTTCAAACTTTTTTGTAATTTTCAAATTTTTCTGTAATTTTCAATTTTTTTTGTAATTTTCAAATTATTTTGTAATTTTGGAGTTTCTTTGGAATTATGGTATTTTTGTAATTATCTAATTTTGGAATATTTTTGTAATTTGAGAATTTTGGAATTTTTTTGTAACTTTGAAATTTTGTAAGTTTGAACTTTTTGTAGTTTTAGTTTTTTTGTAATTTTGGATGTTCTTGTAATTTTGAATTTTTTTTTGTAATTTTCAAATTTTTCTGTAATTTTCAAATTTTTCTGTGATTTTCAAATTTTTCTGTAATTTTGAAATTTTTCTGTAATTTTCAAATTATTTTGTAATTTTGGAATTTCTTTGGAATTATGGTATTTTTGTAATTATCTAATTTTGGAATATTTTTGTAATTTGGGAATTTTGGATTTTTTTGTATTTTTGGAATTTTGTAAGTTTGAACTTTTTTTTAGTTTTAGTTCTTTTTGTAATTTTGGATTTTTTTTTAAATTTTGATATTTTTGTATTTCTTTGGAATTTTGATTTTTTTGTAGTTTTGAACTTTCTGTAATTTTAGATTTTTTTGTAATTTTTTAATTTTTTTTTTTTTGTAAACTTGCAATTACTGAACCTGCCTTCCACAAAAACTAATCATTTCTTCGCACCGTCAACGAAAGCAAAATGTTTATTGAATCATTCTAATCGGATGCTCCGTTCTCCTAAAAAATGCTATTTTTGCACTTTTTGTCCTGTATCTTAGGAACGGGTGGATCTGCCTTTGCCAAAAACTAATCAGTACGGCTTCCTATCAATAGGAATCTAATGTTTTTTTTAATCATTCAAATCGGGTGATCCGTGGTGGACAAAAAATTGTATCCACACATACACACACACACAAATCCATTTTTTCGAAGGTATGCCAAAATGTTCAGAAGGAATTGGAACATGATTTAAGTAATCAAAATATTTCCGATTTTGTAATCTTTTAGTAGAGACATTTAGCAATAAAAAAATTTATATACCTTGCTCGATTTGCTTCAGGAACCACACTTAAATCCAAACATGACGTAGATTGAGTATTGGCATTTAACGAGACACTAGATCCTAACTGTTTGCTTAAGGCACTGTCAGCAGTTTCGGAACTCACATAATCCTGCAGATTCAAAAACATTGCATTAAAAATAGAATATTCACATTTATCAATAATACAGTGGTATCTCGACTTACGAGTAGTTAGAAAACAAATTAAACTCGTATGTCCGGGTACCACTATAGTATTTCTATATATACTTACTTCAACACTATTAACAAATAAATTTCTGCTTATATCCTCCGGACTTTTAAAAGTTCCATTTTGTTCATACTTCATATAAAACGTATGTTGCAGAACGCACAGTTTCCAAACATATTTAGCATATTCAGCATTATTAAAATTAAAGTTTACCATTTTCTCATCTTCTGAACACTCTATTGTAAAAGTTCTCTTGTTATTGATAACGTTACTTATGTCCGACCACCTGGAAGAAATATAATATTAAACTCAAAAAAAATCTGATCTAAATTTATGTGAAAAATATTCAATCACTGAATGTAATCTAAAAAATGAAAATGGCTATAAAAAAAATAGGGGTTGATGATGAAAAAAGTGAAAATTTAAGGTTGTGTGTATTTTTAATGCCACATTTAAAAACTAGTTGGTTTGGTATTTAGCCTTGAGGCAAGTTACATGAACTTCCCGATATGTGTGAATTTTTAAAATTAAACTACTTGTCGTAAGGGCGTAATATTTCAATAAGTTATATAAGACCATGATATATATCGCCAAAAAAAGTTCCATAAAAATCGGCTTGAATTTTTGTTTCAACACTTAATTACAAGAAAACGGCTCGGTAGATTTTCACCTAAAAGTAATCAGTACCAGTCCCAACTAATATCTTTCGAACAGTTTTTGATTTTTTATAATCGATTCGGTAAAATAAGCTTAAATGTGGACGAAAAGTTTAACACTTTTTATCAAATTACAAAGAAACGGCTCGGCCGATCGTCGCACAAAACTGAGAAACGATGATCCTCATCGAGATACATCAAATGGTTTTTAAATTTTTGAAATCGGTTGAGGCGTTTTTTAGCAAACGTCGATGAAAGTTCTAATTTTGACAAATGCCAAAAAAACCATACTAATTTTTGCAAACTTTGACGATTTTTTAAAGCTAAACGAGTTGTCGTAGGGCCGTAATATTTTAGTATGATCTAAAAGACTATGGTATCTACCGTCAAAAAAATAATAATAAAAATCGACAAAAAAAATTTTTAACACCTTATTACAAGAAAACCTGGCCGATCTCTACCAAAAACTAATCAGGTCGATTCCCAACCAATATCTTTCGAACGGTTTTTGAATTTTCAAAATCGATTCAGAATTGCGGGCTGAAACGTGGACGAAATTTTTTTTAACTTTTCTGCGATTTACAAAGAAACGGCTCGGCCGATCGTCGCACAAATTCAGAAACGCTAGTCCTCATCGAGATACATCGAATGGCTTTTAAATTTTTGAAATCGGTCTAGCCGTTTTTGAGAAAACGTCGATTTACGGCAAAAAATCTGTTCACATACACGCACACACACACACACACACACATACTTTTTCCAAATTTGGTCTCATTCGATTCAGAATGGCTTGAAACGTCGAGAAAACAAAATTAGCGAATCGGATTTTTTGATGAAAACATAAACTTCTCCTTCGGGAATAAAAACAAATAAATTCGATCTAAAATTTACACAAAAAATGTAAGAGTGAACATTCCTTATTCCTTAAGGGTGTGAAAAATAGATAGTAGCTTATTCTTAGATCTACTGAATAGGCTGAATATAAAATTTGGTCACGGTAAAGCCGTGACATGGAAATTTGATATATAAAATAAAAAAATATTGATTGTTTGTTAACCAAAACTTACCTATACCATTTTGTATTTGTTTGTGCAACCTCATGTGAAACACTTATACCCAAAACTGAAATCCCTAATACAACTTCTTTATTACTTTCTTCATATGCTATAAAATTCTCCAATCCATAACCATCCAACTCCTGACAAGTCGCAATATAGTATTCTTCAGCCAAAGCCTGCGACATATTCTGCAAAACAGCACTATGCTTCATCACAGCTTCCGTTAAAGCCTCCAATAAATTATTCTCAACAATATATTTAGGACAAGCCAAAAGCGGCTTCAAATGTTCTGTATTAGTTTCCAAATGATTCCCATACTCAGCCTGTTTACTATAGCTCGCTAACAGTACAGCTTGCTGAAAATTACAAACTATCCTACCATCGGCCACATCGTTCTTGAGATGCAAGAAATAATGATACCGAGTCATTTCATCCGTGATCAAAGAAACTCCAGAGGTAACATAGTACATGACTCTCAAATATAAAGTTGTGGATGAAGCGTATTTCTCTAATTGTTTTCTTAAAGGCATGTCCATGTCGACCCATTTTGGATAGTTTTGTTTGGTGATGTAGCGCAAGCCGAAGAACTGTGTTTGGTTGATCATAGCCCTTTGGCAGACATGTTCGAAGCATTCTTTGCCCAGACTTTCAGAGCTTAAAGTGCACTCGACATTTGTACCATCTAAAAGCTCGATGGAGATAACTAGGAGGTTTTTAGATACAACATTGTATTGACGGGTTTTTTTTAGTTTTAATTTAAAAGGCATTGTAATTGAAGGTTAGACTGAGGTGAGTCTTGATGTTATAGTTTTGGGGCCATAATAAAATATAATGTATACAAGCATGATATTTACCACATAGACCTAGTATACCTGACAATTTTCTTCTGCTAGAGTAATCGTTTATCCTTGTGGTAATTATAAGCCTGGCACTCAACATTTGTTAACAAATACTCTCCATAATCTTTTACAAACGACATTGTATCATTTTCCTTTCTTTTACAAAATATTATACGCCCACTATTAACTTATCTGTCAAATGTACATGCACCATAATGTGTGCTAATACTTTTTCCTTTACATTAGTCTAATAATTCCTATGGCACATTGTAGATAGTAGTTTTATTTTATTTTTATTATTGTTTCTAGTTCATTTAATGTTCGTTTGCTTGTTTTTATGTAAAATTTATTGAATGAAATTGACATTGCACAACTGTACAGGTGAGCAAAACAACCTGTTGACTTGACTGCAGTGATAAAGAGCGGCAACTATTCGAACTAAATTATATCGATATAGGAGTGAAGTTATCGAACCACAGATTGTCAAACTTTTGTGGCTGTCAAAGTTTGTTGATAACAAACATATCAATATGCTTTAATTATAATAAAACTAGCAAACCCGACGAACTCCGTTTCGCCACCAGATGGTTTCGCGAGAAAGATGAAGAAATTTTTTGTTTGTTTTAAATTTGAAAAGAAAAAATTTAATTTTATTACACAACAGTAATGAATTTATTTCGATTACAAAAGTGAAGTGTTTTTTAGTTGAACTTCTCTAAGTAAATGAAAGTGAATCCGCAAATTATCCGATTCATTGAAGTGCTCCTTGGTAAACCACATTTTTTGTTTTGTGGTCTGACGTTAACACAAACAAAGCGGATGGTTTCCCAACTCGTGAACAGGCAACGTATAATTGCCCACAACAAATATAATTATTTAAAACAATTATTGATTATTTTCATTACTCGAATTTTTAATTACGGTGCGTGAAGTTCCAGCAATTTGCATTAAGGCACGATGCCATGCACCACTAATTTTCTTAGCTATAAACCTTGAGGAGTCCGAAACTTTTCCAACAAATGCAAAATTGTCAAAATCGGTTCGTGCGTTCTGGAGTTATATCGTCAGGAAGGAAAACCCCACTTATTTTTATATATATGTAGATATTTATCTTAATAATATTAATTCTTGTTATTTAGTTAACTATAAATTATTTTTGAAGTAAAATTTCTTTAGGCGCGACTGGGGTGTAAATCCGTACAAATGCAACGGAAGTGAGTTACGGCAGATAAGAGTCGATAAGAATCTCGAGTGCCAATGATTCGTCATTCGCTCTCGATGATATCATTTCTATACGGGTTGATTGTGATTAGCCGTCGCGTATGTGAATATAGATCTGTCGTTGTATGCGTACAGATATCAACAAGGAAATCGCCATGGCTAATAAGCATTTTAAAGTTACATCGTAGTACAAATCTTGATTTAATGACAAATGCCTGAATCGGAAAAATATTTTGCCCTGTTCCTTGAGAATAATAAAACAAATTAAACACTTGTACTAAACGTAAGTTTATTGATTAGAAATTATTTATACATTATTCGTAGTTTAAATCTTTGAAGTTATTAAAATGAAAAATATTTTTTAGGCAAGACAGATATTACAGCTGTTCAAAGAATGAGATTATATCGCCAGCGAAAACGTAAAAAAAATACAAGCAGTCAATGAATGTATGTTAATTTTAAAAACATGAAGTTCTTCAAACACAATTATTACATGATGAGTGAAGTTGCAAAAACAATATTTGTTTAGGTGTTGTTTAACATAATCCACTGTGTGAACGAATATTATAGGATTTATTAATCAGCAATTACTTCATTTCTCTAATAAAGGTTCATTTTTAAATTACTAATTACAATGACAAACCGATCATGACATATTTGAAGTATGACTTTAATTACAGTATTATTCTTAAATATTATACATATTTGATTGATTTGATTATAAATATATAATTTATAATTTATAATTATATAAATGTGTATAATGGTTGGGTTGACACTAATAAATGTGTGCATCACGAGTGTTACCATTTTACTAATAAACATTATTTAAAATTGTTATATGATGTATTTATTTTTAACTTAAATGCCATCTCGTACAGTAGCAAATAAGTTTTACTTCAATCGCGTGAGAACTTTGCGCGCACTCTTTTTTAAATCTTAAATATAAAATTCTTCTGTACGGGTGTATGATTTGTATATGTAAGCCATATTGTTCTTAGTATGAATTTTGCATTGTTTTATACACACTACATTCTTTCAATTGATTGTTTAATATCCGCAACTTACAATCAATGTTTAATATCCGCATTCCCGTATTTGTTAAACATCAACATTTAGAACAATTAGAAAAAATAATAATTGGCTTATTTCTCACATTATACTCACAGTACGCGTAGATTCACATACTTCAATGAATTTACTACAATAGTGGCGGATTAAGATTTCTGCCGCCCTAGGCCCTATCCGTTCAGGCGCCCTTTTTAATAGACAAAATTTTACTTTTTTAATTAAACAATTTATTTTAAATTATTTAGATATAATTTTTAACTTTGCGTTGGGTAAATTATAGTAATTTCGAAGTTACGGAGCAAAGAGTGCAGAAAATAGAAATCGAGTTTTTGAGAGAACGGAGCATTTAATTTGAATGATCTAGAAAACATTCAATTTGTAATGATGGGGAGAAGTGGTAATCAGCTTTTAGCAAAGGCAGGTCCAGCCGTTTTGGAGATACCCAGCTAAATGTGCAAACAGAAGAACTAAGCGTCCGATTTGAATGATTCAACTACTTCCTACTTATTTTAACAAAAGAAGTAATTTTGAAATTTTGAAAATAATTCAAATTTTATTTTTAATTCTGACTAAAGTTTTAAATTTCACATATACTAAAGAATAATTAGATGCTTTTGAAAAGAATAATAGTTATTGATTTTGAATTAGAGGTTGAAAAAATACTATATTCATACTACAATGCAAAGAGATAAAATATAATTATAGATAATTATAGTATTTTTTCAACTAATTCAAAATTAATAATTATTGACAATATTCTTTCTGAAAGCATCTAATAATTCTTTATGAAGTTCTGAAAAAAAAATTTAAAAATAACATAAACCACATATTAAAAAGCAAAGATTATTTTGCAAAAATTTTATTTTAAGATATTTCGATATTAGTTAATTATCAGTGATGCACACACATATATTGACACATTTATGTTTATTAATTAACATAATTATTTAAATATTATAATTTTGATAATTATATATACTTAATTAGGATGCAACTCTTTTCCTCACCACCCATGGGGTAGAGTTGCCAGGCGCGTTTTTTTTAATGTGGTGTCGCCACAGAAATAGATACTTCTATTCATATTTACGTTTCTAACATTTCAGATGGAAATGGATATAGTGTAAATATTACTAAGTATCGATTTGTGCAGCCCTAATCCACTTAAACCAACTTACATACTAATTATACCTAACTGACCCGAATATATCGCGAAAAGAAGAACCCCCGCGAAATGACCTAATGTACCCAAAAATTTCGGTTTTTAAAAATGAAAGAACCTCTCGTGGCGAAGAAAAAAATCAATATAAAATGTGTACTTCAGTATTTTAGCGGTGATTGTAAATTTATAAAAAAAGAGCATTTACATGATGTACCCCCCAGATCCACCATGTAAACCCTGGAAAAAAGCTTCATAGGTTCCCAGCCTATGAAGTTTAAGAACAAATGATAATTAATTAATTAATGTAAAGAAAAGCGCGAAAAATATAAGAGAGGTTCTTTCACGACGCCACCCTTTTGAGCTCTGAATAAAAGTACGCGAACAACCAGAAAAAAAGTACGACCGAAGATTTAAATGTCAAAACGTCCCCTAACCTGATATTAACTAAATACTACTATAATAATAGAAAGTCTTATCTCACAGTTAATTTTCCTTTTGATTATGTCATATGATCCAATTCAGTTGTAGGCGGTAGTTCAGGTAGTAGTGGTGCTGGTTGGTTGAGTTGATGTTATTTTCTGCCAAATCTCGTGCAAGACCTAAAAACAGGTAAACATAGAATTTCATTACAATTATTCGTATGGGTTGCAGAAGTAATTGTTGGTACCCACTTGTACATATCCTTTAATTCGGCAGTGGTCTCTTGGTGGTTCGTGTATATCTTGGTAAAACATATAGACGACATACAATACAATGTCTTCTTTGAAAGACATCTGAAATGAAAAAAAAAACACAAATGCCCCTAAAAATAGGGGCAAACAAATACACGGGGCCCCGGTTATATTAATAAAGGAATAAATATTCATAACTAATAATAAGATTAAATTAACAATAATAGGATAAAAACCTTTAAATATGCATATCCTCCTGGCAGTTATTTAGAAGTCCTGGTGCTTTGTGGTGCGAAAAGAAATTAATTCTGTAATCCTGAAATAAAAAAGCGGTTTAGAAAATATAAAGAAAAAAGATTTATACATATTACTTAGCAGTATGCCAATAATTTTAGTGTCTTGGTACATCAATTAGTCTGACCAATTTCTTCTATGGGTTGAGGAAGTAGTTCTTGGTACTCACTTGGTAAGCAATTTTCTTGGAAAGACATCTGAAATGACATAAAAAAACACAAGTGCCCCTAAAAATAGGGGCAAACATACAAACGGGGCCCCGGTAACAAAAATAAAAATATTTTATACTTATATCTAACTAAGGTCTAACTACTTAATATTAACTTATGAATACGAGAAAACCTGTACGTATCCATATTGAGGTGAACTGAAAGGGTTACTAAGGATACTCTTGTTAGAGTGCAATGATTGCTATTTGGTATGTTTAGCATCTCACTCCCAAATATGAAGGGTAATTTAACTCTGCATGCCTGAAATGAAAAGTGACTTGAGAACATGGAATAGATGATGAATCATAAATACTATATGTGGCAGCCTGCTTGTAATCATTCCAGTGCTCTGGTACATCATATAGGTACACATCTTCTCCTGTTCGTTGTTGTAGTATTCAACCTCCTGGTATCTTTAGTTGAGGCCCATTTACACTAAAATGTTAATTTTGTTATTTTTTTACATAATTTAGGGTTTTGTACCATCATACTTTTCTTTAACTTCAAACAGTACGTCTTCAACATTTCTCCGTTCAGGAGACTTATTGTGCAATCACAAAAAATTTAAAATATTTAATTAAAATATGTTCATTGCATTACAGTAGAAAAATCAGTCAATAAAAACAAGTAATTTATTTAACAAAGTTTTTAGATTTTTAGACGAGTTATTTACATCCATGCTACTAATAAAATAATTCCAAAAAAATAAACATAGTATAAATAATACTAATTATAAATTAAAGTGTATGGGGTTGCGTTGCTTCTGGGAAAAACATCGCAAGGACCCATACACCGAATGAAAAAAAAAATAATAACGAAACGCGAATTACTAGAACCTGCCGTGGAGGGTAGGCGACAGGAACACATTTAAACGCGGAAATCGTTTTAAACGATATTAAAATTACGAATAAGTCCTCGCACGAACAAAAAAAAAAATTAAAATGTGGACGCAAATAACTCATAATAATTTAACAAAATTATTAAAAATAATTAAAAATTGTAAATGAGATTGAATAAAAAAAAATTCATGCACAATAAATCCCTAAAGCAATCCGCCACTGCGCAAAACACTGTATGAAATCTGAAACAAAACAAATGTAGTCAATCGTAAATATTTTATATTAAACATTTTATATTTATATTAAAATTTAATATTATTTAATTATATTTAAATTTGATAATCTAAAGATTGCATTAAATTATTTATGTTAACTCAAAGGCTAAAATTAAATATTTTCACAACAATAAACACTAAGGCGATACTTCAGCACAAATATTTGGATTAGAAAATGTAACGCAAATCGTTTAATATTAAAGAGACGAATTTTTACTTCAATTTATTTACATTCTTATAATTATAATTCACCAGAAAATCAACTCAAATCGAATCAACCTAAATACAAGTTTCATGACACGTATTTGAAACTGAATGCACGAAATGATTACATAATACATAAATATTTTTTAAAAGACTTACCTCTGACTGTAGTGTCGACCGAAAGGTCCAAATACATAATGATTTTATTTCTTATTACGCACTTCTTTTATTGGGGTCAGAAAGGGACAAAACTATGAATTGTTACCAGATGATACTAAAATTCAAAAATTCAAAAATTGTTATCGAATTGAATAGTTTCGGGTACGGAACCATAGAGGGTGCAATACGAAATGTTTATTGTACCTCACAATCAGTCATAATTCAACCTTCGTGGCGAGATGGTCGAAATTATTACTGCTAATATTTGCATCTATTTCTGTTTGATTCATATATTTGATTTGATTGTGAAGTATTATTTGTATTAAATACGTTTTTATTTGTATTTGCGTCTTATTAATTTGTGCGTTTTTATATATAATTGTAAAATAAAACTAGTGGTGTATGGCATCGTGCCTTAAGGCAAATTGCTGGAACTTTCCGTACCGTAATGGAATATTCGAAAAATTTTAAACGGTTTTCAAATATATTGTTACAGATACAGTAACTTTCTTTATTTTTTTGTTATATCTTGTTATATCTGAGCAAATCAAATATAAATCATAAATCAATTTATCTGCAGGACATTAACAATCGTCATTTCTTTTCTAATTCAATTTCAAAAAAATAGTTGCCTAAATTTGCACAAAGTTGAAAAAAGAGCTCCCGTATAGTCACAGTCTAAACGCATTTGTAAATAATTCTGTGCGACATTTTCACTTATACTGTGCTTAGCTTGGCGGCATTTTCACATTTTTCAATAGTTTTTTTCACAAAATTGGAACAGTGCAATTACAAAGGCAATTATTTTGTTGAAACAAGCAGAAAGTTCTTTGAATCATCTAAATCGCACGCTTAGTTCTCTTAAAAACTGCAATTTTTTAACATTTAGGTTTGTATCTCCGAAACCGCTGGGCCTACCTTTGCGTCCAGCGTCCGATTTAAATGATTCAAAAAAACTTTCTGCTTGTTTTAACAAAATAATTGATTTTGGAAAAAAAATCTGTTTCAATTTTTTTTCAAAACAATTTTTTTTACTATATCGAAAATAATTCAGATTTTATTTTTGATTCTGACTAAAGTTTTAAAACTCACTTATATACTTTATAAAATAGTTTCAACTTTACAATTCAGTTTATATAATTCTTATAAATATTAGACAATGTTACAGTATTTATTTGTAATAATCTATTTGAAAACATTTAATATTCTTCGAACATTTCGTTACGGTACGAGAAGTTCCAGCAATTTGCCTTAAGGCACAATGCCATACACCCCACTAGTTTTATTTTATTTTATTTCTCACAAAAAAGCTTATTAATTTGATAATAAACATGATACATCACTAAAAATATTAATGAGGCGCCCTTGAATAAGTTTGATTAGAAAACGAATAACATTCTATTTCATAGAGAATTATCTAGATCAAGATCAATCCTTAAAATAAATTGCCGTGACAAAAAAAAAAAATCGGAAAAATTTGCCGCCCCCCAAATTGTGCCGCCCTAGGCCCGGGCCTCACGGGCCTATGGGATAATCCAGCACTGATTGTAGTATATTCACTACTTATTGTAGTAGATTTACTACACTCACTAGAGACTTACAACACAATAGTGGTAGATTTACATTCATCCTAAATTTACTACACTCATTGAAGTAGATTTACTACACACATTATATTATAGTAGTAGATTTACGTTCGTCGATAAATTTACTCACAGTAGAAGTAGATTCACATTCTTCAATGAATTTACTACACTCAATTGTAGTATTATTAGTGGTAGATTTACTACACTCACTAGTGACTTACAACACAACAGTAGTGGATTTTCATTCATCCTAAATTTACTATACTCATTGTAGTAGATTTACGTTCGTCGATAAATTTACTACAGTAATTGTAGTATATTTACTATTTATATAATTAGATTTACTACACTCACTGAAAATTTGACTTATTATACAATAGTAGTAGATTTATATTCTATTCAATAAATTTGCTACACTCATTGAATTCATTCATTCATATTTACTACTCATTGAATCACATTTACTACGAACACTGGAGATGTACACAATAGTAGTATTCATTCAATAAAGTTAATACACTCATTGTATGCTAGGCTTTGATAGAATACTAGGCTTTGTCGGTTTTCAAAAACCGTTTTTTTGGCAAAAACTATGGAATTCGAAAACCGGTTTTTTAGTGAAAAAAGTCAATTTTCACAGTATAAATGGAAAATGGCAAATATAGCCAAATATAAAAGATAGATGAAAGCGTTTTGATTCTTGAAATCATATCGGTTCAATAGCATGGTTCCCAGAAAGGTTTTGTTCATATTCATTTAGATTTTTATACCAGTGTATATATTAATTTAAATCAGTGTGATTTCTTCTAGAAGAAGTAACTTCTCTACTCAAACTAAAAAAAAAAGTTTTAAACCCTAGAAGCCACAAATTAAAGAACAAAAAACTCAGAATTATTATATCAGGCTTTAAAAACAATTAAGCATAATTTGGTCGCAAGTATGAGAGTATTTTCTATTTCAGGAAATTTTATGAGTAATCAAAGGACACGTCTAAGCAGCAATTCGATAGACGTTCTCAGTTTTTTTTAATCATATTTTATTAAACAAAAAAACAATTAGAATGTTTAAAATCAAATAATTAAAATTGTTCGGAACAGACAATACCCGAGTTTAACTTAATTATTTTTAAAACTAAAATTGATATTAACAAGTATGTATCAACACGTATCTAATATTTTTTTACTTTTATTTTTTAATTTAATGAATTTTTTTATATATAAAAATGTATTATTGTGATTTATTCGAAAACTTTCCTTTCACTATCACATAAAAATATTTTCATTCTTATATGTGATAATGATGCATGAATAACGAATAATTATTTTCAAAGTTATTTAATCAAGATAAAGTATTATTTTTTAGTTCTGCTAATTAAAATTAAAATAATTTTGTTTACTATCTATAAAATAGAACTATAAATAAATTCAGTCAAATATTACTCTAAATTACATTAAATTTGCGGATAAATTACAGAATATTCGAGCAAAAATTTATTTTCTATACAAAATTCGAAAACCGGTTAAAAACGGTTTTTTAGTAAAATTAAAATTTGAAAACCGGTTTTCTGAAATGTCGGTTTTTGTATAAACCCTAGTACATACATATGTAGTATATACAATTATATACTACGATTGGTTTCATTACTCATTTTTATAAGTTATCTTCAAAATTGTAAGCAATTTGTTATTCTCAACAAATCTTTGAGCAGTTTTGCGTCTGTTAGCTCAGGTCTGCCTTAAGGACCCAATCTTGGTCCTCTACAATTTAATATTTTTCTCAATAAAATATCAGATGTAAGTTAAATAATTTTCCAATTTCAACTACATTTAAGGACATACTAATCTTTGGCTTTGACCACAATATGTTATTGAATGAATTTAACATATCATCTTTCGTCACACGTTTTACTGAAAGAGTTTAATTAGTACTTAAATTTTATAATAATGCTATAGTTTTTTTTCTGAAAATCATTACTATGTATCCTTTAATGTATCTGGATTTTCTCTACGAACGCAAATATTTTTCTATTACAAAATCTAAAGCCTTTAAATTCTTTAGTCCTAATGTTTTTACTAACTTTAATGCAATAAGTAAAGGATACTGACAAAAACACATCATGAAAACAGCTTCTATAAATATTGCATATTATTTCCAATTATTTAATTTAATGTTTCAATAGTATTTTATTATGTACTATAAATGCATTGTTAAGCTCTCCTTTATTATTTGCACAGTCGGCTATTAATAAATAATAAATTAAATTAATAATATATTTAATTGCTGTTGCAGCTCTACATTAGACTCTGAAATCAAAAAAATCTTCTAGAAAATAAACATTTAATTTTTTAATTATAATATTTGACATTTAATTTTAAACACAATTGTAAAACCAAAACAATCATTCAGACAAATATTCATCACTCGATACCTATAAGAATAATAATTAATTAATACAAAAAATAAATTCATAAATATGTGTAAATAAACAAATTATACTTCCATAAGAATTCAAATGGTTTTAGTGAAAATAATTATTGAAATTTAATAGATACTACCTCAATATTTTAAACTAGGGAATGCAATACCGATAAAAGATTTCAATACCAGTATTTCGGTGATTTTTCAATTTGAAAACCAGTAATACTGGTAAAATACCGATATTTTTATCTTAAATGTAAACAAAATTGAAACTTACTAGTACAAAAATTAAAAATTATATATGTTACAGTAAATGTGCACTCTTGGTGAATGTGCACATTTACCATTGTGTTTTGGTAAATGTATACTTTTACATTTTAAATATAAATATAAAAAAAATAAAAAAAATATATAAATATGAATAAAAATAATGAATAATGAATGAAGAATAATAAATAGCTAATAGTAATTAATTATGATTAGTGAATAGTCAATAGCTAAATAGTAAATAGTAAAATAATCAATAGTCAATAGTTAAACAGTTAAATAGTCATATAGTTAAACAGTTAATAGTTGATAGTAAATAGTGAATAGTGATAAGTTAAGAATAAATAGTAAACAGTTAAATATTTGATAGTTAATAGTTAAATAGTTAATAGTAAATAGTTAAATAGTGAATAGTGGTGAGTAAATAGTTGAATAGTTAAAAGTAAATAGTTAAATAGCTAACATTAAATGGTTAAATAGTTCACAGTAAATAGTGTATAGACATAAATGAATAGTTAAATTGTTAATAGTCAATGATTAAATAGTTAATAGTTAAATAGTTAATTAATAGATAAATAGTAGATAAAAGGTGTAATTTTGACAAACGCCGAAAAAACTATACTAATTTTTGCAAAGTTTGACAAATTTTTAAAATTAAACGACTTGTCGTAGAGCCGAAATGTTTCAGTATGATCTAGAAGACCATGATATCTATAAACAATGAAAAAAATCATGAAAATCGTCAAATAAAATATTTTTTTAACACTTTATTACAAGAAAACGGCCGGGGCGATCTTTAGCAAAAACTAATCAGCACAATTCCTAAGCAATATCTTTCGAACGGTTTTTGAATTTTCAAAATCGATTCAGAATTGCGAGCTGAAACGTGGACGAAATTTTTTTTACATATAATTTACAAAGAAACGGCTTGGCTGATCGTCGCGCAATGTTTATAAACGCTAGTCCTCAACGAGATGCTCAACGAATGGCTTTTAAATTTTTGAAATCGGTCCAGCCGTTTTTGACAAAACGTCGATTTACGGCAAAAAATCTGTTCACACACACATACAACTTTTTTCAAATTTGGTATCATTCGATCCAGAATGACTTGAAACGTTGAGAAAACAACATTAGCGAATGTAGTTTTAAATGCATATAATGCAAATTATCAAAATATGTAAGTCCGCATTTAACTAGAAGGTATTCAAAATTTGTGTACATGTGTATATAAAAGTTTTTACTAAATTCTAGTAAATTTTATTTAGTTTTTGTTAATGCAGATTTTATCTAGTTTTTATTAACGCAAAATTTTTATGTGATTTGAAGGAAAAAAAAAGTTCTAAATCTATATATGTATTGCAATTTATCAAAATACTAAACTTCACAGTTCAACTATAAATTGCTCAAAATTTTTGTATCCAAGCATATATAACACTTTTTACTAGATTTTAGTAAATTTTATATAATATAATAATTTTATATAGTATAATATATAATTATATAGTAAATTTTATATACTAATACCGCCGAAAAATCAGGCGGCATACTTTTTTGGTATTGCATTCCCTATTTAAAAAAAACTCAGATATTGAGCACAACTTAATTCATTAAGCAATCAACATTTTTTTATACTGTACAAATAAATACCCAAACAAGAAAAAAAGCTGTAAAAAAAACTCCCTGTAAGAAGAGTGAGGAAGAAAAGAAATATTTTCAATTTTTTTGTAGATTTATTGATTTTTTAAAATGCACATGTTTCGTGAAAAAATTATATATACCAAATTTACAATTTCCAATACACTGGATTAATTTCCATGAATGTCTTCAAACATCAAAAATTAAGGCAATTAACTATTATTGTTATTGAACAAAAATCTGATCAATAATACAAAACTACTTTATCAACCAGATTTATGGTACACATTGATGTTGCCAATATAAATGTGTTGAACGTGAGGAGCACAAAGATAAATAAATGTACCGATGTTATCAGAATGGTGTCCTGTGAGCACCACCCACACACACATTGTTCAAAAAAAACATTTGAGCAATGTCAGATAATATTGGATTCGTTTTTTTTTTCTAATATTTTTAGAACATGTACATTAAGTTATTAAATTGATGTTTCACACACATGCATTTTCCATATTATTAGGACCCGCAATATGAAATTAACAGAACACCAACTTCGTGGTATGTTTATTTTAAATCGAGTCTTCTACTAAGAGACAAGTGGCTACTATGCAACTTCGAAAGCAATTCAGGAAGTGCAGTTGTTAACCGACATGTTATTTCTCTTATACAATATAGAGCAATAATATTATACAATTATTTGTCCAAAGGTTCAAAATTATTTTTTACACATATCACAAATAATTACAAACATCAAACTATTGAAAAGAATTATATTTTAGCTTTAAATCAAATTGTATTCAATGATTACAATTACAAGAGACAATAGATTTTGAACCTTGGATTATTTATTTTTATTCCTTACATAGGGTGGTTTTGTTAGACAAAAAAAATTAAGGTGTTTTTTTTTTTTTGATATCTCAACTTGTGAATTATTAATATCTATATTGTTACAAGCAGATATTAAATGATTCGAAGTCATTTGATATAATTTTTTTGATGTTTTATTTTAAATATACCTTAGATGTGTCATTTTCAACTAGTTGGTTTAACATAATATCTATGAAATTGGTATATGCATCGTTAAAGCATTTTTTTTTATTATTTTAAAATGAAATTAAATGTCAAACTCTAAAATTACTCACTGCAAATCAATTCTAATGCAGGTTTGTCAAAATGTAAACAAACTAAAAATCAGATCTTTACGTTTTATGATTTAACAATACATAACCAAAGAGGTTGCACAGCAATAAGCATTGTTTCATACTTCACACATAAATAAATTAAATAAAAAAGAAAACCAATCCTGCAGTTTTTATGCATTAGAAAATATGTGTGCAACCTATTTTCCTTATCATTTTTAAAGGGGGATGTCTATAAAAATGTTATTTTAGCAAACAGTAATAGATATTGTATTCGCTAAAGGTATCTTTGAGATTCCCGAGACATGTTCCACTGCTCAAGCAGTGCTTTCTGTAACGGTGTTCTGAACGGGTTGCCCACCCTCCTAGAAAACAAAAAAGACCAATATTAATACCCAAGTTTTTTTTAAATTGTTAATTTACCATTGTACCAAAAATAGTCATGCATAATAGAGTGTGTTTACAAAATAAACAATAGGAAGGAAATGTTAAAAATAATGAATAAGGTAGGGAATGCAATACCGATAAATTTCGATACCGGTTTTTGCGGTAATTTCTCATTAGTACAAATACAAAAAATTATATATACAACTAAACTTCATATATAAATTATATAAGGTTGTTCGGAAAAACACTTCGTTTTTTATCACTAGATTTCAAATATATTTTTTATGAAACTCACACTTATCGCACTTAAGCCTTATAATTAACTTCCCGTAGCGCAAGTTATAGTAATTGCAAAAAAATCAAAACTGAAAATTTTTATATATCTTTACGTTTCAGAGGTTTCTGAACATTCTGGCATACCTTAGAAAAAATGGATGGATGTATGTGTGTGTGCATGCGTGCGGATACAAATTTTCGTCCATAATTCAATTAGTTCAACCGATTCCAATTATTAAAAAAACATTCGATTCCTATTAATAAGGAAACGTGCTGATTAGTTTCTAGCCATTTCGAAGATACGGGTCAAAAAGTGACAAAAACGGCAACCCAGTTTTTAAGAGAACTGGAGCGTCCAATTTTAATAATTTAATAAACATTTTACTTGTATTGACAAGATGAACTGATTAAATTTTTGGGAAGGCAGGTCTAGCGGTTTTGGAAATCTAGGGAAAAAAATCCATTTTGAGGTCAAAAATGATCAATAGACATATGCACATCAAATTGTCAGATATTTTATGGATAATGTGTATTAATTTTGTCTACATTCCTATGGGTTCCGTATCAATGTCTATCCGTTAGACGGCGGATTAACAGCAGATTGCGGGACCACCTCTTGAAAAACACGTTTTGCGGTAACCACTTTATCTCGGAAGAAAATGCGGAATTCAAAATCCAAAAAGATTTCAATAAAGAAATAATAAATGTGGTAATTAATTGAAGCAATAAACAAAATAATTTTTGAGAAAATTGCAGTTTCTTTTAAAAAAATGGTTTTTCGAAAACCAATTAAATTTTTAGAAAATCCTAAGTGTATATAACCCTCTATTGAAGAGTTAAGATCATATTTTGACATTTGTTTATACTATAGAATTACTTATTAGAAAAAAATTGGGCGGTATACGGGTATACCGGTATTGCATTCCCTAGGATAAAGTCTATAGATTATTATTAAGGAAAGGCGACGATATATAAACATCATGATTTTATTGAACGCACACAATATAAACTATTTACAAAACACTAAAATTTTACAAATTATAACAAAAATTTAGGGTGTACGTACAATAATATACAATTAACGATTTAAAAGGCTAGAAGTCTAACTTACTTGAGGGGTGGACGAACTTCCATTTGAAGTTGAAGATGCCTCAGGCTAATAAAATCAAAAGAATGAATAATAAAATAATAAATAGGATATTGATCAAGGATGAACAACCTTTTTTAACTTACGGGCCGCAATTATTGATTAATCACAAAGCTTGATATATAGCAATAAACATTGGTAAATAAAAGTACAAAATTTAAAAAAGGTAATTATTTGATAAATTAATGCAGTAAAGAAAACAAACATGATTTATTGACAGGATAATATTAAGTAATTCGCGGACCGCTGAAAAATATTTAAAGGGCCGCATCAAGCCCGCGAAATGCGAGTTGCTCATCTTTGATATAGAAAAAGGATAAAAATAAAAAATAAAATAAAGTTTGAGAATAATAAAATCAGTGGTTTCCAACCTTTCTTGCACCGCGCTACAATAATAAAGAAACATTTTGTCCCCCCTTAATTTTTACAAAAATTTCATTTCATAAATGTATTATCAGACTACAAATTATATGCAATATTATGTAAAAATATTGCATAAAAAAATATTTTTTCGTTGTTTTTTATATTATTTCGTTTATTTTCGTACCACAGGTTGGAAACCGCGGATTTAAGTAATAAAAGAAATAAAGATACTGAAATAGTAAATTGTGCAGGCTTAGGAAATTGAAATAGATTTTGTCGGCCAAACAACTAACCATTCTTAAACATGCATTGTGTTCCTAAATGTAAATATATATACAAATGTAGCGAAAAATTCAACTGATTTTAAAAAAATTCAACTGACCACGTATCAATTTTCAAGTTTCGAAAACTTGATTGAAAAAATTAAAATTGTATATACGATATTTATTACAGGGGTATTCTAGTGTAGAAGTACAAGTTAAATGTTAAAACCAAAAAAGTTAATATTAAAAATTAGAAGTAATCAAAAAGTTGACACGTGACCATATCCACAATTGCAACCCTCCTAAAGTAAATGAAAAAAAAAAGATCATTAATCTACAATGATGTCGCTATGGTATATACTACAATTAAGTTAAACAATTGTTTTTTGACAAATATGATCGAGAAAAAGGGATCAATTTTATACCACTTTCATGAGTTTCAATTTTTTAGAAATTTGAGGATGAGTCGAGTTGAAATTTGAGGTGGAGGCTAGTATTTGCCTGAGAGAAGGCTATAAAGAAGATTCTCCGAAAATTTCAAGTAAATCAGTTTTAGTAAATAAATATGACCGGTCATTTGACGACCGGTCATATGTTCGGACGGCATTTTTTGTAGTAATTGTTAAGAATATGATTGAACTTACAAGAAAATGTAAATTCAGAAGAATTTAGAGTGGTAAAAACTGCCTTCTGCAAATTTATATGCTCTTTTTCCAAATCTGTATGCACGCTGCGCATATGAGGCAAAGAGTATAAATATTGCACTTCTACGATACAAAAAGTAGGTTTTCCTATTTTTGATCAATGTCTATGTGTAGACAAATTTTTACAAAGGAATCTGAACAACAAATTGATAGGTTTTGTTTTGAATCCAAAGGTTGGTTCAACTAAATTTACAGCAATCAAAATTGTTGTAAAAGAACACGTATTACTACCGACAAACATATTTCCAATAAAGGTAAGGTGTGAATTTATTCATCACATGTTCAATAATATTCAGGAAAACGTAGTATAAAATTTTAGTAACTGTTCAATGTATTATGTAAATATAATTATGCCCAGTGAATCGCAAAAATGGGGTGTAAAATTTTGATACCGTCCAGTATACGTGAAAAACATAATTTCTTTGAAGATTTATAACCAATGAAACCGTATAAAAAATTTAAGCATTTTTACTATCCTACTTATAGCTAAACTTTTAGTAAAAAAGAAACTGTGATGATAAGTACAATTGAAGCAATATAACAGTTACAAATACTGGTAGAACTAAAAATCAAGGACTTCACTCAAATAATATTTACAATTTTGGAAGGTAAGAAGGAAGATTCTAATTTTCACTTACATACACATAAGGTGAAAAAATTACACTAATACGGGGAGTCAATTCAATTGGTATTAGCGTCGTGTTTGGTGTAGATGTCATTCATAAAGTAACCAGAAATCATTCGGTAAAATATGAATTTTAGAGAGAATTTACCAAGGATTTACATTATTTTGTATTTATTCAGGATAAATCCATTGTTGTCACATAAAGAAATTACGGGAAGACGTTGTACAAGGCAGGAACTTTCTATTACAATTAACTTCCGGTATAGTTCCAACAAGAATTCAGAAAAAAAATTAACTAAGTACAAATACAAAAAAACAGATTCCTTAAAAGAAAATATTTTAAATAATGTTTCAGAAAGATGATAGGGCGAACGAAATTAGCCAAAACCGTAAAAAATGCGTGTGCAGAAAATACACTAAGAAAAAAAAACGTAAAAAATTGGATAAAACAGAATAAAATGTTGATTTCGCATTCTAAAATAAAAGAAATATTTTGTATCTGTATAAAACCTTAAACTAGCATTAACTCTTCATTCAATACTGAAAAATATAGATTTTGTATCGGTCGCGGTAGGAATAGCAAACATGATATGGGAATAGTGTTAAACTTTGAAAATATGAAAATATGAAAAAAAACGAAGAAACTTATTTTGAATTTCTACACTAGAATACCTTCTTAATAAAATTATAAATTTACGACTAGTGCTATTATTTTTTGAGTATTATTTGACGGGTCCCGTAAAAGCCTAAATCAAAACAGCAGTTCAAAATTACCACAATCAATTATTATATAATTGACCACTGACCTTCTTGTCCCCTCCCTCACTCTGGTAGCGGGGCATTCGGTTTGTACGCGGCAAGCGGCGCCTGTAGCGCGGGCGAGGCGGTCCGCGCTGTCCCTGTCCGCCTTCGCCGTGTCCGCCCTCGCCTTCGCTGACGCCGCCGCCGGTGCCACCGTCATTGTTGCCGGCCGATTGGCCGCCGTCCTCGCTGCGCGGCCTGCGCATTCCGCCGCGACCGCCGCGGAAGTTGCGGCGGAAGAAGCGGCGCGGAGCTCCGCCACCGCGACGCAAGCCGCGGGGTTGACCCTGGAGAGAGGTAAAGAGAAATGTAAGTTGAGTTGAAGAATGTGGAGATGTATTAATATTGATCACTAGTTTACCCTAAGTTCAGATATAAATATATAAATATATATATATATATATATATATATATATATATATATTTATATATATTTCAAATGGTGATAAATATGTTGATTAACAACAAAATACTTCTTGAACATCCATTTAGATAAAAATAAAAAAATAGAATGTTCCTTAAAATAATTTTAATAGATCCATGAATTTCTAGTCCAAATTTGACTCTTCCTCAGTCAAATTGTCAACTTTCAACAAAATGGCATAAGAAATAATATACAAAATATTAAATTCATCATAAATAAGCAACAAAAATATTGTAGAGCCGTGTAAGAATGAAATGAAATAAAATATATATATTTAAAATAATTATATTTAAATAATGAGAACCTTTATAATGATTAAATATTATATAGAAATGTATTCAAGATGTTACAATGTTAGTATCAAAAGTTAAAAATATATTAAAAAATAATTGTTCCCCAAATAAAGATTTTGATTTCAAATATTAAAAAATTTGAAATCATTGTCTTACTTGGAGGTATCGTGATCTAGCATCCTTATGACTCAAGCACTTTCTATAATAACCGAAAGTGGATCTAAGGAGAATGCAATTATAACTACCATTTGTTAACAAAAGAAAAACTAAATTACCCTACAGGAAATTAAAAGAAGACAAAAGTTGGAGAAAATTAAAAACAAACCATAATTAATGGTAATATTTTAATGTCTTTATAAATAGATTTAACTAAATGAGTAACTAGATAATAGACTATGTAATACATTACATAAATCACAAAGAAATTAATTATATAAGTAAGTATTAGTTGAATATTATATCAAATATTTATATTTGATAAGTCAAAGTACATTAAAAAACCATCGAATTCAAACTGTTGCAGAGGTCTTAATATATTAATTACTCAATTAGTCATTTAACTAATTACTCAGTTGCTGATTTAATGTAGACAAGTGTAGTGACTTAATCCATAAAATATAAATTAATTTATGATTGATTAGAAGTATTCTGAGTGGATTTATTACACATAATTGAACCCGAACGAACACGTTAACTCGGAGTATTTTCTAAATGCAAATTTTCACAAATCAATAATTTTTATAATTGAACTTTAATGGCTCAGTATGTTTATTAAGACCAAGTACTATATTGTTATACCAAGTAAATCGTCTAATTTTAATTTTAACAAATGTCAAAAGAACTACTCATTTTCTTAAACTTGATGAATTTTTAAAATTAAACTACTTATCGTAAGGGCGTAATAATTCAGTAAGTTCTATAAGACCATAATATATAGCCAAAAAATGTTCCATAAAAATCGGCCTAATTTTTTTTTTCAGCAGTTAATTGCAAAAAAACGGCTCGGTAGATTTTCACCTAAAACTATTCAGCATCATTCCCAACTAATATCTTTCAAACAGTTTTTGATTTTTCAAAATCGATTCTTCGGTAGTATGAGCTTAAATGTACTTTTTCCCAAATGATAAAGAAACGCCTTGGCAGATCGTCGCACAAAACTGACAAATGATAGTCCTCATCGAGATACATCAAATGCTTTTTAAATATCTGGAAATAGGTTCAGGCGTTTTTGAGCAAACATCGATGAAAGTTTGAATTTTGACAAATGCCAAAAAGACCATACTAATTTTTTGCAAACTTTGACGAATTTTTAAAGCTAAACGAATTGTTGTAGGGCCGTAATATTTTAGTATGATCTAGAAGACTACGGTGTCTACCGTCAAAAAAATAATAAAAATCGACGAAATTTTTTTTAACACCTTATTACAAGAAAACGGCAAAAATCCTGTTGATGCATGCACACGCACACACATACTTTTTCCAAATTTGATCTCATTCGATTCAGAATGGCTTGAAACGTCGAGAACACATAAAATTAGTGAATCGGATTTTTTGTTGAAAACAAACTTCTCCTTCGGGAAGTTAAACATATGTGTACATACATAAGGAGATTTCAATTTCTTAATAAACATTTTCGTAGCTATGTATGTATGTAATTATTATTTTTAATAAATACACAATATTATTCTTCATACATTTGATTATCCGGAGTTTCGATTATCCGAATCCCAATCGACAACAATTAGTCCGATTAATCGAGAGGCTCTACTGTACATGTAACCGATAATAGCTATTACACTTATATACATTAGTATGACTTTGAAGTAAGATACGAATTTTGTGTAAAATCGTATTTTCTTTACCTGCGAGTCGTCGGCGCCTTCGTGTTCGTCGCCGTCCGTCTGATGATCGCGCGGTGGTCCTCTTCGCGGTCCGCCACGGCCGTAATAGCTGCTGTATCGTGCGCGACCGCGGAATCGGCCACGCGGTGGGCCGCCTCCTTGTACGGGCCCTTGCCCATCACCGTTCTCGCCTCCCGAACCCGACCCTTCTTTACCTTCGCCTCCTTCGTAATCTAGGATAAGGGAAAAATATACAATGTAAATTACTGTAAATGATAAAACGCTTTAACATCAAATGTATTTATTTGACATACTATTAAATAATTATATTTTGCTCATGTATCCCTAATTCTGAGTCACCTGATAAATTTAATAATTTATCAGGTGACTCGGCAAACATGATGCAATAAAAAATATTTCTAGTACAATAGGTTTAGTATAAAAATAGCAGATTGCAAATGTTCATTATTAGTGAAAGGTGAAGGTAACAAAAAATATATAGTTTTCCCACTGCAACGCGTTTTTTATATAAACGCGTAACAAATTAATATTTTTACTTCAAGTTTTATTTTTCAGCCATGTAAAATTATGCTGTACGATAAGATAATATAAATAAGTGTTTTTATAATGAATTCAACAAATTTAAGCTTCAGAAAAGTGCAATAAATATAAGTTTTTATTACTTGCACAGAAGATTTCACACAAAACATACTTTAACTGTTTAACGCATATTTCTATTGTCATCTTTCATTAGTTTCAAATTTCATAAAAGAATGACTTATGATTCCTTATCACATATATCAATTTTCTGGGTCATATTAAGACTTTCCACTAGGGAGTCCGACTGATGGTCGGTACGCTGCGCTCGGAATATTATAGTGCTATACATATCTCTCAACTCGAATTTTTTTTTGTATCGGATTTTTTCAAAATGTGGTAATATTACTTTAAAATATAGTTATTATGATAATAAAATAGTAAATTTTAAAAATTAAAAAAATGCGCCCAAGACCATGGTATATTGTTTAAAAAATCATTTCTTCACAGATCATTATTAGAGTAAATAACAAAAATTGGTGATAGTTATATTCTGAAAAAACACTGCGTATATTAAAATATCTATTATAATGGCTTACAAAATAATAAATCCTGATATCCTGACTAAATAAATATTGTAAGGTTAGTTAGCGACGACACGATTTGCCGCCGGAGTGGCGGCATCCGAGCGCGACGATAAAATGACTATGCCGAGTCGAAAGAGTTAATAGACTTTGCAAGAAACTGATACGATTTAAATTGAATTGGTCCATTTGAAGTTGCAAGATTTTAATGTTTTTTTTTAATCACAATATTTGTTACAACTGCTAAATAATTTAACATCTAGTAACAATAATGAACAATAACATGAATTTAAATAAAAGAGTACAAAATAAACGATAGTATATTCATTAAAATGATATCCGTAGTTTGATGATTTAATATAAAATAAAAGCGAGTAATAATAATAAAATTAATAAACAAAATAAAATTTGTGAATAATAAAAATAATACTAGATATGTTATTAACGCATTTTTCATTAATTCATTAATTTTTTAATTAAAAAGCAAATTAAGATTTTTAAATTTTCATTTTTGAATTTCATTGTTATGTGACATGCCCAGAAAATTGACAGATTAAAAAAAATTGATATGAAAAAAGTTATAGCTTTGCCATAATTTGTATGGTACCTATAGCTTCCTATCAAAAACTGTTGTATCTTCAGATTTTAATATTCAATCTTTCTACTTTTCAGCAAAAAATGCACTTGAGAGGGGTGGATATACCCTTGAGAGAAATAAATAGTAAATTGAAGTAAAAATAATTGCAGTTTTCAATTCTGCATTAAAAAAATCCATAAACTGATCCCAAAATTTAAGAATGTATTAGAGGGTTAGACAAACCTTTATAAAAATAAACTTTTATAAAGTAAAATTTAAGCTTATTTTTTAAGCTTAAAAATCTTAACCAAAATCATGTGAAAAATATTTAATGACTGAACATGGCATGAAAAATGACTAAACAATAGAGGTTGGTGATAAAGTAAAAATTTAAGGTTGCATTATAAAAAATGTGGAAACTAAAAAATTCGTCCAAAAATTTAAAAAAAAATATTCAAGGGTTAACAATCCTTATCATCTAGGGGTATGAAAAATAGACGTAACCTACTGAATACGCATAGAAAATTTGGTAAAAATCGGTAAAGCCGTTTCAGAGAAGTACGAGAAAGAACACTGTGACACAGAAATTTTATATATAAAATTATATGTATGATATTTCATATATTCAATTGAATACGCATATTGACTAATTCTGATGTATCCTTTGGGATTCTTTCTCAAAGTATGTTCCATAAATGTATACAAAAGCAAAATGTAATTTAAAATATTGTTCCCCAAATAAAGATTTTGATTTCAAATATTAAAAATTTGAAATCATTGTCTTACTTGGAGGTACCGTAATCTAGCACCCTTATGACTCAAGCACTTTCTATGGTAACCGAAAGTGGATCTAAGGAGAATGCAATAATTGAAATTATTTACAGAGGCCATTCACTAATCACATTTAAATCTTCATCCAAAAATTACATAAAAATACCTCTACTCCCCAATCTAACATTACAGATATATTTGGAAAATTCATTCTAAATCCAGTTATAATAATACATCCCCCTTTTGATAAGTATTAACTTCCCATAGGGCTAGTTATAGCAAGCGCAAAAAAATCGAAAATGAAAATTTTTATATATTTTTATGTTTCAGAGGTTTCTGAATATTTTGGCATACCTTAGAAAAAATGGATATATGTGTGTGCGGATACAAATTTTCGTCGACGATTTCGGGAACACAGATTAACCGATTTGAATAATTCAAAAAACATTCGATTCGTATTGATAAGGAGACGTGCTGATTAGTTTTTGGCGAAGGTAGGTCTAGCCATTCCGAAGATACGGGGCAAAAAGTTCCAAAAATGGTAACAGTTTTTAAGAGAACGGAGCGTCCGATTTTAATAATTCAAAAAACATTTTACTTGTATTGACAAGATGAATTGGTCAAATTTTCATGAAGGCAGGTCTAGCGGTTTCGGAGATCTAATAAAAAAAAAGTAAAATTAAATGCCATTAGGCGGTCAAAAATGATCATTAGACATACGCACATGAAATTATCAGATATTTTATAGAGATTTTAACAATAAGTATAAATTGTGTTAACATTCCTATCGGTTCCGTATCAATGTTTATCCGTTAGACGGCAACGCGGCGCTTACGCGCTTTGACATTTCGTCTCTATGCTGTTAAAGCAGTACATTTACATTGAAAAAAAAAAAAGTTCGGAATTTCCAAAATAGTTCAAAATAAAGAATTTTTTTAAAAAAAAATTTTTTTCTTCAAAAGAAAGTAATTTTTTGTAAAATTTATAGTTTCTCAAAAATCTAATTTTTTCGAAGTAAATTTTTTTCAAAAATGTTAATCGTTTTTAAAAAATAATAATTTTTGGTACGGGAAGTACCAGCAATTTGCCTTAAGGCACGATGCCATGCGCCCCACTTGTTTTTTTAATCAAGCTTCATGTGATTAGTGAACGACCACCACTTATAATTTGTAGTGCGACTATTACTAAGATTCTACTAACTTCTTCTGGGTCCCCTGGGTCCTCCACGAGGGTAGCTCCATTGGCGATAGCTGCGGCGTTTGTCGGCCGCATATGGGCTTCCCTTGACTGGCTCTCCTTCTGGGCCGGTCACATTAGCTGCCTCATTTCCCTTCTCTCCAATTACCACATCAAACTCCACAGTTTCTCCATCCCCTACACTGCGGACAGCCTTCTTCGGGTTGTTTTTAACTATGGCAGACTGGAAATAAAAAGTAGAAAAAATATTAAGTCATAAATATAATAGAGCAATGTTTCTATTATGTATTTTTTTTTTAAATTATTATATTAGTTACAATTGCTGAATAATATAGCATCTAGTAACATTAATGAACAATATCATAAATATTATGAAAATAGAGTACAAAATAAAGGATAGTATTTACATTAAAATGATATCCATATTATGATGATTTAATCTTATATATAAAAATGGATCGCTAAATGTGTTGGTAAGCGCATAACTCAACGCCTGGACCAATTTGCCAATTCTTTTTTTAAAATGTTTGTTGAAGTCCAATGATGGTTCTTACGGCGAGACAAAATCGAATAATTGCCGGAAAAACCCTAAAAATAGCCCTTTTCTTTTTCACATACAAACGTTTTCTAACTAAAATCAATAATATAATCAATTTGAGCTTCATTGCATATAAAGTTCATATTAAATTACAAGCACTCGCTGTATATTCCTCCTAAACGATTATTCGGATTTTGATAAATCTTTCTGAAGTTTGTTAAGGAAATTTTCTAGAACGTATGTGATTATAAAGTACTGGGATGTATGTGCCATATTGTAGAAATAAATGGAAAAAATTGCAAAAAACGACATATTGTTTGCATTGAGAACAAATGAAAACAATCTGCCAAAAATTTCAATTTACTTATGAATCTAGACAATATTAGAATATGTACAATAAATTTATTATTATGAATAAGAAAAATGAAATGTCTACATTATTATTGCCGAAAGGCAGCTGAGATGTGCCAGAAATTCAAGTAATATAAGATACAGTATATGTATGACAGATTGAATGATACACATATGAACAGGATATGACAATTTAATTCACTTAAAATATGAAATCAAGTATTAATCAGGGCCGGTCCAACCTTTAATGCGATGCATGCGAAAAATACGAGCGCACGCTTTAGGGGGCGCCAACACAAGTTTCGGATATTAAATTTTCAAAATAGCTTTTTTTTCAATATATAATTTCTTTGCATCTTTTACTAATCTTTCCACAATATTTCTAAAATTCGTAAAAAAATTACTTTATAACAACAAATGGGAAAGTAAAGATGAATACATACAATTCGGCCCTCACTATATCGATTAGGAAAAGTTTACGATACAATTTTGGATATCATAAATAATAAAAACTTAAATTTATTTAATCCAACATGAAGTACCAATGTATTGTTATGGTTATGTTATACCGTTTAAAAGAGTTCAATTTCCAATATAGTGTGGGAATTGAGACTCATGATTTTATTTAAAGCAGTTCTACATTTAACATTGCTCATATATAAATTTATATGCATTTTGGCATAAAGAGTAATTTAAAAAACAATAATTATTTTAGGTAAGCTGTAAATATTAGTATATATATTAAAAAATTGTAGACATGGGAACAGGACAACGTCTGTCGGGTCATCTAGTATAAAATAAAAGCAAATAAAATTAATAAGTAAAATTAAATTTGTGAATAACAAACATAATACTAGAAAAAGAACAAAGTGGAATAAAAACAATAAGTGACAGATAATAAATATAACAGAATAATATTAGAAATAAGATAATATTAGCATTTACAAATGGCTATTTATGAGATCATTGGGAATTTTTCTGTTATGTATTGATAACTAATGATCTTCAATAATACGTTTTATTGCAATATATGAAAAAGTTGTATCTAACAGATTTTAAGATAAGAAGCAGATTTTGAATAGTTATGTTAAGATACTTACTTGATGTACAAACACATCTTCCTTGGTGTCAGTTCTGAAATAAAAAAAAAAATTGGTGAGATTTCTGAAATCAATTATTTAATATCTATAATTATTATACTGACCTATTTATAAATCCATATCCGCTTTTGACATTGAACCATTTCACAGTTCCCATCACCTTTGAAGCTGAAAAAGAGTATTTAGTTCATTTTAATTTTTTCGAATTAAATGGTTTTAATACATGTAACAAAAAATGGCATTAGTTAAAAATTAACATAATTTCAACAATTGAAATTAGATTTTGTTCATTAATTTCCATACAATATTTAATAAATATACATTTCCAGAGAAAAATTGATTAAAGCAAAAAGTAATACTGGTTGAAGTAAAACAAATATATAAAAAAAATATCCAAAAATATGTTTATGATTGATTTTGTAAATATATATATATGATGTATTTACAGCAATATCAGTAATTTAAGATTTGAATGATAAAACATAGCAAAAGCCATGAAGACTCAAAGCAATTAAATTGAATTTTTATGTTATGTACAGAAAAGCTATAAAATTGAAAAACAATTCATTGCTTACATTTGTTTTAACTAGTGCAGTTTTGAAACAATGAACAAAATATTGTAATGAAAGTAAAATTAAATTTATCTTTCATATTAATTGAATTTTTTATAGGAAGCCATCACATATGTAAAGATCTCTCAAAAAAGTTAGATATTACAAGAAGTTTGAAGTGAACTCTTGACCAAAAATTGAATTGGAGACCATTTTACAAATACATTTTTGAAACAAATTTTGTAAATATGAACTATGCGTGATTTGCATCATATATTAATTAATAGCCCACGAAGACTGAAAGCAATACATTTGCATCATCGTAAGATTTATTTTTAGGTTATGTGATAATAAGATTTGATGATAATTCCTTCGTAATCAGCATTCATGCTCATCACAAAAATTGCTATAAACTTGAAAACTAATTACTTAGTTGATTTTGATTTAATTTGTGTAGCTTTAGAACATAATGCTAAAAAAAAAGAACATAATAGTACAATTACATTATTACATATTTGGAACTTGATATTTTTATGAAAATTGAAATTAATTTATGAAAATATCGATCTGATACTGAGCAATATTTAGTAAGAACAGACATCACCTGTATCTCTAAAAAAAAGTGACATTTAAAAAGAAATGGAAATTGAGTTATACATAATTAACAAAAGTCCTTGAAGCAATATTGAATGTAGAAATGAATTTGTATTAGAAACTCATCAAATTATAATGAACAATTAAGCAGGTAACGATTTTGTTAATTTCAATGCATTATTTAATAGGAATACACGAATACACAAGAAGACTATGTAACTATTTCTTAAAGAAGTAAATCGTAAAAAATTCCAAATTGAGTTCTGACCATTTTATAATGCATAACAAAAAATGTTTTATAGCTGTGAAATTTATATACTGATGCATAATTGAATGAATTTATGAATTGATGATGATTGAATTGATGATTGGCATGATACATGATTAGCAACAGGCCTCGAAGGGTAAGTATTATCCTTCATAAGAATTATTTTTATATGAGATTATTATTTGCTGCCTTCCAATTCCTTCGCAGTCAATGTTATAAGTGATTGTTCCTTACAAAAAATATTAGGAACCTGTAAACTTATTCGTTAGTTTTATTTAACTCGTTTGGTTGTGAAACATGTAACAAATCAATGGTTTGTATAAACATAATTGAATGTAGAAATAAATTTGCATTGGCTACTTCTTGGATTATAATTAACAATTAAGTAAAAAACGATTTTGCTAAATACAACACAATATTTAATAAATAAGAATAGATATCACCTGTATCTCAAAATAGATATTTTAAAGAAAAAATGTGGAAATTAAGTTGTAATCAATTTGTAATACATAACCAAGAAAAAGTGTATAGCTGTGAAATTTATGTGTATATCAATATAAATTTGAGATTGGCATAGAGCCCTCGAAGGCTGAAATTGCTACCTTCCAATTAATAATTGATTGTTCCTTAAAAAAATTATAAACCTGAAAACTCCTTTTGGAAAAATAATTAAAATGGTTCATATAAACATAATTGAATGTAGAAATAAATTTGTATGGCTACTTCTTGAATTATAATTAACAATTAAGTAAAACACGATTTTGTTAATTACATAGCATTGTCTAGTAAGAAATAATGAATAGAGATTTTTTTAATTTGGATATGATATTTAGTAAAATATACATGAATAGAACATCACCTATGTAATTATCTTTAAAAGAAAAGTAGATATTTAAAAAAAAGAGTCCAAATTGAGCTCTGATCATTTTATAATACATAATTTAAAAAAAAGTATTTATAGCTGTGAAATTTATGTTTATATCAATATAAATTTGAGATTGGCATAGAGCCCTCGAAGGGCTGAAATTGCTACCTTCCAATTCCTTTGCAATCAATGATAATAAGTGATTGTTACAAAAATTATAAACCTGAAAACTCCATCATTAGTTAATTGTATTTAACACGTGTGGTTGTGAAAAGAGTCCAAATTGAGCTCTGATCATTTTATAATACATAATTTAAAAAAAGTGTTTATAGCTGTGAAATTTATAATCTATCAATATAAATTTGAGATTGGCATAGAGCCTTTCGAAGGCTGAAATTGTTACCTTCAAATAAAATAAGTGATTGTTCCTTACAAAAATTATAAACCTGAAAACTCCATCGTTAGTTAACTCCATTTAACTCGTGTGGTTGTGAAAAATGTAACAAAATAATATTGTATAGGTAATGTAAACATGATTAAATGTAGAAATGAATTTGCATAAGAAATTTTGTAAATTATGATGATTAATTAAGCAAAAAAACGATTTTGCTAAATACAATACAATATTTAATAAGAACAGATAACATCTGTATCTCCAAAATATATATTCTAAGGAAAAAATGTGGAAATTAAGTTGTAATCAATTTGTAATACATAACCAAAAAAAATTGTTTATAGCCATAAAATTTGTTTATAAAAATATCAATTTACGATTTGCATCATACGTCATTATCTCGAGAAATCTGAAAGCAATCAATTTCAATCATCGCACAATTTATTTTTATGTTATACATGATTATTATTTGCTTATCACGCAATAAAATTTTATGACGCTTCCTTCGCAATCGAAGTTTTTGCCAAACCGGCACAAATAGAACAAAAAATCATGCACAAAATATTAACTTATAACTTTTACAGCATCATGTATAACGTAAATGGCACTTTGTATAAAGTGGATGAGTGATGTTTAAGGAATAAACTAGGAAATTCCTTTACAAAACGCCATGTGGTCAATAAATACGAATCGTAAAGACGCATTATCAAACATGGCCGCCGGTCGCCAGAGGCATGCATAGTACTATGAATAGTATAAAATAATTGCAACTAACCGATGATTTGCTTCTGTGGGGGCACCTTTGGTTGTTCAGGAGCCTTTTCTGGTTCAGCCATGGTGTAATTTGGCGAGTGGGTGACGGTGGTTAAGATGTTAATACACTCCCGACCTCTCCGAGATGTTAACTACTATCCAATCTCACGTTTTAAGATGTTCTGTTTTACATTCTAGCTTGTGATGACAAAAATAACAAATTGATTTGAACGCGGACATACGGCACGCTAGCAAACTTGTTCGGACGTATTGCCTCATGCGACGACGTACGTCGGGTGTTTGTGCATCATGCGCGTAGTATTGCATGCGCATGTTTCAAGTTTTCACGGCACACTCAGGTTGGGCAAATTTATTTCGGCACGAAATTCAACTCGAAAATTGAATATGGAAATAGATTACAATGATTTAAGAATATAGTTTCGAGTAATGTTTCGAAATTAATTAAATTTATATATGAAACATTTAAAAACGTATATTATAAAAATATTTTTGTACATTATTCAAATTATAATACTAATTAATATAATTACCGGAACTTCCGTACCGTAATGAAATATTCTAGGAATTTTAAATGTTTTCAAATAGATGATAATAAATACTGTGTAACTTATTAGTATTTTATAGACAAAATATAAGAGCTTATAAATTGAACGATGACGTTTATACATGTTTACATGAAAAATATACAAACAAAACTTAATCAAACGGAGTTACAATGAAGGACCTTATCTCATATTTCTAAGAATGTAATAACTAATAATAAATTTTAGCTAGGATTAAAATTAAAATCAATTATTTTCGATATACAAAAAAAAAATGAAACTAGTGGGATGTATGGCATCGTGCCTTAAGGCAAATTGCTGGAACTTCCCGTACTGTAACAAAATGTTCGAGGAATACTGAATGTATAAGAATTATATAAAGTGAATTGCAAAGTTGAAATTATTTGTTTAAAGTATATTAAAACTTTAGTCAGAAATAAAAATAAAATCTGAATTATTTTGTTTTTTTTTTTGAAAAAAAAATGTAACAATTTTTTGTTCCAAAATTAATTATTTTTTTAAGACAAGCAGAAAGTTTTTTGAATCATTCAAATCGGATGCTTAGTTCTCTCAAAACTGCCATTTTCTGCACATTTAGCTCGGTATTTCCGAGACGGCTGGACCTGCCTTTGCTAAAAACTAATCACCAGTTCTCCCTATCAAAAAAACTTCATTTCTATTTTCTACACTCTTTGCTCCGTATCTCCGAAACGGCTGAACCTGCCTTTGCCAAAAAGTAATCAGCTCATTTCCCTGTTAATAGGAATCGAATGTTTTTTGAACCTTTCAAATCGTTTGGTTCGTGCGCTCGAAATCATCGACATAAAATTGTCCTTTTTCATGCCAAAATGTTCAGAAACCTCTGAAACGTAAAGTTATGCAAAAATTTTCAATTTCGATTTAATAAAACGCTAGATTTTTAATCCATAATTTATTTATTTTACAAAAAAATAAAATTTATGTATCTGTACAGCATGATCATAAATTACATAATAGTTTAAAGTTTCTAATATCACAAAATTGCATTTCGATTATTAACGCCTATATAAATATTTGTTCAAATATAGGGGATATAAAAATTACTATGTCATGCCGAACGTCGCATATTCTTATCCTAAATTAACATAAATATTTTTATATATCAAACTCAAACTGAGTCATTTCAATTATAAATTATCATACTGTTTACAAGTATATCAATAAACAATACAACAAACTAGTTTCGATTTATATACATTATCTTTGCCTTCGAGCCCGGATTCTCGGCTTGGCTCCACCTCCAGCTCCAATATTAAACATAGTTCCACCAGCTGGATTTGCACCAAATCCTGGATTAGGCACCCCGAATGCAGGACTTGGACTGGCTATTGTGCTATTGAAATTGGGTGCGGCAACAGAAGGTGTGCCTGCACCAAAAGCAGGAGTCACAGCGGGAGCATTGAAATTAAATCCCTTTCCAGCAGTGTTTTGAGCACCAAACTGAAATGGTGTTGAACTATTGGTATTACTTCCAAAAGTAAACACACCACTTTTATCAGTAGGATTTGTTGTTGGCTGATTATTAGCCCCAAACATACTGCCACTTGCACTTGGACTGTTAAATGCAGTATTTGTAGATCCGGCACCAAAAGAAACCGTTGCTGTGCCAGTTCCAAATGCAGGAGCACTTGTAGTTGTTGCCCCGTAAGCAGGCGGTGCTGCTGCTGGTGCAGCTCCAAAAGCAGGCGTTGTTGATGATGAACCAAATGCTGGAGTAGCTGCACCAAAACCAGGGTTTGAAGCTCCACCAAAAATGGGAGCTGTTGAGGATACGCCAAAAGCAGGTTTTGTTGCTGAGCTTGCACCAAAAGCAGGTGCAGCTGTTGAATTACCAAATGCAGAAGAGGTAGCAGACGTTGCACCAAATGCAGGGGTTGAAGATGTAGCCCCAAATGCTGGTGTGGCTGAAGTTGCACCAAATGTAGAGGCTGAAGTAGTAGCCCCAAATGTTGGTGTAGCCGACGCTGTTCCGAATGCAGGTGCTGCAGTTGCACCTCCAAACGCACTCGCTTTGGTCGTGGCACCAAACACAGGAGGAGAAGCCGCTGTTCCAAACGATACTGCTGTTGTTGTAGCACCAAAAGTAGCTGTAGTGACTGAATTTGCACCAAATGTTCCTAAAGGAGAAGCATTTGTAGTGCTATTTCCAAAACTGAAACCTCCAGGCTTTGAAGTTGTAGATGGCAAACCATTACCAAACAGTGACGTCGCATTTGGTTTAGTTGCAGTTGCACCAAATGATATTGGTGACTTTGCTGCACCAAAAACTGATGAGGTTGTAGTGGGGATACCAAAAGTAGATGCAGTTGTAGTGGGAATGGCAAAAGTAGATAATGAAGTTGTAGTAGAAGGGCCAAAAGTAGCCGATGAAGTTTTAGTAGAAATTCCAAAAGTAGTTGATGCTGTTGTAACTGATGCAACTGCTCCAAAAGTAGATGATGCTGTTGTTTTTGATGCAACTGCTCCAAAAATAGAGGATGTGGTTGTAGCCGGTGCAACTGCTCCAAAAGTAGATGCTGTTGTAACTGATGCTCCAAAAGCAGATGAAGCTGTTGTAACTGAAGCTCCAAAAGTGGATGATGCTGTTGTAACTGATGCTCCAAAAGTGGATGATGCTGTTGTAACTGAAGCTCCAAAAGTAGATGATGCTGTTGTAACTGATGCTCCAAAAGTGGGCTTGGTGGTCGCTGTATTTCCAAATATTGATGGTGTATTTGAAACAGGAATTGATGCTGTGGTTGCAACAAAAGTTGTATTCATAGCTGCCTTAGTAGCACCAAAGGCTGGAGTTGTTATCGGCGCATTAAAGCTAGCACTGGTTGTAATACTTGTTGCTGCACCAAACACTGTTGATTTGTTAGCTCCAAAAATTGAACCACTACCACCACCATTATTGGTTGCAGATCCAAAATTAAATGTTGCATTATTAGTTGAGGCTGAAGTGACTGACGCTTCTTGTTTATTAGCAGATAATCCACTAAGAGTATTATTACCAGATTTACTTGTACTTGTACTATTTACAAAATTAAATTGTGGAGCAGCAGTTTGGGATGAAGTTGTAGTCTGAGGTGTACTGTTTCCAAAAATAAATGTCGGTGCTGATGATGATACCACTGGTTTAACCTGTGTTGGTAGAGTAAAACCAGTGTTCGACTTTACCTCACCATTAATTGATGGAGAGTCTTGTTTTGGCAAAATGGTTGGTTTAAAGTTTGATTTCAATTGATCAGAGTTCAAACTGGTAGTACTTGCTGTTAAGGACGCTGTTGTATTCAAATTACCAAATAAACTTGGTGTTTTGTTCAAATTTGGAGTTGTGGTTGTGGGAGAATTGAACATTGGTGTACTCACAGCTATTTTGTTTGATTGAATACTTGAATTTAGGATCGTTGGTGCACTATTGGATGTAGATACTAATAATTTTTCACTATTGATATCTTTTGATGAGGAATTCAATGTTTGGTTTAAAGGAGATGATATTGCACTTGGATTAGACTTTCCAAAAGAAAATGTAGGTGAACTTGTTAAAGTTGGCAAAGTACTTGTACTTGTGGCACTCACTTGAATTTTATTATTTAAAGCAGAATTTGAGGTACTTGTAACTGTTTGGAATTTCTCTGCAGGCTTTGATGCAGCTGGCAATGTGAAACCGGGAGAAAGAGTAGTACTGTTCGGTGGCATAGTAAAGGTTGTGCTTTTTGGTGGCACCATAGATATTGTGCTTTTGGGAGTAGCATCATCATTGCTTTTTGATGTTGTCGTTGGTGGCACAAAACTACTAACAGATGTCTTTGCTGCATTATTATCTATTCCTGGTTTTAATACATTAGTAATAATAGAACTGCTTTGATTAACTAACTCATTTTCCTTTTCCAATGTAAAATTAACAAGTTTGGGAATAGGAATAGGATTATCTACAGTTTCTTGTCTTTTTAACTTCAGTTTATCCCCGAGGCCCTTTTCACTCAAGCAATTCAACATCTGTTTCAACTTACATTCCTCAGTATAATTTAATCCCGTATGATTGTACATTTCCTTTCTTGGCTTAACAAAGGCCATTTTCTCAAAATCATTTTCATCATCAGAGCTGTCTGCATGTGAAATTATTTCTTTATTGTGACTTTTATTAAACATTTTCACTTTCGGCGATTCTTTTGGCTTTTCTGTATCTTCTGAACTGACGGCAATGATTGTGGCAGTTTTTACATTAGTAACATTAGGAGAAGGAGATGCTTCGACATTGTCTTTGTCGTCATCTTCTCCACCTATACTGATGTTGGAAACATTATGAATTGTGAGTTTCATATGTTTCGCGTTTTCTCTAGGACTTAGCTCAGCCTTTCTCTTGTGATTTTCTCTTTGAAGATGCCTGAAAAAAAAAATTAATTGAACATTTAAAAGAAACTGAAATATAAAATACATTGTATAAGAAAAACTTAAACAGCAAAATATGAATATGAAAAATTTTGTTAGTTTAATTTTTTTACTATAACAATATTTTGACTGTTGTATTATAGAAAATTATTTTATAGTTAGTCATTTCAATTATGTAATAATATTAATTTAATTTTGCTCATTTTTTTAAATAAGGATAAAAATAATTAAAAATAAAAATTATATCTTGATAGTTCAACAATGATTCATATTAAATAAAAATGAATCGAATAGCTTCATATTCCAATTATTACCTGCTTGAACTCAGAGAGCTCAAAATATCATTGCACTTCAGCACTTCATTCCTCTGTTTCTTTTTCGGCCTCCAATTTTTATAACTGCTATCATTAGGCGAAAGTCTACTAAATACAGAAGTGTCAACAAAATCATGCGATTCGTCATCTCTGGGTCGTTTAGATATAGGAGGCCTTGCAAATGGAGTGGAACTAACATTATTTCTGGTCAACGATTCCTTTCTTTGTCTTTTGGAAATATCTTCTGAAAAGCTATATTCTGAATCGTCCTGAAAAAATAATTTATCACATTAAAATTATTTACATTAATAATTTTGTCACATTAAAATAAATTGATATTGTAAAAGTTGAGTTGTGGTTAATTATGTACCTGGGTGTGAATTCTTTTTCGACTGATTTCTTTTAGTGCTTCAAGCACACTTTTTGTAGGAGATGCAATTGATTCCTGAATCGGAGAAGGAACTATTGGCCGATGCTGATCTGTGTTTAGCATATGTAGTCTTTGTTCTGTTACTGACGAGACATCTAAAAATATATTGTATGAAAGCAAAAAAAAATAAGATTGTAATAAATTAATTACTAACCTGGAGGTGCAATTCTTATCCTAACAGAAGATTTATTTACAGGAGGTTTTCTAGGCTGATTTCTATTTAAATTTACTATAGGTAACTGTCCAACACCCTTATATCGCTGCTCTATTGTAGGTCTTTCATTTTGAAAACTTTCACTGTAGTGTACAATTCTTTGCGTTAAGCCTGGACTATTTACATCAGTATACAAACTGAAAAATGAATGCAACTCATAAATATCATTTATTTAATATTTGTGTGATTTATAATTTATTACCTTGGATTTATTCTATGTCTTGTTGAAGCTAGCAGTGGTCCTGCCACAGTCTGCATTGTTTTTACACCAGCAGCTCTCGATCGAAACTGTGGACTTCCAAATGAAGAATTTAATTTTGTGCTGCTCATAGGTGAACGATCCACATTTTCAGATAATGAATACCTACAGAAAAGATTGTATGAGTAATGAACATTCCATAACAACATGCATAAAGGTGACCAACATTGTTAAAGAAAAAATAAATTTTTAAAGTAAAACTCTTTAGGAGCGACTAGGGAGTAAATCTGTGAGAATCCAACAGAAGTTGAGAAGAGATCATTTCTATACGGGTCGATTGTAATTAGTCGTCGTGAAGATTTAAAGGTTACATTGTAGTAAAAATGTAGTAAATAGTCGTCGTGAAGATTTAAAGGTTACATTGTAGTAAAAATCTTGATTTAATAAAAAATGACTGAATTAGAAAAATATTTTACCTTATCTCCCATAAATAATTATAATAAAACTAATAAAACAAATGAAACAATAGTGCCGTATACTAAACTTAAGTTTATTGAAATAATTTCTACATTGTTCGTAGTTTCCATAAATCTTTGAAGTTATTAAAATGGAAAATATTTTTATAGGCGTAACAGATATTATTGAAAACAATCTTTATCAAATCAAATACCAATTTTTATTATATGATATGATTAGATGATAATCATGCCTGGAATGTTTAATGGGACAGAAAGTACCAGCATATCTTTAAGGCATAATGCAATGCACCACTAGTTAGTCATAAATATAAATGTTGCTATTTGAATTTCTTTCTTTCAAAATAATTGTGCTTGTAACTACATCCTTCGCTTCCCTCATTACAAATCTGACTGCTGAAAAAACTTCTTTCCATTCCATTGAAGGGACCATTTATTTGTATAAAATTATGAAAATGAGCACTTTCAAAGTACAAAACTCAGCATGAGTTGGTCACCTTAATAAATTAGATTAGTCCTTACCTAGATAGTCTGTTAAAAGGTGAGCCACCCCCAAGGTCCTGAGATCTGTTCAAAGGTGATCCATTATAAATGCCACTCTGGTCATTTTTTCTAATCGGAGACACCATACTATCATTTTTAAATATTCCAGTGGTGTAACGATTCTGCATTTCTGGTGTACTACAATAAACACCTGTACGAGTGCTATAGTTAATATACTTTCTAAAATACCCTTGAACTCTGGAATACAATGAACTAAAACAGCCCGCGCAATGTGTTAAAACTTTGATTTTAAGGTTATATTCACTATAAAATATTATAACTATACTAGAGATAAAACTTAACCACTTATAATCGTAAACGACACTTATTGCAAATAACAAAACACTAATGAATAAAAACCAATGTTTGTGCACGATCATGATATAAACATTTTTCAACTGTTTGACTTTTCCGTTCCTTACATGATGGCTTATGTTAATAAGAATTAGTTAGAAGCCTAGACAAGGAATACTTAAAGGGTCCTCCGCTCGACGTGATGGCGCTGCACTCGCCATTCAAATTAATGGCGCAAAATTTGAAATGAAAATTAATGAATTTTAGTACACGGGTATTTGAAACTAAATTTGGTATTACAATCGTATTATGTTTTGTTTTGTAATAATACAATAATAACAAAAATATACTAGATAATATTATATTATAATAAATATACAATCAAATCGAAATATAAATCAACAAATACACTGCAATACACCGGTTTTTAAATTATTTTGATGAATGATGATGACCTCATGGTCTTAAAGAACATCCTAAAATATTATGGCCATGCAAGTGGTCTTATCGCAAAAAATCGAAAATGAAAATTTTTATATATCTTTACGTTTCAAAGATTTCTGAACATTTTGGTACACCTAAAGAAAAATTTATGTATTTGTGTGTGTATAAAAAGCCATTTGGCGAACAAAAATGATCATTAGACATATGCACATCAAATTATCAGATATTTTGTAAAGATTTTAATAAGTACAAATTTTGTTTACATTACTATGCGTTCCGTTAGACTGCAACGCGGCGTTTACGCGCTTCTATATTTCGTCTCTAAGCCGCTAACGCAATTTAAAAAGAAAAATAAAGAAATACTATAAGGAAATTGAAGACAAAGAAGACTGTAGAGTTATATATAAAGATAGAGATATTTTAATTATAATAGATATTATATTAATGAAATAGTCAAATGAAATGTATATATAAAATATGAAAACTGTTTTTCATAATCTCTCATACCAGGCACCTCTGTCTGGCTGAGATATGAAAATAATGTGTATATGTAAATAAATAAATAAAAATAAATTTAATTTAAATATACTTAACTGAAATTATGCCAAATAATACACAATGTTTTAAAAAATTGTACATACAAACATAACTATTGATTATAAGAAAAAATAATTTAATGAAAACAAATCATAGAATAATAATTAACACAACATGAAAAAAATTTAATGCGACGGTTGAGCTTGTTTTTTTACCAAATCATCATATTTCTCAATGACGAGTGCATTTCTAATCCATTCGTATTGGGACATATCTAGATCTTTAAAGTAATGCGAAAATTGGTTTCTTAGACTAGTCATATAATTGATAATAAGATCTTTACTTACTTCTATTTCATCAATAACACAAGTCATTTTAAAGGTGGGAAACATGTCAAATTTATTAGTTTTCACACTAGCTATCCACAGTTTTAAATTTTTTCATAAAAGCCGTAATCTTGTCTTTCTGAACAAAAGCATGAATTTGAGATCCTTGCATTGATTTATTTAAATCGCTTAGTCTTTGAAAAATATCAACTAAATAGGCAAATTTTGCGAAGAACTTCGTGTCTTAAAACAAACCTGCTCCATCTGTTTTGTTATCAGCAAGAAATATGGCAATTTTTTTTTTGATCCCAAACACTCTTTGAAGTACTTTAGCACGTGAAAGCCAACGTCTTTGAAATGCATTTGTCCTGACAAAATTCAGCGAAAATTGTGGATTTCTTGCACGTATTTTGCTTTAATAAAACGACTATGATAGTTTAATTTCTGTGTATTTATTTTTCATTCGTAATAATTTTCAAGTTCATTGAATGACAGTTGTTCTATACACAAAATTTGTTACAAATTTATTTATTAATATTTCTAATTGATAATGTAATGTATTAATAATGTTATTTGAAGTATTTTATCATTTATAATTATGGAGGTACAAAAGATAATTTTTTATGATTTTTCAGTTTCAATATGGCGTGCAAGTAGCAGTTTTATGATGGAAAATATGATTTAATACTAGGGCAAAATGCAATGGGAACAAAGGCTAAATCAGAAGTTCGATGTTCGAGCTTTTATGTATCAAGGACACACTGCATAATAGAAGTGTCTGAAGATTTTATCAAAATTATTGATAATAAGGTATATCTTAGCTTATTGAACATTCTCAATCAATCTTGTGCAAGTGTAATTCAAACATGAACATTGAAGTCTCGCATTCAACATCAAAATTAGTTAGTTTTCTAATAAATTTCTTTTGCTTGCTTGCACAGTTCCAACAGTACATATGTAAATTACAATAAGATTCCAAAAAATACATATCACAAGTTAAACGATATTCTTTTTATATATAATAGGATTATGTATACCTGGTGACCAACTCCCTTGTAAAGAATTTTTTGTTTTCAAATTAATCAATAATAGAAATTACTACAAAATGATATTCAAAAATCTGGGAAGAGATCTATTGGAGATGAATCGATAGATATTGATAATAAACGTATAAAAATTGAAAACAAAGTATTATTTGATGATGATGATGATGTATTAATAATATGTTGTTCAATTTCATACAAAGTGATAATGACACTGTAGTAATTAACGATGATGAAAGTTCAATGGTGTAAAAATTTGAAAAGTCTTTCAAAGAGGAGAAGAAATATCTTGTAAATTCGGAAGAATATAACTTTATAGCAAATAGTGAAAGCAATGATCAGAATGTATCAACTGAACCATCAACTTCTAGCACTATAATTTCATCAAATAAAACTTACATAAAGCCAATAGCACGCCAATAATGTAAACATGATTCCAAGACGAAAGAGTTCAACGGGTAATTGTAATATAGATTTAATATATATATATATATATATATATATATATATATATATATATATATATATGAGTAAGTTCTTCAAGGGCATACATCAAATAAAAGGCAAAGATTTAGAAGTTAATCTTTAATTTTTCCAAACGTTTCGACATAGTATTTTATGTCATCATCAGTGGATATAAATATGGTCTTACATCAGTAGCTAGCGCTAGGAACACAATTTTGCACTATCATATATACATTAACTTGTTTTTTTATATATTAATTTGTTGAACAGAGTATGGCAAAATATTTGTGAAATATATAATATATTTTGCACAGAGAACGTAGTTTATGTGACAGAGCCCGAGGCTGTAGTTTATGTGACTACAGCCTCGGGCTCTGTCACATAAACTACGTTCTCTGTGCAAAATATATTATATATTTCACAAATATTTTGCCATACTCTGTTCAACAAATTAATATATAAAAAAACAAGTTAATGTATATATGATAGTGCAAAATTGTGTTCCTAGCGCTAGCTACTGATGTAAGACCATATTTATATCCACTGATGATGACATAAAATACTATGTCGAAACGTTTGGAAAAATTAAAGATTAACTTCTAAATCTTTGCCTTTTATTTGATGTATGCCCTTGAAGAACTTACTCATATTTCTCAACATCAAAATTAACTACTTTAACATATATATATATATATATATATATATATGTATCATTAGGCAAAAATCTACTAAATACAGAAGTGTCAGCAAAATCATGGAATTTGTCATCTCTAGGTCGTTTAGATAGGAGGCCTTGCAAATGGAGTGGAACTAACATTATTTCTGGTCAACGATTCCTTTCTTTGTCTTTTGGAAATATCTTCTGAGAAGCTGTATTCTGAATTGTCCTAAAAAATATTTTATCAGGTTAAAATAAATAGATATTGTAAAAAGTGAGTTGAAATTTGTGGTTAATTATATACCTGAGTGTGAATTCTTTTTCGACTAATTTCTTTTAGTGCTTCAAGCACACTTCTTGTGGCAGATGCAATTGATTCCTGAATGGGCAAAGGAACTATTGGCCGATGCTGATCTGTGTTCAGCATATGTAGTCTTTGTTCTGTTACTGATGAGACAAAAAATACATAGTATGAAATAAAAAAAAATTAAGTATTAAGTATTAATTAGACCATAAATTTCTTCTGTAAGTACAAACCTGGAGGTCCAATTTTTATCTTAACAGAAGAATTAGTTACAGGAGGTTTTTCTTGGCTGATTTCTATTTAAATTTACTATAGGTAATTGTCCAACACCCTTATAACGCTGCTCTATTGTAGGTCTTTCATTTTGAAAACTTTCACTGTAGTGTACAATTCTTTGCGTTAAGCCTGGACTATTTACATCAGTATACAAACTGAAAAATAAATACAACTCATAAATATCATTTATTTAATATTTGTGTAATTTACAATTTCTTACCTTGGATTTATTCTATGTCTTGTTGAAGCAGTGGTCCTGCCGCAGCCTGCATTGTTTTTACACCAGCAGCTCTCGATCGAAACTGTGGAGGAATTTAATTTTGTGCTGCTCATAGGTGAACGATCCACATTTTCAGATAATGAATGCCTGCAAAAAGATTGTATAACAGATCTATAACAATGTGCATAAAGTTAGCGTAACCAACATTTTTTTGTGATCAATTTGTATTGATTATTAATTATTTTAATTTTTTAAATGTTTAATTATGGCACATAAAGTTCCGGAAGTTTATCTTATAACATAATGCCGTGAACCACTAGTTAGTCATAAATATAAATTTACTCTCTGAATTTCTTTCAAAATAATGGTGCTTGTAACTATATCCTTCGCTTCCTTCATTACAAATCTGACTGCTGAAAAAACTTCTTTCCATTCAATTGAAGGGACCATTTATTTGTATAAAATTATGAAAATGAGCACTTTCAAAGTACAAAACTCAGCATGAGTTGGTCACCTTAATAAATACAATTATCCTTACCTAGATAGTCTATTAAAAGGTGAGCTACCCCCGAAGTCCTGAGATCTGTTCAAAGGTGATCCATTATAAATGCAACTCTGGTCATTTCATTATCATTTTTAAATATTCCTGTCGTGTAACGATTCTGCATTTCTTGTGTACTAGGGCTCAGCCCACCCATCAAATTGCATGGGGGGCTCAAGCCCACACAAACCACATGGGTCCGAACTCTGAAACACAATGAACTAAAACAGCCCGCGCAATGTGACACAACCCTCATCGCATTGGTATTGACAGGCCCATGCGTAGATAAACAAATATAAATAGATCGCTATGTCTGAGTACAAACGTTTCATCGATTTAAATGCGCAACTTTGATGGCAGCACATGTACATTTTGTAAATTAAGCCCTGGTCTCTTCTTTTATCTATGACAATAACTTACCCTACAAAAAATTAAAAATATATATATTGACAACCAAATTGAGATAAAACTAAATTCCTAGGATTAAAATTCATTTACGTGACATTCTTCTTTATTATCTCTCTATTTAATAGTTATTTTGCTATCTAATCAATCATTATAATAAAGTTACATTTGACGAAGTCTTTGAATAGTTTCTGTGTATAAGTGTTTTTTAAACATCACATTTACCCATTTTATGATCATGATGAAAACATTAACACTAAAACTTCCATATAAGATGAAAAACTATAAAGCCAGGTGTTTTCAATAAACAGAATAAACATTTATGCATTTGATGCCTTTGCAGACTTTTTGTACTGTTTCAAAGCAAGAATTATGTCCTTCGCTGTGAACTTCCTTATTTTCTTTGCAAATGGTATTTAGAATTAAAATTACTTGGCCCTTTCATTCTATTAGTACACTGTTGTGGTTTTGTATTAGATTGTTTTGTTTACCCTCTATCAGAATTATCGCCTGATTCTACATCAGAATAATCTGATGTAAAATCATCTGGTTAAAAGTTAGAAGCGAGGCTGAGCGAGAGGCCGCACCATAGATGATGGTCGACTGATGTTTTGGATGAGACACTTGCAATTTAAAAATCAGCTCGGACAACGTGAGGAAATGAAAAACTCAAAAGTGACAGCTGCTAATTCATTTGTCAAAAATTTAAATTAATTTTTTTGGTTATGTGTCAAAAATTATTTAAAATTATAATTTTCGAAAATATCCATAACAATCTGGTATAGTATTTCATTTACCATATATGTGATCTAATTAATACTTTTGCAGATATTGCCTATACTCGATTTCATTCAGTGATAACTAAAAATAAAATTTAAAAACTAAAACAATTGAGATTAAAAAATTATAGGTGTAAAAAGTACTCATAATTAGTTTATCTTAGAATTAGGAGCAGAAAATTTGATAATTCACGGTATGAAGATATTGCATTGCACTACACTATGTATTATAAACATTACACTTGTAATTTCACAAAATACTAACTTAAAAAATCACAAAAAGATAGTGTGCAATATAAGTTAAAAACATAATCGACAAATTTACAGTTGGTTTAGAGACAATGAACTCAATTAGTTTCTTAGAAATCAAACTTATACATACTGCAGATAATAAATTAATAACAAATCGGTACCAAAAACCAATTAACTCTGACTGGTACCTCAAATATTTCTCTTATAACCCACTCAAAATGAAAATTGTTACTATAGTTACAGACAAAACATTTTGGAACAGCAACATGAACTTAATTACAAAAATTTTATTCTCTTTGTCATTGTAATTAGCATATAGGACTTGAACCTTTATTAGAGAAATAGAGTAATTGCTGATTAATAAATTCTATGATATTCATTCGTAATATAACAATCTTGAATAATTGCATTAACACTAGCAATGAATAAACTGCATAGATGTCCATTATGAAGTATATCGGTATATAAATAATACACAGCTACACAAACTATTGTTGTGCTTGATTTCTTGTTTAGAGTAATAAATCTGAATATCAATTCATTCTTCATTATTTATAAAAATAGGCAACTTTGTAATACTTTACATTCAGGATCAGGAAAATCAAATTGTAAGCTTTGACAACATCGAACGACTTAGAAATATTGTATATCAAATGAATTGTCTTGATTGTAATTTAATTTACATAGGAGAGACGAGCCAGAAGTTGATTAAACGATTGCAACAACAGAAAAATAATTCTAAAAATTCAAGACAATTTAAAACTGTGCTTGCAGACCACATTAATAATTTAAAACACAATATAGACTTTTTTAACCGAATAATGAAGGATAATTTCAAACGATTTATAAGCAGTAAATAAAACGAATCGACAACATGTTGTGTGACACAAATATCTTTTTCCTTTACTTTTTAGACAATATTTCAAAATTCTTTACAAAACAATCTTTTACATCTTATCTATTATTTTAAACTTGTGATTTATTTACTGAATTTTTCAGTTATGATTTATCTGAATTAATTAATGAGCAATTAAACAAATAAAGATTTCAAAACATTTCTCTTACTTAACCCTCCGTTGGTCGGATATTTTTTCACCTTCGAACGGTCGGAAAGGTCTGGCTGGACCACCATTCATTTTACATGCATTTATATGGGATAAATGAGTTTTTGGTGTCTTATATATTAACGATTATTAGTAGTAAATATTTATAGTTTTGATTTTTTCTTTTTCTTACCGTCTTTTGCATGTGTTGTACTTGCTTATAATAAAAATATTACATTATATATTATATTACAAAAATCAAGAAATATAAAAAAATCGTTGCTTTTTTTGTTAATTTTTCTGTTTTATATCAATGAAAAACAATATTTATTCTTTTTCGGCGCCTTTGAAATGAATGTGAAATTCAAATGAAAACGAAATGAGGTGCGTCGCCTTTGAAATGAGCTGTAAAACTCAAAATGAAAATATAATTTCACTACAGGTTTTCCAATTAAAAATTCGAACGCAGTACGGGTAGAAAAATTATTGATAATGTGTACATTACTCATCCGATTTTCAGTGTTTGCGATTACCAATAAGTTTGGTAGGTTTTCAAGAAACTTTCGTCGTGAAAATACTAACATTCATGTTACAACACATAGCAAAGAATATATACAACGCAGTTTGAATAGAAAATACCATGAAAAAAGACAAAATACTGATTTACATATATCAAAAAGCGTATATTTCATACAAAATGTCGGGGTGGTCTAGACAGACCTTTCCGACCGTTCGAAGTATAAAAAATTTAATATCCTTATAATTATCCTTCTGTACATTTTTTCGTCCTGATTTTTTCATTGATCGTCAGCTAATGAAATTTTAGGAAAAGATAGGATTACTAGATTTTTTTTTTTTAATTGAAGTCGAAAAAAAGTCTGGCCAGACCACGCCGACCGACGGAGGGTTAAAATTATAGGTAATAAGTCCTTTACAACTTATTGGCTATAGTTTAAAACTTATAATTTATTCACTTAATTTTTCAGTTATGATTTAACAATGTCAAGATTCGAAGACATTCCCCTACAACCGAAATCCCCAAGAGAATATTTCGAACCCCTGCTTGTAGAAGACCTACTGGCCACAAAGCATCCTTTAGAAGCCCATTACGGCAAATGCAGTATAATAGGAAAATTAATATACGACGAAAACGATAAAATGTATTACTTGGAAAGTTTACGCATCCCCGCCTTGCCTCAAGATATTCAACTCCCCGATGGCTATTTTAGAATTAGATTAATAACAGGCCTTCTTGGTACAAACTTGCCATTAAATAGCACAGTCGAAGCACTAGGTGAAGTGGTATTGTGGAATAACCAAGTGCCGCACCATGATTCTGAAAATGTTTTGACTAAAACATCTCAAGATCTGTATTTGCAATTGAATGAGCATTATGCAGAAATGGCAGAACAGTTGAATTTGCCGAAAAAGGATTTGTCCGGTTGTTTAATAGATTTACCTGTTGAGATGCGGAAGTGTATCTCAGATGAATTGAAAAGAATGAAAAGTGTATATAAGATTGTGTTTAAACCTTATCATGTTTCGAAAACATCTCATGCCTGTGATATTATAGGTGCAAATTTGGAAATTAAGTACCTTTGCAAGAGCAAGTCCTCAAATGGTGTTAATTGTTAATATAGTTGATTTAATTTGTATTTTTTATTTACTGGCGTTTTAGTCAGTACAGATACAATGTATAAATAAGCTCATTAGAATATATTGTAAAATGTATTATAAAAAATTAAAATCTCCCTCAATCTTTTTCAACTTGATGCAGAAAAATAAATAAATAATTAAAAAAAACGTTTCTTTATTCTTATAACATTTGATATATTAAATATTAACTAGTGGTGTATGGCATTGTGCCTCAAAGCGAATTACAGAACCTTCAAGGAATAAAAATAATCAACAATCAATACTATTTGGTCAATGATTAATAACAATTGTTTTAAATGCTTTCAAATAATTATTATAAATGCTTATAAATTAAACAATGCTTTCATATAAATTATAAAATGCTTTAAAATATTTATTAAAAATGCTTATTTGAATTTAAATTGGCTTTACTGGTTTCCAAATCTGGAACCATAAAGCTTCCTCCTAACAATATTTACAAGAAAAGAAAACATCTTAAAAAAAAATCTAAACAGATTGCATCCTTACTAGGAAGTCTTCCGAGGACCTTATCTCATATTTCTTATTTTTATTATATACACATTTTTAAACTGAATTGCAAAGTTAAGATTATTCAATAGCTTTGGAATTAATCAAATTATGAATATTATTGAAAATTTTAATAAAACCCGATATTCTTATTTGATAATAATTAAAAAATGTTTTTTTTTTAAATTAGAAAATTTTGAAACTTTGAAAATTCTGAAAAAATAATCGAAAATTTGTTTTTCTTGAAACTTTTATTTTTTTCAAAATTTTGAAACCGCCGATTAAATTAACTTTAGATTTTATCAAATTTTGAAATTTTCAGAAAAAATTTCAATAAAACGCACTAATCTTTTTCGATATTAATTGAAAAATGTTTTATTTTACATTAAGATATTTTGAAACTCTTTGAAAATTCTGAAAAATATCGAAAATTCGAATTTCTTGAAACTTTTGATTTTTTTTTCAATATTTTGAAATCGCCGATTAACTTTAGAATTTATCAAATTTTGAAATTTTCAAAAAAAAAATTGCATATTCTTAAAAATATTAATAAAATCCGATATTCTTTCTCGGCTATAATAATTAAAAAATGTTTTTTTCTAAAATTAGAAAATTTTGAAACTCTGAAAATTTTGAAAAAATGGAAAAACTTTTGGATTATTTTTTGAAACTTTTGATTTTTTTTTTCAAAATTTTGAAACCGCCGAATCTAACGATTTCTTCACACCGCCAACACAATAAAATGATTTTTTTGAATCATCAACGAAAAATTGTATCCGCACATAATACAAACACGTCCAATTTTTTATAAAATATACATAATTTTCGAAACGTGAGATATGCAAAGAAAAATCTTGTTCGATTTTTTTGCGATTACAATACACCCTAAGGCAAATTACTGGAACTTTCCGAACCGTGAATTAATCTTTTTTGGAAAATTAAAAAAAATAACTTTTTTGAAAAGTTCTTTTTATTTCATATTTTGATATTTTTTTGAGAATTTTGAACTTTGAAGACGCAATACCGAAGCGCTTAAGCGCCGCGTACGCAATACCGTAGCCTAACAGATGAATATGGGCACGAAACTCAAAAAAATAAACACAAATTTTTTACATATGAAAATCCTTATAAAATATCTGATAATTTGATGTGCATATGTCTAGTAATGATCATTTTTAACCGCCAAATTTACATTTTTTTATTGAATCTCCAAAACCGCTAGACCTGCCTTTGAAAAAAACTGATCAGCAAGTCCTTATCAATACGAATTGAATCATTCAAATCGGTTGATCCGTGTACTCGAAATCGCCGATGAATATGTGCGTATCCGCACATACGCACACACACATATTTTTCAAATTTGATCGCATTCGATTCAGAATGACTTGAAACGTCGAGAAAAAAATCAGCAAAATGGATAATTTCGCAAAAACCGTATATAACTTATTCGTTATAAACTTAATAATACATTTTAGTTTGATTATTGCAATTAATTTAATCATAATAATAGAACAAAAGTATAAACTTTCATAAACTCCATATTAGTTCATAATCCATTAAAGTTTTTTTAAGCTGATACTTCTGTATAAAAAATTCATAAGTCAAATGTATAGTACAATTATCACTCACTATTTGGAATAAACGTCTTCAAAACGATTCTTCAAGGAAACTGAGATCTTCATCATCATCACTCAACTCTTGATTGACGACAACTTTGCTAAAAATACCAGATCCGGTACTAACTGCAGGTTTCTCTTCAGCCGGCTCACGATTTTCTGCCTGGACAACAATGTTGTGCTTCGATGTATTGGAAGCAATGACTAACCGCCTTCCTAAGAAACCAGCCTTAGGTGCCATCGGTTTATCTAATACAGATTCTGTTACATCGGGACTTGAAACTTCCTGCTTTGGTACTGATATATCATTGGTAATAGAATCTATGTTAGTTACATTATTAACTTTCGTCGGACTTGTACTATTAACATTATCTTTCTTAGAATCTACTACGGTTTGTACTTTGGTAGGTGTTGTACTAGTTTGTGCTTCAGGGGTTTTGGGAGTATCAGCATCCTTGGACTTTGGTTTAATCAAACCTGTTTTAAGGTTTAGGACTCCAGTAAGATGCACGGGCTTGTTCAGGCGATTGTGAATACTGTCGTCTTTAAATTTACTTTCGTCCAAATGCAGTTCAGGGGTTTCTGGGTTTTCTAAAGGTTCTTTTACCGTACTATCGACTTCCATCGATTCACGCTTTTGCATACGTTTTCTTCTTCGCTCCTCTTTTTGCTTCAGAAACATTTCCCTTTTTTTACGCTGTTCCTCGACCCGTTTTCGATACTCTTTTGTTTCATTGTCTTCAACAATTTCTTCAACTGGAGCACTTTTCTAAAGGAAAATTAAATAAATTTAGTACTTTATTAGTAATTGACTAGAGGTAAGGTGACCATATTTATTCAAGTCAAAACCGGGAAGGTAACTTTCTATTATGCTTGCTCAATTTTCTTCATAATTGTTTAGAAATAACTAGCACTTAGGTATCCCAGGCAGTCAAAAAGTTCATTTTTATAATTTTTGTTAATTTTCGTAAAATTTCGGAAAATACAAGTCCAAAATTATGAATGTGAGAGCAGTGCTGGATTTACAGTAGGGGCAGTCGGGGCTACTGCCCAGGGCGGCAGATTATCGGGGGCGGCAAAATTTGGACTATATTAGGTTGTCAAATATCTCCCTTCCGCTTTTTTGCTCTTGGTTTATAATACAAAAAGGCGGAAGGAAGATATTTGACAACCTAATATTTAACTATTTACTATTTATATATAACTATTAACTATTTTTTTAATAACATTTTTTATTTCAAGAAATATAATTAACAAAACATAATACAATTGCAATGCAAAATTTGGGTCCAAATAACCGATTATTATAATTTATTATTTTGCTTTTTCTACCTCTCCAAACGTAAATTATTAAATAATAGTTAATAAGTTATTATCAAATTTGGCAATTTTGCTAAAATGAAGTTTCGTAAATGAGCTGGAAGTTTAAGAAAAATATGTTCTTCAGATCTCGAGCCCCTATAAGACGACAAAGTTCACTTCCAAGCTTATAGCGCCAAAAAAATTAAACTAGTGACTAGTGGCGTTGTTACTTAAGGCAAATTACTGGAACTTCTCATACTGAAAATTACATTTTATAACGAGCTTTAAACTTTTCTGAAAAATGAAAAAAGGGTATTTTATAGATATTTTAATAATAAAGTATGAATTTTGTTTACATTTTTATGGGTTTTGTTAGGCTGCGACGCGACGCTTACACCCATCTATATTTTGTCTCCATTAATAAATGTTCAAAATTTCAAAAATATTTCAAAATAAAAAAAAAAAATCAAAATTTTCAAAAATTAATTTTTTTTAAGTTTTCAAAAAAAAATTTAATATCAATTTTTGGAACGGAAATAATATATAAAAACAATTTAAGTAAAATTTCAAAGATTTGTCAATGCCAAATTTCGAAATCCGGCCCTGTGTGAAAGGCTAATTTAACACGCCGTTTTCATTTAACCTTATCTGTATATAACGTTTGTTAACTTTTCGAACAAAATTCATCAAAAAAATATATCTGAAATATACTTATTTTGAACAAATTTATTTATAAAACCTATTTGGAGTAAAATTTTGGCGCATTGTTTTAAAACCACGTTAGATTTATTATAAATAGTTAAAATATAACAAATGTATTATATATCATTAAATATGTTATAAAATTTTCTATAAATCTGTATTTAAGGTTTATTAAGTTTTCAAACGAAATTCAACAAGAAAAATATTTGAAGTATATTTATTAACTTCTCGCAGGACAAGTTATAGTAATCGCAAAAAATCGAAAATGAAAATTTTTATAGATCTTTACGTTTCAAAACCTTCTGAACATTTTGGCATACCTTAGGAAAAATGGATGTGTGTGTGTGTATGTGTGTGCGTGTATGTATGTATGTTCGGATACAAATTTTCGTCGACGATTTCGGGAATACAGATCAACCGATTTGAATAATTCAAAAAACATTCGATTCGTATTGATAAGGAGACGTGCTGATTAGTTTTTGGCGAAAGCAGGTCTAGTTGTTCCAAAGATACGGGGCAAAAAGTGCCGAAAACGGTAACTCAGTTTTTAAGAGAACGGCTTTTAAAAATTTAAAATTACGGTACGGAAAGTTCCAGCAATTTTCCATAAGACATTCTACACCACCAAATGGCATTTCTCTAACTTTTTTATTTGAATCTCCGAAACCTTTGCAAAACAAAAGACCTTTGCAAAATAAAAGTAAATTTTTCATTCCGTCAATACAAATAAAATACTTTTTAAATCATTCAAATCGGATGTTCCGTTCTTTCAAAATTTGAAATACCATTTCTGGCACTGTTTGCACCGTATCTTTGAAACGGCTGTAACTGCCGCTGCCAAAAACTAATCAGGACTTCTCCCCATTAATAACAATCGAATGTTTTTTGAATCATTCAAATCGGATGTTCCGTTTTTTCAAAAATCAAATTCTATTTTCTATACTCTTTCTACCATATCTCCGAAACGGCTGCACCAACCTTTGCTAAAATATAATCAGCACGTTTCCTTATCAATAAAAATTGAACGCGTTTTGAATAATTCAAATCGGTTGATCCGTGCTCCCAAAAACATGGGCAAAAAATTGTATCCACACATACAAACACACACAAATTGTTTGAATATCTTGAGAAAAAAAAAATAGTTTTGTTAGAAAATGTTGAAAAAATATTTTTTTTGAAATTTGTAAAAATGTTTTTGAATCTTCAAAATCGCTGGGCCTGCATTTGCAAAAAAAAGTCAATTTTGCAACACAACTAAAATACTTTTTGAATCATTCAATATGGATTCTCTTGCTATTTTTGGCACTTTTTGCACGGTATCTTCAGAACGGCTGGACCTGCCTTTACCAAAAACTAATCAGCACGTCTCTCCATCAATAGAAATCATTCCATGCTCTCGTAATCGTCAACAAAAATTTGTATCCGCACATACATACATACATTTGCACACACACACATTCATACATGTTTTTTAAGGGGGTTTTTACATGTTTTTACAAAAAATGCAAGGTATTTGTTTGTTTTTCTCGAAATGTATTTATCATAGAGACATGCGTTTTTTTTTTAACAAAAATTACAAAATTATAGAATATAACAAAAAAAATTTTTTTTCGCTGTCATTTTTTAACCAAGGGGCGCCAAAATAAAAAAAAAGAAACTACGTCGAAGAAGAAGTTTGAATCCAGTCCCCCTACCAAAATGAAAAAAAAAGCAAGAAGGAAAAAAATGGCAGCTATTTAAAAAAAAAAGTGTTAAAAAAAGACCTTTTTTTGTGGGGCGAGAAGCTATGCGAAAATTTTTTGCGTAGTTTTTTTTAACTTGTGGCACCGCATTGAAAAAAGTCAATTTGAGAAAAACGTATTTAAAGTTTTTAATATAATGTACTAAATACACCACTTAATTTAATGTACTAAATACACCATGGTGTTCAAAGAATGCTGACACATTAAAAAGGTCTCGAGCATGAGGTATCATAATGAAAAAGAGAGCAGCTGGCATACAATAGCTCGCGGAGGGATGAAAAAACTTTTCAGAGGATTCAGGTTTCAGAGGATCATACATATAGAGATATATATATCTATAACTTCGTCAAAAAAATAGATATTGAGATGATTTTTTTTTAAATAATTCTAAGGTTTTTGGCTTTCATAATATCAAAAAATCGCAAATATGAAAATAAAAATAAAAACCAAACAACCCTCTTAAACCTTTAAAATGTAAAGATTTGCAAAAACTTACATTTTCAATCTTTTGCAATTACTGGTACGGGATGTTAAAAATAGTTAAAAATAATTAAAAAATTACCTTTTGCGTTTCCGCCTTACTATTATCATCACGATGATCCTGATTCTTCTTGTATCGATACCTGGATTGCATATGCCTCGATTTAAGTGAAGGCCTGTAATCCGGTTCCGGAGATTCAGAATACCGAGGTGAAGAGTGCATACGCTTCTGCAAATTCTTACGATTTTGATTAATGAATTCTTCCTGCTGACGCAACAACACAATATCATCCAACATTGTCCTATTAATACCCTCCTGCACATTAATCCTCCCCTTGAAATGGGGATTAATAAGCACTTTCCTTGATTCAGGGTTATTATTGGTACTAGTACTGTTGGTTGGAGGGGCTAAATTGAAATTAGATGAATTACCAGCTGGTATCGGTGCACTCATAGCAGGTTGTTGAAAGGCAAAACCTTGTGGCATCGGCATATTGTTTATTTGCATCGGAATTTGCGCAAAACCACAATTCGGTTGATTTGGAATCATGGGTTGCACGTTCCCGACTTGTTGCGGTAATTGGATTTGATTTATTATATAAGGATTTTGAAAAGGAGTACCGGGATTTATTATGAACTGCTGTTGCACAGGATACTGCGGAATGGTTGGTATGTTAGGAAAATTGCTGGTATTGGCAAAAATTGGAACGCCAGCATTCATTTGCTGCATTTGTTGAAACTGTACATTAGGATTGAAGTTTGGCTGCATGAAACCGTGATTGGCTCTCAGTCTGGGGCCTTCTAGGGGATTTCTAAATCTATTGTGCTGATTGAAACGAGGGCGCATATCATTGTGCATCATCTTGTGATTATTGTAGAAGTTATTTCTTCTCTGGGGCGGCGGGTTTATTTTTTTTCTTGCTCCGTGAACACGTTCCACGTTCTTGGCGGGTACCACATCACTCCCATCTAAAGAAAAGAAATTAAACTAGCTGTAAGTGGAATTCTGTCTTAAGGCAATTAAGGCATCGTGCCTTAAGGCAAATTGCTAGAACTTCCCGTAGCAAAAATTATTATTTTTTTAAAAACGATTAACATTTTTGAAAAATTTTATTTCGAAAAAATGAGATTTTTGAGAAACTATAAATTTGTCAAAAAATTACTTTTTTTTTGAAAAAAAAAATTTTTTTTTTGAAAACGAAATTTTTTTGAAAAGAAAAATGTTTTCTTCATTTTGACATATTTTGGAAATTCTGAACTTTTTTTCAAAGCAATCGTACTGCTTGAACTGCATAGAGACGAAATGTCAAAGCGCGCAAGTGCCGCGCCGCCCTCTAACGCATAAGCATTGGTACGGAACCCATAGAAATGTAAAAAAAAATATACTTATTGTTAAAATCTCTATAAAATATCTGATAATTTGATGTGCATATATCTAATAATCATTTTTAACCGCCAAATGGCATTTTTTTTACTTTTTGCATTAGATCTCCGAAACCGCTAGACCTGCCTTCATGAAAATTTGATCAATTCTTCATCTTGTCAATACAAATGAAATGTTTTTTGAATTATTCACATCGGACGCTCGGTTCTCTTAAAAAGTGAGTCACGGTTTTTGGCACTTTTTGCCCCGTATCTTCGAAATGGCTGGACCTGCCTTCGCCAAAAACTAATCAGCACGTCTCCTTATCAATACGAATCGAATGTTTTTTGAATTATTCAAATCGGTTGATCCGTGTTCCCGAAATCGTCGACGAAAATTTGTATCCGCACACACATACATACACGCACACACACACACACACACACATACATTCATTTTTTCTAAGGTATGCCAAAATGTTCAGAAACCTCTGAAACGTAAAGATATATAAAAATTTTCATTTTCGATTTTTTTGCGATTACTATAACTTGCCCTACGGGAATTTAAAAAATACATTATTTAAAGAAAAAAAAACGTCGTAGCAGAAATAAAACAGGTAGCATATAAGATTTTTTTTACAAAAACCGACATTCTAGAAAACTGATTTTCAGGTTTTAGAGATTTCTGGACATTTTGGCATACTTACAATTAGAAAAAATTGATGTATGTGTGTATGTATGTTTGGATACAATTTTTCGTCCACGATTTCGGGCGCATAGATCAATCGATTTGACATTCGATTCCTATTGATGGGGAGACATGCTGATTAATTTTTGGCGAAGACAGGTCCAGCCGTTTCGAAGATACGGAGCAAAAAGTGCCAAAAATAGTAATTAAGTTTTTAAGGTAACGGAGCGCCCGATTTGAATGATTCAACAAACATTTTACTTGTATTGACAAAATGAAGAACTGATTAAATTTTTGGGAAGGCGGGTCCAGCGGTTTCGGAGATACAGAAAAAAATGTAAAAAAAAAATTATATTTGGCGGTCTAAAATGATCATTAGACATATGTATATCAAATTATCATATATTTTATACAGATTTTAAACATGAGTACTAATTTTGTTCAAATTTTGGGGTTCCGTATCAAGATTTTTAATTTTTAAAGTTTACTTATACAGTTCAAACAAATTTCAAATAATCAGAATTTTTTTTTCCAAATTTTCAAAAATATACAATGTTTTATATTTTAAATATAAATTTTATTACTACAATTCAATTTGAAAATGTATATATTTCATATGAGTTATTCTAATCATAAAAAATATATCCTCAGATGAATTCATTCGGCATTTCTTGTACTATATAATATATAAACGAATACATATATAGTAATTATAATTATCACTTTGAAAATATTTAAAACAATTGTTATTAATCATTGATCAATATTCATTGATTATTAATTTTTTTTCCTCGAATATTTAATTCTGGTTTGAAAAGTTCCAGCAATTTGCCTTAAGGCTCGATGCCATGCACCACTAGTTGAATATTATTTTTACCAGAAAACAAGTTACAATTTTTATGTACTCAAAATCCTATTTGCTAATTTTATGTTTTTCCAACGTTTCAAGTCAATCTGAATCGAATGAGACCAAATTTGGAAACTGATTTTTTCAATAATGTGTAATATAAAAAATGGTTAAAAATTGAAAAACCTTGCTCTACAGCAACTTAGTATACTTATACCACACTCATAAATTAATCTATTGATTTTTTATTAATTAAGTAAACTATTTAAACATGTCAGAAAGTTCATGCAACTTTCCTTGAGGCAAAATGCCCCTTACAATTAATTTAATATATTATTCATACCGTGATAACCCACCTTTTCTAACAACTGGGTTTCAATTTAGATAATTTGCTCAAAAAAACTGACAAAATTTAGTACCATAGTTTGCACATACTTTTGTGTTAAGTAAAAGAAAAAAACATCAAATTACAATATGCACCAATAAGAAATGAACTAAAAAAGAATTATCTTACTATTTGATTCTGTCACACGTTCCGATACAAATTTCCCTCGTTCAGTCCTAGACTCATCACAGTCATCACTGTCATTAGACTTTTCTACACAAAAAATTATAACAATTAAAATCAGTACATTAACCATGACAGAAACAGATTTTAAGTATGTACAAAGAGACTCAGACTTAGTGTTTTTACATTATAAGTATAATATAAGAATATAAATATAACCTACTTTTTCTGAAGTAAGTAATTTAACACTATTCCTACCGGAACCGGTCAAATGACCGTTTTTGATTTTTCGATTAGTATTTTTCATATCAAACGTAATTGAATCGTCATCAAACTTTATGACTTTTCCTAATATGTGAGTATAAAACATTTTTCAATGTTAATTTGTTTTTTCAATTTTTATTTTTGGAAAAAAAATTGTATGCTGTCTTACCTACCGCGACCGGTCATTTGACCGGTAGTACGAAAGACGATGTTCGTACGGCATTTTTTGTAGTAATTGTTAAGAATATGATCAAACTTGCAAGAAAATGTAAATTCAGAAGAATTTAGAGTGGTAAAAACTGCCTTCTGCAAATTTATATGCATTTTTTCCAATCCTGTATGCACGCTGCGCATATGAGGCAAAGAGTATAAATATTGCACTTCTACGGTATAAAAAGTGGGTTTTCTTATTTTTGCTTAATGTCTATGTGTAGACAGATTTTTACTAAGAAATCCAAACAACAAATTGATAGGTTTTGTTTTGAATCCAAAGGTTGGTTTAACTACATTGACAGCAATCAAAATTGTTGTAAAAGATCACGTATTACTATCAACAAACATATATTATCAATAAAGGTAAGGTGTAAAATTATTCAACACATGTTCAATAATATTCAAGAAAACGTAGTACAAAATTTTAGTAACTGGTCAATATACAATGTAAATATAATTAAGCCCAACAAATCGCACAAATGGGGTGTAAAATTTTAATAACCATCCAGTATACATAGAAAACTGAGAAATGCTTTGAAGATTTATAACCAATGAAACCGTATTATCAAAATCCCTAGTACGATGTAAAAAATTCAAACGTTTTTACCATCCTACTTATAGCTAAACTTTTAGTAAAAAAAAAAAACTGATGGTAGGTACAATTAATTAAGCAATATTAAAGCTACAAATACTGGGAGAACTAAAAATCAATGATTCAAATAATATTTACAATTTTGGAAGCTAAGAAAGAAAATTCTAATTTTCACTTACATACACATATGTTGAACAAATTACACTAATACGGGAGTCAATTCAATTGGAATTATCGTCGTGTTTGGTGTAAATGTCATTCATAAAGTATTCAGAAATCATTCGGTAAAATATGAATTTTAGAGAGAATTTATCAAGGATTTACATTATTTTGTATTTATTCAGGATAAATTCATTATTTTCACATAAAGAAATTACGGGAAGACGATGTACAAGGCAGGTACTTTCTATTCCAATTAACTTCTCGTATAGGTCCAACAAGAATTCAGAAAAAAATCAACCAAGTACAAATACAAAACAGATTCCCTAAAAGAAAATGTTCCAGATAATGTTTCAGAAAGATGATAGGGCCAACAAAATGAGCCAAAAAAGTAAAAATTGCGTGTGCAGAAAATACACTCTAAGAAAAAAAATCGTAAAAAATTGGATAAAACAGAATAAAATGTATATTTTGCATTCTAAAATAAAACAAATATTTTGTATTTGTATTTATAAACTTTTAAACTAGCATTAACTCTTCATTCAATACTAAAAAATATAGATTTTGCATGATCGGTCATTGAAGAATAGTAAACATGAAATATCAGTAGGAATAGTGTTAATTGATTATATATAAAAAATTGTCAGATTCTTTTGGAATGTTTATGCAAAAACTGCATGAATAAGTTTCCTGCAATTTTGTAAATAAAACTTGGCTATTCTTATTGGCCAAATTAATAGTAAGCATAAAATAATGAGGTTACTGAGCTCTGGGGGTATCGATAACATCAAATCATGGAGCAACATATTAAAATGTTAGCCCTGTGTCTGTTTGTGCCCGGCAAAGTTTCGTGCACAAAGTAATTACAGTAGATAAACCTATATACCTGCATCTAAGTCCTTTTGAGAGTCGGATAGCTCCAAAACATCTGTGTCATTATTCGTAGTAGAATCTAATATGTCACACATATCATCATTAACTGGATCATTCTAGAATGAAAAAATGTAATGAAAATTTGATTATGTTGATTGAAATAGGTCAAAACTAAGGTTTATACTTGCCTGTGAGTTTACGGAGTCTTCAACGTTTGACGTTTCGACTTCCCCAGAAGTCACCAAATCATTATTGGCATTTAAATCAGTATCATTAACTGCAATATCTTCAATATTATCACCCATAATAATACCTGTTTCCAACTAGTTTCAAGTGAAACAATAAATCAATGTTTTTACTCCTTCCAAGAGTAAAATTTTATCATAACCTAACTTTATTCGGTGAGAGAACTAATATGAAAAAAAGTGTAGGATTCAAATCTGATTATTCACATGTTTGTTTTAAAAAGCTTTTGTTTCAGTTTAAATATAAAATTAGCACACTAATATGACATGAAAATCAGAAATTCGGTTTGACGATTTCGTAAACATATTCATAGAAAATAAAGAGAGCTGTACGACGTGAAGTTGGGAATGATTGTAGGTTAGAAAATGGACGATAAAAAAACCGTTACATTCAAATTAATATGATTCGAAAATTAGTGGTGAATGGCATTGTGTCTCAAGGGAAATTTCTGGAACTTTCCGTACTAGAATTAAAGATTCGAGCAAAAAAATTATTGATCAATACATATTGATTTCAAAATTTTCAGATTTTTTTTGAGTGAGCTTTAAAAATTAAAAGTCTTGATACGATACCCAAACTAGTTGGTATTGGTATTTAGCCTTGAGGCAAGTTACATGAACTTTACGATATGTGTAAATAATCGACTTAATCAACAATAAACAAATTAATTTATGAGTGATTAGAAGTATTCCAAAAGGATTTATTACACATAATTGAAAACGAACGAACACGTTAACTCGGAGTATTTTCTAAAAGCAAATGTTGAGAAATCAATTTTTATAATTGAAGCAGTTTTCGAAGGACGTATGGTTTAGTAAGTTCTAAACCAAATAATCTATCGTTATACCAAGTAAGTCATGTAATTTTAATTTAAACAAACGTCAAAAAAACTACTCATTTTCTCAAACTTTGATGAATTTTTAAAATTAAACTACTTGTCGTAAGGCCGTGTTATTTTACTAAGATTTATAAGACAATGATATATATCGCCAAAAAAAGTTCCATAAAAATCGGATTAATTTTTTTTTCAACAGTTAATTAATTAAAACTAATCAGTATTATTCCCAACTAATATCTTTCGAACAGTGTCTGATTTTTTAAAATCAATTCGGTAGAATAAGCTTAAATGTGGGCGAAAAGTTTAACACTCTTTTTCAAATTACAAAGAAACGGCTCGACAGATCGCCTCACTAAACTGACAAACCATAGTGCTCATTGAGATACATCGAGCTTTTAAATTTCTGAAATCGGTTCAGGCGTTTTTGAGCAAACGTCGATGAAAGGTCTAATTTTGACAAATGCCAAAAAAATGATACCAATTTTTGCAAACTTTGAAGAATTGTTAAAGCTAAACGAGTTGTCGTAGGACTGTAATATTTTAGTATGATCTAGAAGACTATGGTATCTACCGTAAAAAAAAAACTTTAACTTTATTACAAGAAAACGGCCTGGCCGATCTCTACCAAAACCTAATCAGCACGATTCCCAACCAATATCTTTCGAACGGTTTTTGAATTTTCAAAATCGATTCAGAATTGCGGGCTAAAACGTAGACGAAAATTTTTTCACTTTTCTGCGATTTATAAAGAAACGGCTTGGCCGATCGTCGCACAAAACTGACAAACAATAGTCCTCGTCGAGATACATCGAATGGCTTTTAAATTTTTGAAATCGGCCCAGCCGTTTTCGAGAAAACGTCGATTTACGGCAAAAAATCTGTTCACACACACACACGCACATGCACACATACTTTTTCCAAATTTGGTCTCATTCGATTCAGAATGGCTTGAAACGTCGAGAAAACATAAAATTAGCGAATGCAATTTTTTGATGAAAACATAAACTTCACCTTCGGGAGGTTAAAAATGTAACAAAATTAGAACTCTTCTAATCTTCTAATATTGACAAAATTGATTATAACACAGTTTTCAAAATTTATTTTAGCATAAAGTGGTTTATTACATATCGTTTTCAATACATTTACAATTCAATGATAGGTCTATTGAATTTATTAATTTTGTATAAATATAACAGTATAGTTGTCTAACTTAAAAGTAAATAATTCTAGTCTTCACATAAATACAATTTTTGTATTACGATTATTTATAATTTTAAATGATATATACTTTCGAATTTATATATTAACAATATAAATATTATGTAAGATAGCAATGAATTAAATATATTTATTTAACAAATTTTTTAAGTTATCTTTACATTTATATAGATTGCTTTGCCCTTAGTAATAGCACATTTAACATGTTTATGATATTTTTGTTTATACTTATTATGTGCCTACTTTTTTTAGTAATTATTCTTAGTGGTTGTAAATGATAATCAAAAAAATATATATATATATATATATATATATATATACAGGGTGTCCCAGAATTCAACGTCAAGCCAAAGCAGTATTGACCTTAACTCTTCTGAAAAAGTTTAGAAAAAAAATCTCATATTGTTTGGAAAATATGAGCTTTTAAGTTAAAGTTTAACTTTAAAGGTCATAAAAAGCTTTGGTAAAATTATGACCGTTTTTCGGTTATTGTAGTTAACTTATTAATTTTATTCATTTAAAATTTGGAACCGTAACCGTGAATAACATTTCTAGGACCACAGTAAAAAATAATAACACAGTTTTCCCAAGTTTTCAAGAATTAAGACTTTTTGTTGAATTATGTTTTATTTAAAATGTTTAAAATCTTTTGACTTTGAGAAGCTCTCCTTTAAAAATAATGTACTAAAGTGTATTAGAAAGTTTCTATTTTTTACTCGAGAATTTTCAAGAATAAAATCATCAAGTATTTTACCATTTTACAATCCTGATTAAATATGTAAATTTTTTATAAAACTTGCTAACATATTTTAAAACATTTTTTTAAATGAAGGGTCAAAAAATGTCATAATTCTTGAAAACTTGGGACAAATGTGTTATTATTTTTTATTGTGGTCCTAAAAATTTCATTCGTGGTTATGGTTCAAAAGTTTAAATGAACTAATTAAAAAAAATAACCACAATAACCGAAAAACGATTACGATTTCACCAAACATCATAATTTCCAAACGTGAAAAAAAATTTTTTTTTTCTAATTTTTTTATCTCCCCATTTCAGCTTGACGTTGAGTTCTGGGACACACTGTATACAGTAAGGAAGTGCATCTGAAATTCAAATGGTAAATCATCTGTATAAAATAATAAAAAAAATGAATTAATTAATAAGATATAAATTAAAAAAAATGCACGTTTTAATATTTGAACTTTGAATAATAATTCGAACCAAAAATTTCACTTGCAAAATTAAATTTTGTATTATATGTTAGGTAATTTTAACTTGCAGATAAAATTAAATTTGTTGGTATAAATTGGTTTATATAGAAGATATGAACAAAAATTGCATAAATGAAAAACATTTAAAACAATTTAATTATATCAGAAAAATTTAAAAAAAAGAGAAAAGAGAACATTAGCAAATTTTAAAATAAAAATAAATTGAACACATTTTTTTTGAGGCCAACAATTGAATTGCACATATAAACTAAAATTCTTTCTTTAAAAAATAATTTGAATAAAATTCTTCATAAGGAGTATGCAAATAAATTATAAAATTGATGAATTCATAAAATTAGAAAGAAATTATAACTATGTTGCATGGTGCACAAAAATAAATTAATTAATACAATTACCAGTTAAAAAACATCTCAACATATTACATTATTATAGATATTTTTAGTTTTTGTATAAATTGATCTAATTTATCCATTTCTATTTATTCGTATTATTTTTAGCATCATTGGCACAACTGATATTTCTATTATTATTATTTTTTATATTCTGTACATAAATCTAATATTTGAAATATTAGTGAAAATTTTTAAAACCATTTAATAAAGTAATAGAAAATTCAGCTACGGATTTCAAATATAAGTACAAAAGGATTTTTATAAAATTATGCAAATTTTTTTTCGGTGTATTCAAATACGTAGAATGTATTTTGTTAGGCCAATTTGTGTAATAAAATAAATATGTAGTAAAAAGGTTTTTACAAGTATCACACAACATTTTTACTTGGATTCGGTAAAAATAATCATATTTAAAATCAATGTTTTACTATATCAGTTTAACCAGTTAACTGTGTTTGACGAATATACACGTCATGGGAAGTGGCAGAATTTTGCGTATTGACAAGTATACACGTCATGCGTATTAAATAGGGATCATTTGCTATTTAAATTGAAATTTTTGAAAAATACACAAAATATTCTAAAATGTCAGGTTGTTTAGAGTTTAGTGTATAAAGTAAATAGTTGTAAGTGGCATTTTGCCTTGAGACAACTTGTATAAACTTCCCGAAATTTGTAAATAATACTTAATAAATAAGAATTGAAATTTAGTTATTTAAATAATATCTTTTATTGTTTATTTTGAAAATAGTTGATTTTAATCAAAAACTGGTCTTACTTTTTTACTTATTTATTGAATTTGATTCGTTTTATGTTAACAAAAAAGAGAGATATAGTAATAACATTTTAAAATTTTGTAAAATAAACCCATAATTTTCATTTGATATCTTACAAGTGCAACTTACTTTGTGATTGACGTCTATACTCGTCATGAGCTCGATTCAGGACACAAAACTGTATATATATACTGTTAGCCACAGCTAACTGGTTAATATAAAATAAAATGGGGAAATAATTTAGAAATTATTTTTATATTATAAATCATTTCACAGTTTTATTTAACACGTTAATCGCCATGTCATTCATAAGGAGATTCTTTTTGGCTATGCCAGTCATATATAAATGACATATAAATAGTGTTTGTCTAGAAAGTTTGGCATACCTTAGAAAAAATCAATGTGTGTGTGTATGTATGTACGGATACAATTTTTCGTCGACGATTTCGGGCGCCTGGATCAACGAATTTGAATAGTTCAATGATTCCTATAGATGGGGAGTCCTAGTTTTGGGCAGAAATTTCCAAAAAATAATTATTTTTGAATTTCGAAAATAATTCGGATTTAAGCTAAAATTCTAAAGCTCACTTATATACTTGATATAAATAATTATAACTTTGCAAATCATATAATTCATATAATTCTTAAAAATATGTGAAGATCCTTTATTTTGTTTTGTTTATTTACTTTTCAAATAAACTTATATAAACGTCATCGTCCAATTTATATGTTCTTACATTTCGTCTATGAAATAGGAATAATAAATGTTACAGCATTTATAATAATCTATTTGAAAGGATTTAATATTATTTAAATATTTCATTGCGGTACGTTTTTAGCAATTTGCCTTAAGGCACGATGCCATACACCACTAGTTTCTTGGATACATTTTTAACTAACTTTATCTTATAAAGTTACGATGGTTCTTAAAAATTTTTCTGATATTATCTTGGCGATTAACGTGTTAAGGGGCACAACTAGTGCGAAATTTTCAAAAAATCGAATTTTCAATTTTTCCATGTTTCGATAGGTTATACGCGCCTTTGGAGATCGACGATAACTAAAAAAATATTTAATTTTTTTCTTCAAGAATTTAACTATGTATTCTTAAAACATGTATAAAGATATTCCTAAAATTTTGAAATGATTGATAAAGTAGTTTTTTTAATATACATTCCCAAAAATCACCTTTTTTTAGGCGGTTACACTAGTTGTGCCCCTTAATTAATTTTAAAAGTAGTACGCAATGACTGAGTTATATATATATAATTCGATAAAAAAGTTGTGCCACTTAAGTAATAACATCATGAACTGATGTTTTTCAATTTGTTACAAAATTTAAAGTTAAAAAAAATCTCTACATCAACGTTCAATTTATTACAAAACCGTGCAAATTCCCCATTTTATATATAGAATAAACTATAAATCGCGTCAAATTTGTCGAATAATCACTTGTTATCAATACTGTATGAAGATCTTAAAAATCGATTAAAACTAATATTCATAAATAGGTCTTTAAGAACTGTTCTTCGATATCTAGACCATTTAATTTATACTACCGCACTGTTTAAATTATACGAAATCACTTTTGTCCCGCCACTTTGGATAAATAATTCTTAAGGTCACAGAATATCAGTTTCGTAAACTTTATTTGTATCCGATATATTGTTGACTTGGGCAGTTTCGTTATTTTTACCCGGCGCCTGTGCCAGTTGAGTCAAGCTACCGCTGAAGGCAGGTGCAATGTTCAGATTCATTTTGAGAAGAAGATTGCCTTCACTGCCAGTTTTTTTTAGCAAAGAAGCATCGTTAAGGGTGGTTAGTGGGGTTGTTGTGTTGGTTTGTTGGAGTTTTTGCAAACGCGCGTATTGTTCTTGAAGTGCTTTTTGTTTGCGCAGAAGCTCCTGATGCCTTTGGTCCAACTGGTGGTTCCTGTTCTTAATCGTACCATCTTGGGAATTTACAGACTCGCAACTACTACTGTTACTGGCAGCATTGGTGGCTGCCAATTGGTTATTTCCCGGTATCGCTGTCCTCGGCAAAGGCAAAGGCGACGTGGGGGACGCCAAAGGTGATCGTGAAGAAGTCCTCGGAGGCGGAGGAGGTGGCACACGTCTTCCTGTGACTTGAGCCACTAACTCGGAGTTTCTTTCAGGAACTGGAGGTTTACCTTGGGGCTGTTGGCCGTCGTATGAGTGCATTCGGCGCAGAGTGCCCATTCGTCCATTTGGGGCGTTCTCCAGGCCGCCGCTGGAGCCGCTGCTGCTGTTATTGTCGGCGAGGGCTCCTCCGTCCTCCTGAGGTCTCGCGAATGTCTGCAGCTCGTCTAGCAGAGCGTCGAGTGCGTTCTCCGGACGCTCGGAGGCGGCGCAACCGACTCCGAGCCCGACAGAGAGCGGCCCCACGCCGGGCTCCGAGACCATCCGCGACCCGGGCACGGCCTGGTAATAAAACACACACGTTGTTATGTTAACAAATGTTAAAAAAATATTAATAATATTTTTGATATAACGTTTTCAATTTTTACAGTTTTATTGCCATTGAATTTCAAAAGCACCAGTTAATCGTGACGAACTGTGCGCACAGTTTTGTATCGTCCAAATCGAGCTAATGACGAGTATATTCGTCAATCACAGGTTGAGTTGCGCATAAGATTTTGAATTATGTGTTTATTTTACAAAATTGAAAAATGTTATTACTAGATTTTACTTCTTTATCAGGATAGGCATATACAGTGCTGGATTTACAGTAGGGGGAGTCGGGGCTACTACCCCGACTCTCGGGGGCGGCAAAATTTGGATAGTGAGAAGAAAATTCTATACCATATAATTAACTTATTTTTTTAATAACATTTTTAATTTCAAGAAATATAATTAACAAAACATTATACAAATGCAATGCAAAGTTTGGCAATTTGGCTAATATAAAGATTCGTAAGTGAGTTGAAAGTTTAAGAAAAATATGTTCTTCAGATATCGAGCCCTCTTAAGATGATGAATTTGTGCACTTCCAAGCTCATAGCGCCGAAAAAAATTTAAATTAGTGACGCATGGCATTGTGCCTTACGGCAAGTTACTGAAACTTTCCGTACTGAAAATTACCTTTCATTAAAAGCTTTAAAATTTTTTGAAAAATGATAAAAATTGAATTAATTTTTTTTTATATTTTGAAATTTTTTAAAAATTATTAAGTTTCATTTATTAAACTTATTAAAATTAAATTTTATTTGAATAATTCGATTTCTATTGATAGCGAGACGTGCTGATTAGTTGTTGGCCAAGACAGATCCAACTGTTTCGAAAATACGGGCCAAAATGCCAAAAATAATAATTCATCTTTTGAAAAAGGAACGTCCAATATCATTAAAAGAAATTTACATATATAGACAAAATGGAGAACTGATTAAATTTGTGGGAGGCAGGTCTAGCGGTTTCGGTAAACCAATAAAAAAATTTGAAAGAGAAACATTTGGCGGTCAAAAATGATCATTAGCCATATGCACATCAAATTATCAAATATTTTAATAATATAAATTTTATTTACATTTCTAGATACTAAATTTGATATGATTTTAAAATAACAAACATTATTTAAGAATGTAATAAAAATGCGAGTAGTTAATAATTTTATTATCAAGTAAGAGCGAACATACTATATAGGCCTATACTTTTCGAAAATCCGGAACAATCCGGGACAAAAGATCTAAAGCCGGGACAAATATTGCTTTCAGAAAAAACCGGGGCACAAGCTGAAAATCCGGGACTGTTCCGGCCAAACCGGGACGTATGGTCACCTTACTAATGATTACTTTTGACCGCCAAATGTTTCTTTTTCAATTTTCTTTTTTGGATCACCGAAACCGCTAGACCTGCCTCCCACAAATTTAAACAGTTCTTCATTTTCTTCGTTCTATACATGTAAATTTTTTTGAATGATATTATACGTTCCGTTTCTCAAAAACTGAATTATCATTTCTGTCATTTTAGCCCGTATTTTCGAAACAGTTGGAACTGCTTTGGCCAATAACTAATCAGCACGTCTCGTTATCAATAGGTTTCGAATCGTTCAAATAAAATTTAGTTTTAATAAATTTAACAAATAAAAGTTCATAATTTTCAAATAATTTCAAAATATAAAATTTGCCGCCCTGGGCAGTAGCCCCGACTGTCCCTACTGTAAATCCAGCACTGGTTATAACAAACAATTCACATTTTTTATTCAATATATTAGTTATTAATAAGTAGTTTTATCCACATATTCTCGCTCATACAATGATGGCAAAAAAACGTGCAAAAATTGAAAATCTTGCAACAATGACTTCTATAAGATAAAATATGTGATATCATATAATATAATATCAAAAAGACTTTTAGTAAAAAATTTACTACAACAATTACTATACCTGAATTTCGATTTTAGAACATGCGACATGCGACAAAACAGTGACTTCATTCTGGTACTGGTGCGGTCAAACATACTGTGAATATATTCGGTTGCATATACAAACTCTAAAAACAAACAAAATATAAAGCGCATGCTTTTTCGGGGACTTTTGCTACAAACATGATTTGAAAAAATAAACCAATAAAATTGTAAAAAATGGCAAAAAAACTATTTCTTACCGCGTATCGAGAGTCAAGCGAAATTGCGCCCTTTTGACTATGATAAACACAGATAATTGAGGCATAACAGAAAAATGTTATGGCAAGGCCATGTTACATACATTACGCTACCGAATCATACTGAATACTGTCAAAATGTCATGCACTTGCTGTGCATTCAAGTGTTTTACACATAAACTGCAACGTCACTCGTATGTTATGAAGCTGGGTCAGAAACACCCTGTTATCTAAAATAGTTTTTTTTGACATTTGTGCGGTTTCTAGGTTAGGTTTTCTATCGCATGGCTTTTGTCAATATTTAGTATGGAAAGTTTTTCATAACATGGCCTTGCCATAACATAGGTCTGCTATGCGGCAGAACCGGCCACTGATTTTTTTCAAGAGGTTTTATTTGGTATAGGTATTCAATAGGACATAATTCTTGACATACCATAGTCAAAAAGATGTAATTTCGGATAAAATAAGTCATGGTACTGACACATGGTTTTTTGTTAAGGCATGAATAGTGCCAGTGGCGTCGGAACCGTGTGGGCTGTGTGGGCTTGAGCCCACCCATCAATCTCAAAAATATAATATTATAATTATAAAAATATAATATTATATGATATTGTTCAATGTCTAAAAAACGAGCAAGGCGCACTGGCTGCCTAAAAAACGAGCCCACCATCAAAAATTTGTTTCCGACGCCACTGAATAGTGCATAAGAGAACACGCACCTCCTGGTCTAAATTTTAGTGATTTAAGTTAAATTTATTACACGGATGAAGGGACAAACTGCGACTCGGAACGTTTGTAGAATTTAAAATTATTAATAAATAGTGCACGTTCACACCATAATATTTTTTATGTATATTAGGGTGGTCCTCAATATGGATTGTTACGAATTTCCTTGCTCCCAGGGGCTCAAACGCATCCAAAATGATTAAAAAAAATTATCTGAAAATTTTAAGTCTTAATATTAACTTTGAGATAGTCCGCATTACAACCAAAGTTTCTTTGCTTTTTCATGCTAAGTAAATACTGATTTTATAAAATATATAAAATTTTGATGTAATTGTTTTATTTGTGATCAAAATGAGCAAACACATTATTATTCTGAAAATTTTGATTCACTTGCCGCTAAGTTATGAAAATTCTAATAAACAAATGTGATTTTACCCATGTTATTTCCATGAGAAACTTTGGTTGGAGTGCGCACTATCTTAAAGTTAATATTAAGAGCTAAAATTTTCAGAGAATTTTTTTGTATCAATTTGGAAGCATTTGGGACCCAGAGAGCAAAGAAATTCAAAACTATCCATATTAAGTTCATAAAATTATTGAAAATAAGTCAAACCATGTTTGCTAAACATTTGCTATTGCAAAAACGTGTCATGCAATTCATGTAAAAATATATATACATTTCAAAGGACGATACAAATCTTATAGCTTATATATATAACAATATACAATTTAAAAAATATAAAATTTATATATTTTGTTTAAAATAAAAATCTAACATGCATCGATAACTAGATCCCTCCCGCTGATAGTAAGGCTACTTTTTTGGATCATATGGAATGATAGTTTCAAAAAAAAAACAATATTTAATATAACAAACTAATAAATAAATAAATAAAAAGTATGATGCAGTCACAAACTTCTAAAATAATTTAAAAAAAATAAATCAATAATAAATAAAATTCACGCACGTACAAAGCATATATGTAATAAATTACTATAATACGACATCACTACTTTTAGCTTGTTTTTCAGTTTGGAGACAGAATTTTAACTAAAATGTAATGTAAAATTTTAACTAACATATTATAAATTGTTAGAGGGTTTCAAGACTACAATATACCACTTTGTTTGATTTATATTTTTTTATTATTAAACGCTTATCATTTCCAATGTACCTTACTATAAAATCATCGTTAGGGATTTAGTTGGAGTTAAAATAATATTTCAATTATTTCTATTTTTATTGAAATATTATTTTAACTTGGTGAGATAATTTTATAAACGTGATTGGTGTTCAAATAAGATAAAATAGTGCTTAGTAATAAATAAAATGTTGCAATTTTCTTACTTGACGTTTAGTTTTTAGTTCATAATTTTGCAAAATCGACAAGAATTTATCGAAGTCTCTGACATAAACCTTGATTAAGATAAATTAAATAAAAATTTTTGAATATTTCTTCAGCAAATTGATGGACAAAGTTGGGATTTTTTTTATCTTTATCAATTTAGAGTTACGTTAGAAGAAAACGCTGTAATTTATGAAATGTGTACTTTTAATGTTTTTATGCTTTAAAACTAAACAAAATATTCTTGATATTTCTTTAACAAAAATTTCAGCATAAATATAACATAAAATTTTGGCCTTTTTTATTTTTAAATTATTGTTAAAGACAAACGTGGTGATATATTTAAAACTTCACAAATAATTTCTTTTAATATTAAACTTTTTTTTTTAGATATTTTCTCAGAAAAAAATTTTCAACATTTTGATTTTATAGCCAAATTTTCAATAACAATCCATTATTTATACTTTCCTTTATTTCCAGTTGAATTTATGCTGTATATTCAAGACACTATTTTTTTAAATAGCAATATTTTTTAAAAAAATTGAAAATATGAAAACTTTGAAAATTGAAGTTTTGCAGAAATTGGAATTCTAGATGTATTTTCAGCACACGTGTTTACACCAAATTTTTTATTTGATATTTATTCAAAATAGAATATTGTTAGAAGAAAACGTAGTAAATTACAATTTTTTTTATCTCGACGACAAAATTTTGATTGACAAAAATTAAAAATGTGAGAAATTTGGAAATTTAAGTTTTGTAAAAATTGTAATTCTAGATATTTTTACAGCAAAAATGTTTGTATCACAAATTTTGAATTTGTCAATATAAACTTTTTAATTATATGAATATAAAAATTTTGATTTAATATAAAATAATATTAAAATATTAATACTTTTATCCTTTTTTCTCAGTTGAATTTTCAATACTATTAATTTATATTTTTGCATTTTATTGCATTTTTGTTATTGATAAATAATAACATTTTTCTGCAAAAAATAAAAATGAAATAAAAATGCAAAGAAAATTAGAAAAATTAGAAAAATTTGGTAAAATTTGAATTTTAAATATCATAAAAATGTTTACACAAATACAATACAATAGATTCATATTAGTAATTTATTTAAATTAAACAATATGATTTTATATTATTTATTGCATTGATGACAAAAAAATGCCAAAAATTGAAAATTTTGAAATAAGTCTTTTATATATGTTCAAATATTAAAAATTAGAAAAAATGGCTTTGTAATATATTTTTGAGTCAAATTTATTGTCACATTTTCATTTCAAGAATATTGCTCAAAAATTGCAATTTCAAGGCATTAAGTAAATTTTTTTCATTAATTAATTTTTTTAGACAAAAGACTTGTCTGGTTCAAAAAAATTTATTTTAATTAATTTATTTATTTTAAAAGCTCTAATTTTTTATAAGAAATAGTAATTATTTATTTATTATTATTAACTTAAATAATCTATTTATTATTTTTAGTTAATTTATAATTATTTTTATAAAAATAATTTTTTTAGCCTATTTATAGTATAAGTTTTATCTTTTTTTTTCCATTTTTTTAACAATTTTTTTAACAAAGTATTTTTAAAATATTAGTATTTTGTTTAACAACTTATTCAGGATTTTTATGATATAAGTATTTTATAATTAAATCAAACTTATGAGTATTTTTACGATATAAGTATTTTGTAATTAAATCAAATTTAGAAATATTTTTACGATATAATTATTTTAATTTTGAAATAAATCTATAAGAATACAGATAATAAATTTGAGGTGAAGTGTGAAATTTTATTGGCTAAAGAAATATTTCAACCAGATTACTTTTGAGTCATATAAAATTTCAAAAATTATTTAAAATAATTCTGTATAATGCAAATAATATTGCAATATAGAATCTATTCAGATTATGGAGAGAAGTTTTATTCGACGAAGAATAGTTTCAAGTAAAATTTTAAAATGTTAATACCTTTATTTAAATAAAAAATCGTATTTAGCAGTTCATGAAAATGTTAAATACATAGCATGAAGTTCAATTTGCCAAATAAATATTTCAAGCAGAATACTCAAATTCTAATATTTTTACTTTAATACTCTAAAATTTCGAGTCCAGTAGTCCATTAAAAAACAGTCAGAGATTTTTTAATAATAATATTAATAATAGTGCTGTCAACAAACTCTTGTCGATAATTTCTCAAGTGCTTTGTACAGTAACAACATTTCATCGAACATCATCATATACAGAAAAAAATATTGGCAAAATCAAAAATACAAGAATAATAAAATTTATAAATAAAAAATCATTAAACAGGCATACGAACGAAAATGATTTCAATAAAATCAATTCATGGGCATCGCATAATATATAATATTAAGTAGCTATATATCGAATCAATACAATTATGACAAATAGATTGAAAGAAAAAAATGCTTTATGCATAAATAAAATTAATTGTAATTTGTTTGTATTAATTACTCGTGTGCTATTGCCTCTTTGAAGTTGGAGCTCCATTTCCAGCTATACTATAATGGGACGAAAATTGAAAAAATTAGAATTGTTCGATTATTTTTTTAGCCGCGATAGTAAAAGAAATATTAGAAATCTTTTAAAATACTATAAAGAATCTTCTCTGTTAATATGACTTTTGTAAGTGTTATAGATTTTGCAAAAAAACACGACAAAGTTGGAATAAACCAAACTTGTAAAAATTTGCAAGGTTGGTGTTCATAAATACTAAAATTTTTAATTTAAATTAAATCGTTGTAATGATAAAATATATGAATAGTACGAATACTATTTTAATTTTGGAATTGTATGAGAACAAATTTTTCACCAAAATTTAGTAGTAGTTAAATTTGAACAAGAAATAAAGAAGTCGTTTTTACAGGTAAATATTGTAACACCGCACTTTTTCTAGAAAATAATTAATTTTAAAATAATTTTCCTTAGTTATGGAATTATTTTCACTTGATTTGATAAAGGAATATTTACAGCATTGTTCCAAATTTATTATTTAAAAACTGTTACAACAAACCTTTTTCGTCTCTATTTAGAAATATAATAAAAAGATTAATACAAAGTTTATCGTACCTAGGAATTTTATTATTACCCAAAATAAAGATTGAAAAGTACCTGAATCTTTTGTAATCCTAGAATTGACTTAACAAATGCTAAAAATTTTCCTTGAATTACGAGAATGTAACTTGAATTACCATGTAACATTTGACTTTTCATGAAATGTAGTTAGAATTTTCTTTAACAAAATAAACAATTTTACGTAATTAGTCGAAATTTTCCGTAAATGCAAAATCTAAGGAATTAAATATATAATTACCCTCAAATAAAGATTTATAAATATGTATATGATTTTCGTTTGACTATTATATCTTTTTGCATTTTTACCCAAAAAAACTCCTTGAATTACGTGAATGTAAAATAGAAAAATCTACTTTTTGAAATAATGAAAATAAAATTTTCAAAGAATGGTTCAGATCCAAAAATCAAAATAATATAAAAAACATTGAATATTTGAGAAATAAAGCAAATTTTCGTTTTCTTTTAATTTTCAATTTTAATCTATGTAAAACGCGATTCAAGTATTTTTCTAAAAAAAAGGTGGATATTTGTTCATATTTATTATATAAACTTTTACTTCTTTGAAATTATAAACATAGTTTTATAGAATATTTGGAAAATAAAACAAGCATTTCATACAAAACGCGAATCAAAGAAAATTTTTCTGAAAAAATGGTAAATTATTAAAAATTACTAATTTTTTTATTCAAATTATTAATATAATTTTAAAGAATATTTGGGTAATAGTATAAATATTTTATACAAAAAATTTTGAAGTATTTGAAGAAATTTGGATATATTTCCAAATATTTATTGATAGATGATTTATATAGCAATTAATATAATAAGAATAATATCAATTGCAAATTATAGATTTATATTTAGTTCAATTTAGAAATTTAAGAGTTTTGGAAATAAAATAAAAATGCATTATAAAAAACGCCATACAAATATGATTATTCTACAAATAATTGTTGAATTTTGAAAATTACTAATTAATTTTGAAAAGTACTAATTAATTTTGAAAATTACTAATTAATTTTGACTAATTGAATTATATAAAAAAATGAAAAAATCGGTGAGTACAAATTTAATTGAAAATTGCAGATATATCTAAATAAGTTTAAAAATTTGACATTTTTCTAACTATTAATGCAAAACTAGAGTGTTATTATAAGAATTACATTGAAGTGCTAGTAATTTTTTGTGTAATATACATAAGTATTGTGATTATGTTTTAAAATATTAAAAATTCGATCCCTATATTGCATATAGAGCATATAAACTTTTGGATTCTCGAAAAATAAAAGTTACACTTACGTAACCAATAAGATTTTTTTCTATAATTGCTCACTTGTAATTTTCTTGAAGAGACCGTATTTATTTTAATTGAAAAGTTAAAATGTTATTCAAAACATAAATAAACCGAAAAGTAAATCTTCTCTACAATATATTTAGAAAATACTTGATTTTTCAAAAAGACTTTTAAATTTTTTTTACAAAGATACGTACGAAATATTTACGTAAGGCTGGAATAAACAATATTTAAAATAACTTATATTTATTTTTTAAGAACTTGAATTTGAATTATTTAGGAAATTAGAATTTTGTTTAAAACATGAAAAAATAAATAATTAAATCTCTCTATTACATGCAGATATTAATTACTTTTTGGGAAATAAAAGTTACATTCACGTAACCAAAAAGTTTGAGAGATTTTTAAAATTGTTAAAAAAAACTTGGATTTATTTTAATTGGGAAATTAAGTTTTCATTTAAAACGAATGACTTATTTGGTCTAAAGATAATAAATGTTATTTTTGACTAAAATAATTATTATGAAAAATAATACTAACAAGAAGTGTTTTTCCTAATTTTGTTACTTACATGTTTATTTTGAACTTAATTTATAAATTTCAAAAATAAAAACCGCTTATTTATTTTATCAAAATATTTCCACACTATTGTACTAAATTCATAATTCATTTTTCATAAACCTTAAACTCCATTTTGGAAATGGAAATATGAAAACATTCATGGAAAAATTCGACAAAAAACACATACAGATCACCACAAATGTCATGACACATAAAATAGGTGTTTTTCTTTCATTTTTCACATGAAAAATTACAATAATAAATAAACAAAAAAAATATTGAAAACGAAAATTACATACACGTTTGTCTTGAAGTATCTTTATGGACAAACTTAAATAATTAAAAATAATAATTTTATTATATTTTTTTATCAAACGCTCTTGAGCAACAAAACATTCCAAGATGTAACAAATAAAAATAATATAAAAATTAAATATAATTATTTGCCAATAAACTTAGATTTTCACGACATTTTTTTAAGTCGTTTGTTTGGACAAATAAAATTATTCATAATGGAATTTTGTCACAATAATTATAAATTATAATCAAACAGAGGTCACATTGGAAATGTTTGGCGTTTTTGAGTTTCAGTTTACAAATATAACATAAACACGGTGAAAATGATATTGAATGTGGTCTTATTACTAGCATTTTTTTTGAAGAAACAAAATAATACTAGAAAAAAATAAAAATTAATTTAATACACAAATAAAAATCATACATGGTACATATTTTAAATGTCAGTTGCAAATGCATTATTTATATATACAATTTATTTTAATTATATGTAAATTATCAAAATAATGGACAAAATTAAAAAAAATATATTTTGAAGATAATTATGTTAAAATTTAAAATCCATTTTCAGTTATTTTGTTTCCTCATTATATTTTCATGCAAAACTTTTTATGGTTCAATTTCACATTTTAAGTATGTCCTCTCATTTGTTTTGGAGTACTAAAAGTAATTGCCAAAATTAATTTTCTGCAATACAGAGTGTCCCTTAGGTACCTTAGTCATTTTTTTAAACGAAAGTCGATTTTTGAAAATTATAAATACAACAAATAATATTAATTCTAGAAAACTTAGGGCAGTAATTTTGCCATTATTTTTTACTATGATACTAGAAATATTATTTATATTCAGTTCCAAAGTTCAAACAAGCAAAAATAATAAACTTAACCACAATAACCAAAAAATGGTCCAAAGTCCTAAGTTGTTTCCAAAAAGCTCATAATTTTTAAAATGCATGGGATAATTTATTCCTAATTTTTTTATATGACGTTGAGTTCTGGGACACCCTGTATATTTATTTCGAGAGTTTATTTAAACTGTTCATACAGCAATAATTGTTAGTCGAGATTAAATGGTCTTATTAAAATATTAAAAATTTGTACACGTTTTTTTTAAATCATTTTGTTGATTTTTTTTATCATTCAAATTTTTTACGTAAAAGTAAAGAAATATGAATAAATAAAAGCTGTTGTAGCTTTTTTTTGCAAAATCGAGAGTTTTGAATTTTATCACAAAAACTAGACTATTTTATCATAAAATACAGTGTCATTTGCTATTTATTTGAAATAACAAATATCTGAAATAATTCGTAATTTTTATGCGTGAATCGTTACTACACAATTAATATGAATAAATATTTAAAATGTCTAAATATATATTAATTTTAATTATATTAATCATAAAACAGCCAAAATATTTCTATAGTATGAAAATCATTATTACAACCGACGAAATTTTTCATATTTTCATTTTGCCTTTAACAATTTTCTAAAAAACTCTTACTAGCTCAAAGCTCCTATAACGAATTTTGCTCGTATGTCGAAGCAACGAATCGCCTTTTTATGCGTCTCGTACCTCGGAGTGCCACAGTATCAACTTAATTCAATCTTTTTTATCCATGCACAGGTTAATCTATCTAGGTACTGACAATTTCACAAATGGTGGGACAATTTTTGCTGTACGACACACCGGGTTCGAAAGGTACTTTGTGGTATTGATTTGTGATTCGTTGGAAAAACATTGACAGTGAATTAATTGAACGTAAAAAACCAAAACAAAACAAAACATCACAAACAGAAACAGAAAGATATCGAAGCAGGCTAAATCGGTCCTACCTTGCTCTGGGCCGACGTCGGAGTCGTCGGCGGCGGCGATTCGCCCTGCGCTTCTCCTGCGGGCGGCGGTAGGCGCTGTTCTTGTACGCTCGCCAACCTGGAATAGAGGACGATTTTAGGTTGAAGTGATTTAGCGACGGAGGGCACGCATTAGGGTTTATACAAAAACCTACATTTCAGAAAACCGGTTTTCGAATTTTAATTTTACTAAAAAACCGGTTTCAGCCGGTTTTCGAATTTTATATAAAAAATAAATTTTTGCTCGAATATTCTGTAATTTATCTGCAAATTTAGTGTAATTTAGAGCATTATTTAACTGAATTTATTTTTTGTCCGATTTTATAGATAGTAAACAAAATCATTTTAATTTTAATTAGTACAACTAAAAAATAATAGCTTATCTTGATTAAATATCTTTTAAAATAATCATTCGTTATTCATGCATCATTTTCACATATAAGAATAAAAATATCTGAATGATAGTGAGAGGAAAGTTTTCGAATAAATTAAAATAATACAATTTTAAATTAAAAAAAAAATCATTAAATTAAAAAAAAAATATTATATACATGTTTTATTAGTTTAAAAACAATTAAGCTAAACTCGTATATTGTCTGTTTCAAGCAATTTTAATTAATTAATTTTCTAATTTCTTTTCTAATTGTTTTTTGTTTAATAACATATGATTTAAAAAAACTTAGAACGTCTATCGAATTACTACTTAGACGTGTCCTTTGTTTACTCACAAAATTTCCTGAAATAGAAAACACTCTCATACTTGCGACTGAACTAGGCTTAATTTTTTTTAAAGCCTGATATAATAATTCTAAGTTTTTTGTTCTTTTACTTGTGGCTTCTAGGGGCTGAAAATTCTTTTTTTTTTGAAGTTTGAGTAGAGGAATTTACTTCTTCAAGAAGAAGACATACTGATTTAAATTAATATATACACTGATATAAAAATCTAAATTAATATATACAAAAACTTTCTGGAAACTATTACAGACTGCTAAGATATCAAATGCTATTGAACCGATATGATTTCAAGTATCAAAACGCTTTCATCTATCTTTTATATTTGGCTATATTTGCCATTTTCCATTTATACAGTGAAAACCGAATTTTTTCACTAAAAAACCGGTTTTCGAATTTTATAATTTTAGTAAAAAAACCGGTTTTTGAAAACCGACAAACCCTATTGAAAACTAATAAAGCAATTGTCATGAAATGTCTATAGCATTTTACTAATTTCATAAATAATAAACACTATGAATTTTATCGAAATCCGAGGTACTAAGATTTTTCGGCCAAAAATTGTTAGTGCATTTGATCAGGCTATTTTTCGAGTTTTCAGCGAATTTAACCCGGAAGCATATTAGTATTAAAATAATTTTTATATGACGTCATTTCTCGCTACATGTCCTACATTCAGTTTCAATTTGGATCCTATCCTACAAGCCGAACAATCGTCGAAAAAGTGAAGAACCAGCCTAAACTAGTTTTAGGTTGAGAACACGGTTGACCTACCGAATAATGCACAGTGGTATCTTCTCAAAAGCGGATCATGCGAATTTAATGAAACTTGGCACACATTGTTATTATACTTGAACAAGCTTGTGACAACATTTTTAGTTTGGTACATACGGTGGTTTTCGAGATATGTGAGACTGCACTCTGACCTGAAACTAACCGAGTTTCAGGTTGAGAGCACTTTTGGCCTAAGTGCACCATGGTAAATTTCTCAAAAGCGAATTATGCGTATTTTATGAAACTTAGCACTCTTTGTTATTATACTTGGCCAAATTTGTGACAAAAATTGGAAATTGGTTCATACGGTGGTTTTCAAGATATGCGAGATTGTACTCTGACCTGAAACTAGACGAGTTTCAGGCTGAGGGCACTTTTAGCCTCATAGTAATAACATTGTAAACTATACTGATTTTCTGCCAATAACTTTTTAAAAAATATCTGAAGTAATAATATGTTGATTATTTCTATTGATCTTACCTTTTCAGTGTAACTAAAGTTCCTGTTAACTTTTTGCACCTACGTAGTGCACTTTCTAGACGTTCAGGCTCCTCCTTCAAGAACTTTTCTTCTCTTACAACCTAGAATTTAGCATAGAAATTAGAAAAAATAATTAAAACTTGGAAATTTTTGAAAAAAAAACATTTTTATTCAATTATGTAAACATTTTCCTTAGAATATTCATTTATGTAACAAAGAGGAATTCATTTGTTGGATATTGATAATTTAAAAATAGTTCTTTAGGCATAGATATAAAGTTTAAATCAAGTGATAAATAACTATATACACACACATATATATATATATATATATATATATATAAACAGTAGAATCCGGTTAGTATGACATCAAAGGGATGCCAAAATCTCGTCATACTAACCGGTCGTCATACAAAGCATACTGAACAAAAAATTTCTAATATATAAATATGTTACATGTTTCAGTACTTTAAAAGAAAAGCCTATACATACATTATAATTAAAAATAAAAATGACACATATTAAAATTTAATATAAAATAAAATTGACATAGAGCAGGGCGGGGCACAAAGGTTCAATTTGACTTTCAGTAATTATACTTGCAACACATAACACACGTCAAACAAGCATCTATCGAACTATGTACAGAAAAAATTTCACATAATTCCTAATTATATAAATATTATTTTTTTTACTATTTTTTCTAAATTTGGTATATGATCCATTTTACCTCACATACGGGGTAAAGTGGGACAACCAAGGGCCAAATAGATGCAATTTCTTCTATTAAATTTTAAAAGGATTTTACGCAACATTATTGAACCAATGCAAAATATTAATTCTGTGGATACATTTGTTACAAAGATAACACAGTTTATTACATTAATCTGCTATTGGTCAGAAATATTCATCAGACGAGCCGGAATAACAATTTATTTAATTAATCTCTTGTAAAATTGCTTTTTTTAAAAAACTTTACTATTTTATTGCTTACACCTTTGCCGAAGTAAAGGTTCTGCTGGTCCTTTTTATCCCACTCATGTGCTGCTTATCTTCTGATAGCAAAGTCATAAGAATAAAGGTGATGGCTGGTTATGAATTTATACATTTTTTGCCCTCTACTATCAGATATTTTTGTTAAAAAAAAATCTAATTTTATTTGTTTACGAGATATCCGTGGTGGACCATTAATTGGTCTACCCTACCCATAAACATACAAATGTGATTTCTAATGTAAGTAATCAGTAATTTTTGATTGATTTCTTTACATAATTTTATTGTAAAAACAGTCCCTAGTGCTATTGTGCACAAAAGACATAGCAATTGCTTTCGTAGACTTGGCCACATCATGTGAAATTATGTCGATCATTATAATTGGACATAATTTTTTGCAAAAATGGGTCATTATAAGCGACATGTTAATGTAAGCGATGTCAATATATCCGACTAGACAGCTGTTTTTTAAGGAATTTTATATGAAAACCAAACTTCCTAGTGCGATTACGTCATTATAAGCGGTTTTCAATATATCCGGCGTCATACTAATCAGATTATACTGTATATATATATATATATATATATATATATTATTTAATTAATATCATTTATTTCACCTGTTCCATTTCCCCAGCCAAAGCCACCCTCAAGCCTTGCTGGAGAGACGGGAATCGCATTTTGAGTTCTGCGACAGTTTTACTTGCTCTGCTCAACACCAGGGCCATGTCCTCCACGGCGGACATATTGACACGTGTCCGCCGATTTATGACCTCACCTCGAAGGGTCTCGACGGACCCTTCGAGCTCCGATAAATCGGACTCGAGGCGGAGGACTTCTTGCTTGTAGAGCTCTTCTTCGCGGGTTAGTCGCATCTGAGAAAAATTATTTATATATATATATATATATATATATATACTAGATGACCCGACAGACGTTGTCCTGTACCCACATCTACATTTTTTTAATATCCTATACTAATATTTACACCGTTCACTTAAAAATAATAATTATTATTCTTCGAATTACTATTTACACAAATTTGAGCGATGTTAAATGTAGAACTGCTTAAAATAAAATGATGATTCTCAATTTCCATAGTTAACACTTTAATTATCCCTTTAACAAATATTAAAATATGTTCAATAAAATTGTATATTAAAAATTATACACTGCAATTAATAGAACAAATTTATTTCCAATAGCTCAATTTATTTTAATGCCAAGGTTTTATTCACGACTAAAACATTGATTTTCCAAATTTATCACACAAAAAATCATCGTCAGCCTTTGTGATTTATGGTCATAGCATAAGATACACGCGTTGAAAATTTAAGTCTTTTAAAAGGTATAACAAATTCAGAAAGAATTAATATATAGCATTCGCGGTATAGGTACAATATCACCTGGGAATTTTCTACCCAAAATAATTGCTTCAATAATATTGCCTATAATTTTTATAATTTTGTACCATATTTTAAATGGCTTTTAGTGATTTTAATATCTAAATTACATTTTTCTCAGCAATAATTCAATATATATTATCGTTTATGTTCATATTTGAAGTGAATTAATTTGTCAAATCCTGTTCTCATGTGCTCTATTCAACCTACGATCGACAAAATTATTGCAGTAAATGGAGAGGAAAAAGAGTGTACCCTGTGAATTTTTTTATTGTGCTCCAATTTGCATGACATTTTTGAAATAGACTAATTTTAATCTCAAGTTCAGAAGTGAAAACAATTTGCGCTCCGTCATCACCCCCCGCATTGATTGGATTACAACTTTTTTAATTCTGACTTCATCAGAACTTGTAATATACTATTTTAAAGGTAATGGCAAATGACAATCTTTTTAATGCTAAACAATGCCTCAAATATTTTCTGAAATTAATTTTTTTTCATTTATTTCTACAATCGAACTATATTTCTATAATTCAAAAAATCCTAAAAAATTCCCATAACAAACTTCAGAAAGATTTATCAAAATTCGAATAATCGTTTAGTAGGATTATCCTTTCATACATCATTACAGAGGAATTTTATCGCTCAAATTGATTCTACGTTTTAGTTAGAAAACGTTTGTATGTGAAAAAGAAAAGTGCTGTTTTTGGGGTTTTCCCTACAATAATTCGATTTTTTCTTGCTGTAAGAACCATCCTTGAACTTGAACGTACATTTTAAAAAATGAATTGGCCTAATTGGTCCAGGCGTTATTGAGTTATGCGCTTACCAACACATTTTGCGATTCATTTTAATATACAAGATTAAATCTTAAACATTTCCTTTGACAAACTCTAAAAAGAATGATCAAAATCCGACTAATCGTTTAGGAGAAGTATCAAATCATACACCAGGACAGATGAATTATATATGTATATATATATATATATATATATATATATATATATATATGTTAAATCTTTTTACCTTATCCTGGTCAGTTTGTCTGAAGGCAGATGCGCCTCCGGCCAGCAAAGTGGCCCTTATTCTGATAAATGCGTCCCTGATATCTTCTCGGACTGCCAAAGCCTGGGCCTGGGACATACGACGAAGAGTTCGTACCTGGAAAATAAAAAAAATAGTCAGTAACAAGAAAAAAAAAACATTGGTCAACTTTTTGGCCAACTTTTTCGATACTTCAATACTATGTGATTGTATAGAAGACAACTCAATGATAAATATATTTTTTTATAAGAGTTTTGTTAGAAGCTGTTGTAAATTTTTTGAAGTTAATAATTTTGTTACACTTACCTCTGTTCTTAAATCTTTTGCCTTTTTCTGCAAACCTCTCAAATGATTGTACACTTCAGGGGCTAAAATTAAATCGCCTCTATACATAGGGGCTCCTCCGGCTTGAGGGGCTAATCCCATCGGTTTCGGGGGCGGTAATGGTTTCAGTCGGTCTCGTTCTGTATAAATAAATAATATTAATATAAATATATATTTGATATAAATTTGTATTTATATATACACAATTATTTCTTTGCTATCTTAACCCATAAGCATTTATTTTTCTAAGATCACTAGTTCTATTTTTTTGGTTTTAAATTCATTTTTTTATTTAATTTAGAAATAATCAGATGCTTATGGTTTAACATAACAAATACAAAAAAATTATTTCATAAAACATATTTTCATTTACTCTATAATTATATGGACCACTATATAATAAGTATTTATTAATATTTTATTGAATTAACACACATAATATTAATTTTCAATAATAAGGCAATGCCAAGCAACTTTTTTGTCAGATTAAAAGTCCAAAAAGTTAATAAAAATAACATTCAAAAAATTATTTTCATATCAAGTTTATAATATAATAAAAATATATAAAATTATTTTACTAAGTTTAATTATTTCTATTATCAAGCACATGCATTCAGAACCTTTAATAAAATATTAATTATCAATTAGTTATTTTAATACTTATTACTATAATATATGTTGCATTCATATCTGTTCTGATAATCGTGTTTAATTAATAATTTTGAAAAATATATAAACATAATTTGGAAGGAACTTTATACCTCCAAGGTAGTTAGATTTTACACTGGAAAAACAAATAATACTCATACTAAAAATTGTATATTATATTATATAATTTTATAATTATATTTTATAAAATCTAAAAATATCACCAAGTAAATTAGAGATGTGAATAAATAATTTTTGCTGAAATTGTACTTATTATTTGCAAGATAAAATACATATAAAATGCTTGTCATCCAAAAAGTTTAATTGATTGAAATTATTTGTAGACAAAAGTGGGAAACGTAATATATTTTATAATAATAAGTAAAATCAAAATTGAATGAAGTATTTTGAATTCAATAGTAAATCATGTAAATAATGAGTAAAATTGAATTTTACGAAATATTTAATGAATTTTAATTGTAAGTTTATATTCTTAACAAAATATAATAAAAAGATATAGTAGATATTGTATAGAAATTGCGAAAATATTTTTGAAAACTAACCTGCTATTATATATAATTAGTTCCTTTTTTGATATATATAAAACTTAATTATTCCTATATAATTTTTTTATATATTCACTTGTTTTATAAAGTGATCTCTTATATATAGCAATGTCTACAAAAGTTTGTATTTATTAAACAAAAAGTTAATAAAACCAAACATACTCAAAAAATTATCTAAGTATGTACAATACACTGCATTCGTATAGTATATATATATATATATATATATATATACAGTGTGTCCCAGAGCTCAACGTCAAGTCAGAACAGGGTAGTAGAATTTATTATAACTATCAAAAAAAATAGAAAAAAGATAATCTTATTAAGTTTGAAAATTATGAGCTTTTAAGTATAACCCAAGGATTTGGTAAAACTGGAACATTTTTTGGTTATTTTGGTTAATTTTCATTATTTTTGTCCATTTAAACTTTTTGGAACCGAAACCGTAAATAACTTTTCTGGGACCACAGTCAAAAATAATAACAAACTTCTTCCAAGTTTTCTAGAATTAAAAGTATTTGTCAAACTTTTAACTTAAAATTTCCAAAATTTAAAAGGCCCATTTGAAAAAAACGTACTTAGTGACTTGGCAAGTTCCATCAAAAGTTAGATATGTTCGATATAAAACATGACTATAATTTTTTTTACGAAATAGAGGTTTGTGGTACGAGGGTAAAAAATTAGGGTTACATGTGCTAAATAAATATTCTATTTTTGTTTGTAATTTTACAACAAAAAATGATGTATTTACTAATTTATCATATTATCACAAATTTGAGAATATTTATAAAAAGTATTAGCATAAATATTTTTTTTATATTGTAAATTTTTAGTTTAACGAAAAGTCTTATTTCTAGAAAGCTTGGGGTAATTGTGCCATTATTTTCGGACCGTGGTCCCAGAAATTTTATTTACGATTATGTAACAAAAATAATAAAAACTCAACTACAATAACCAAAAATTGATCAAAGATCAACCAAAGTTCTAGATTGCACTTAAAAGCTCAAAATTTGCAAACTAAATGTTCACATTTAGTTTTATTTTTTCCGCGATAGGTACTATCAATACTATCACCACGTTTCGGTTTGACGTTGAGTTCTGGGACACCCTGTATATATATCTATTTTTTTTTCTTCACACCTTATAATTTCATATTACTACTCTAATTAACTATAATACTGTGTAACTAAATAAACTGTCACAAACTTTGAAAAAGTGCCCATCACCAAATATTTTTTTACCTTGTGAAGAAGTTCTAGGCAAAGTGGAAGATTTGATAGCAGGCTTGGCAGGGCGACTATCGGCTGATTGTCCAAAACCAAAAGCAGCAATAAATACAATAAAGTCAAACTTTTATTCGAAAATTCATTGCTGAATGTAAAAACTGCAGGTGGAAACGCTCATCCAATAGGAAATCGTAAATTCATTTTTATTTTTAATTATTTTGTGAAGCCTATTATGATCGGATTGATAATTGCCAATCTTGGACAATTTTGCTAGAAAAACTCTTTCGATTTCAATCTTTTTTAAGAAAAGTGTATGTAATATTGTACTAATCGATTTTTATTATTATTATTTTAAAGTAGTAATAAATTTACCGTATAGACTCGACTTATATATTGACTTGCTAAAGGAAAAATTTGTCGTCATCAGAAAAACCGTACTTGCTAATTTTTTGTTATCTCTAAAAATGGTTGAAAGTGTCATTTTGCTTGAGGCAAGAATTTTCCGACATGTGTAAATAATCGACTTAGTGTAAATCAATATATAAATTATGAGTAATTTATGAGTATACAGAGTTGCTTTAGAGCATGTAATGTGAGGAACTATTGCAGATTATTCAATTTTGAACAATTTTTTATTTCACATTTTTGTAGAACAAACACGTGCCAAATACATATACGGAGTATTTTCTAAAACCTCGGCTGAATAATCTAAATTTTAATTAATTTTTATAATTGAACCACTTTTTGTAGGACTATAATATTTTACTCTGTACATTAAGATCATATACTCTAATGTCATACAAACATTAATTAAAATGGTCGACCTTTTTTTTCTAACAATCAATTACAAAGAAACGGCCTTGCCGATCTTTGTCCAAAATTAATCATCAGAATAACAATTTCAAAACCGCTTCAGAACTTTATGGCTGAAACGCGAACGAAAAAGTTTGCGCTTTTTAAACTTTAAATTTTTTTTAAAGAAACGGTTCGACCGATGATTAAACAAAATTAATAAACGCTAGTCCTCATCGAGATGCATCGAATGTCTTTCAAATTTTTGAAATCGGTTTAAGCGTTTTTGAGAAAAAAAGAGTAAAAGGTCTAACTTTAACAGACGTCAAAAAACGCTGCTCATGTTTTTAAACTTGTAGGACTGTAATATTTTAATAAGACCATGATATCTATCTTTTTTCAGCAGTTAATTATAAGAACCTGTGCCAGCAAAACTTTACCAAAAACTAATCAGTGCGATTTCCAACCAATATCTTTTTAGTTGTTGAATTTTCAAAATCGATTCAGAATTGCGGGCTAAAACGTGGACGAAATTTGTTCACTATTTTGCTAATTACAAAAAAACGGCTCGGCTGATGGTAGCGCATACTGATAAACTTTAGTCCTCATCGAGATACATGAAATGGCTTTTAATTTTTTGAAATCGGTCTAGCAGTTTTTGGGAAAACTTCGACAAACAGTCTAGAATCTGCTCACATACAACGTGTGTTACTTTTTCAAAATTTGGACTCATTCGATTCAGAATGGCTTGAAACGTCGGTAAAACGTAAAATTAGCGAATCGGTTTTTTTGATGAATTTCTTTGGAAAATTTATTATATATGTTTTTTAATTACAAAAAAAATAGCTGGAAAAGACTATTGATCATATAAAAAAATATTCTTTTAAAACCGTGATTGAAATCGAAAAGTACCTCAGAGTAATTTTTATAAATTATAATTATATTTTGTTGGCTCCACCATAAAATTACCTAAATTATTCAATTTTTTTATGAACCTTTACATATTCTAAACCTAAATAATAGTAATGTAAATTAATAAATATGGCAACGATGACAATGATGATAAGTTGTTAAAAATCTTTGTTTATTATATTCTTAATCCTTCCCTGTCCACATTTTTTTTAATAAAACGACTTTTATTTAAGCCAATGATTTCTTAAATTTCTTTTTTAATCAGAACAGCAATGATTTGAATTAAAATCGATAAAAAATTAAAATAAACGACCAAACACCAATTTTACAACCAAACCATGCCAAAAAAGGTTAATATGAAAAATAATTTGAGCCTAATAAGAAAAATGTATAAAAAAGTTAGTTGTTCATAAAGTTACATATATTGAAGAAAATATTAAATCATATATAGTACATATATTAATATATTTAAATAATCTATATAATAATAAATAAGACTGAAATAGATAGAAACTAATTTTAAAGAAAAATAGGGGTAGATGATGGTTATGACGTCACATTGAGATGATAAATTTTTACTTCAACAATATTAAAAAAAATTCAAATTTTTTTTTCTAAAGTTCATTTTCAATGTGATGCAGAATAAGGTGGATGCTATAGCATTCAAATGTTAAAATTTCATATAACCTTACGTTTTTGTAATCATTCTACCTGTCAAGTTAATAAGTAACTGATTCTTCGTAAAATACAAGCGTAATATTCGACGTGGATGCTATAGCATCCATCTAGTATATAACGATTAAAATATAATGATCAAAAATATGATTAATTTTTTGCACCATAATTGACTTCAAGAATACCTATTACGTGAATGCTATAGCATTTATTTTCATTGTAATGCAGAATGATGTAGATGCTATAGCATTCAAATTTTTAATTTTTTTATAACATTACGTTTTTGTAATTATTATACCTGTCAAGCTAATGACTAATTGATTCTTTAAGAAATTTGATATTATCTTATCTTTTACCTTCGACAAGCACATTGCGTAAAATGAAGCGCTATTACTTGACATGGATGCTATAGCATTCATCGTATATAAAGATTTAAATATGAGTGTTCAATCAAATTTTGAATATCACAACTAATATAAAAATAAAATTACTGTCAATTTTTGTTCCTTGCTCATTTTTACTATCCACGAACGTGTTAAAGTATTCGCTAACAAAAATTCTCAAAATTTTGAGCCTATTTTTTTTTTAATATGTCAATTCTCATAGTGACGTCTTCCATCAAAGTCCACAAAATATTCAATAAATATATTGGTAACTTAAAAACATTTAGAAAAAATATACAATTAATAAAATATTTAAAAAAATCTACTAAACTAATAATAAATTCTACTCGAATAATTATCGATTAAATATATATGTATATATTTTTCTGGTAACCAAATTTCCTTAGCAAATCCATTTTTCCAAGCATAGTATTTTACTTTATATATATTAAATATTCAATTAAAAATAATACTGTTTATATTGTTAAAAATATATACAATGGCGTATAAAATTTTATTTTTCCGAACGTTTTTAATTTTTAGAAAACGAAGTAAAAAATAAGAACGAAAAAGCAAAATTTTGACAAAAATTTTGTAATGTATTTTTAGAGTAGAAATCTTGCATTAAATATATATACGAGTATATATATATACTCGTATATATATACGTATATATATATATATATATATATATAGATAGATAATATATATCTATTTATTATTTGCAAGATTTCCCTGAAAACACATTTTTCATATATGTAAAATTTTAATTAAAAGCGAAAAGCATAAATTCAATATTAGTAAGCTATGTGTGCTTTGTGATTGTTGTGATATTAATTTTTAAAAGATAATATTTATAAGTATCTGCTATAATAAAATATTATAAACTAGCTATATCATAGTTTATCTTGAAATCCATATGAATAATGATAATTAACAAATAAATCGAGACGAATAATAAATTCTACTCGAATAATTATTATCGATGGGTGAAAATGATATAAGATATTTGTCAAGAGATGAAAAATGAACTTATAAGATATACCCCAACATACTTAGATACAAGTTTTTACAAAACTAAGTCTTAAAAATTTTGAAGTCATAAATTTTTTATATGTAATTAATGCGGTAACTGAATTTTGAAGTGAAACTTTTGTATTTAAAAGGTAATTAACAAATACGGAATCCGAATAAAAATACATTTTTAAACATGTTTAGACAACGTTCATATTAAAAATGTATTAATTTCCAAACAAAATATAATCCTGCCAAAGGAATGAGAAACAATTTTTATTCTCAATTTTCAACTGATAATTTTCTGCTTTTTGAGAAAATTGCAACTATAATGCGTTAATAATATTTTCTATTATTAAATTTTTAAAAATTAGCTTTCTATTAACTAAAGGCTATATAAGTTTTTCATTATATAAGTTTTTGTTTTTAATGGTATTTTATAAAAACCAATTATAAAAAAAATTCAAACTTTTATCAGAAGAACTGAACTGTTTACTAGAAAAAAGCTTTACAGAACTAAAAAAAATCTAATTTGGTAAAATATATATTCAAAATCAAGACTAAACATCTTATGTGATAATTTATGATAATTAGTTCAAAGTCAGTAAAGTTATCCTGGAAATTCTACATCCGAATTAAACTTATGTGTTATATTCAAATATAGTTTAAAATTTCTTTTACATAACAGAGACAAAAATTGGGTCGGACGAAGTGAAAGAACTGTATAAAAAACTATATTGCAAATATTGATTAAAATTATTTATGATCAAATTTTAGTAAATTTCATCTAGTTTCTGCTACTGTAACTAAAAAAGAAAGCGCAATTCAAAGTTTTTGAGTTATTTGAAAAAATGTAAAAAAAATCTCCAGAACTAATATAATTAATATGATGATGGTATAATATTAATATGATCGATATGAAATGTCCAAACAGGAGTTGATAAATATTCTTAATTTATTTATCCAACCTAATGATTTAACTGCATTGCACTGATTAAACAATTTAGCTATAATTCCGTAAAAATTCTTTAAAATTATAAAGAAAGTAGAATGTTTTTTTTTACCACGCCTATGGCAAATTTTTGAGAAACAGAAAAAAACATATTTTTACGATGATGAATTTTCTACTAAATTGTTGTAATTTAGTACATTTGGTTTTTACAGTATACTTGATAAAAGTCAAATTGGACCTTTGAGTCACGCCTTACCCTAACTCATCAGATATTTAAGGGACAACAACTAGTGTGAAATTTCGAAAAAATGGGTTTTTGTTTTTTTTCATATTTCAGTAGATTACACCTTTCAAAATAACATATTAAAATTTCAATACGATATCTCAAACAGTTTTTGAGTTACAGCCATTTAAAAAGTATATATACAGTGTATAGTACAACGATCATTTTATCTTTAAACGCGTTTTTCTCGAAACAGCATTTTCGAATTTGCTGCAAAGATTACTCAAAAACGAATGATCTAATCACTGTCAATTTTTTTTTACATGTTCTATATATAGTTCTCCGTAAAATGAAATATCGATTTTTTGATCGGATCAAAAATCAAATTTTGGCAGTCGAAAAACGACCAAAATTTTGGGTAAAATTCGGCTTTTTTTTTAAAACGCCGCCATTTTGTCAATTTTGGATTTATTTTTTTATCGTAGTTTATTTTATGGACAATATTATATAGTTTAACGAGAATTTTTTTTTTTTATTTCATCCATGTAGAAGGCCGAAATCACTGCAGCAGTTAAGGGCCTTTTTTTGTCGCGCCGTTGAAGATCGAAGATAACTTAAAAAATATTTAATTTTTTTCTTCAAAAATTTTACTATGTATTCTTAAAACATGTATAAATATATTCCTAAAATTTTGAAATGATTGATAAAGTAGTTTTTTTTAATATAAATTCCCAAAAATCAACTTTTTTAGGCGGTAACACTAGTTGTGCCCCTTAAAAAAAAATCATACTGAGTACAAAAATTAGGTCAGAATCAGTAAAATAACCAATGAAAATCTTTCTTGGTCAATGAGTATCCATTTCAAAATTGGAATAAAATTTTTCTAATTGTGTGTTCATTATATACTGAATAATAAATTTTATAACAACTTTTATGTTATAGAAAAAATTGTCCGGCAATACAGATATCACTGAAGTACGATCAGACATGATGTATCTATTACTCCTTGATTCTAAAAAAGTTTCACTTCAAATATCAAACGTATTCTTATTTTTTCCCATACTTATACTCGATAGGATGTTCATAAATAGTATCATAAGTAGGCGACTTTCGATTCGCCGACTTCAAACTGGTGGTCCTCGCCAAAATAACCGGAGGAAAAACCGGAGTGCTCCTACCGCTACCCAAACCACTATCTACCGACTCCTTACCACTATGAGACCGCCTATCCAGAGGCACCGTACCGGTCTGGAAAAAAATCGGTAATCGATCTAACTTTTTCCCTTTATACTTGGTGGAAAACTCCGGGATTTTATTTTCCCTGTCTCTACTAATTGCGGAGTAATGTCTGATTGAGTTTTCGCGATTATGATTGTTTTCGCGATTTTGGGCGGTATTTTGATTATTATTGGGTTTGTATCCGAAAGATGTTGGAGTATATCTGTTGGAGTTAACGACGGAGATGTTTCGCGGAGTTAGGTAACCGGATTTCAGACGGGGTATCTCACCGGAGTGCTGCGGCGAGTGCTGCTTCGGCGATATTCCGGGAGGCTCGTCGGAGAATGACACCGATTTCTCGAAGGAGACGGATTTATCTGAAACAAAAAGATAATGATAAAAAATAGATAAATAAATCGTTATATATATATATATATATATATATATATATTAGAGATTGGTAACTCACTCCGGAGTTATCACTCCGATACAACTCTACCCTCGGAGTGAATCCGAGTGGAGTTGTATCGGAGATTTTGTCATATCCGACTTCCCTAAACTGGTACTAAATCTGTTAACACGTACAGACATTTGCTTGAGATTTTTTACTAATACAAACATTTATACACAGGCAAATTTATTACTTTTGGCACAATGGTCCAAAATAATGCAATTTTGTATTCTATATTCTGTATTAATATAGTTGTACAATGGTATACAACCAGCAAAAAATATTTAGTATTATATTATTTTTACATGACTATGATTTTATAATTGTGTAGAAGTAATAGTATGCTAATCAAACTACATGATATACAATTGATTTTTGAAAAGGAAACTAGTGGGGTGTATGGCATCGTGCCTTAAGGCAAATTGCTGGAACTTCCCGTACCGTAACGAAATGTTCGAAGAATACTGAATGTTTTCAAATAGATTATTATAAATATTGTAACATTGTCTAATATTTATAAGATTATATAAACTGAATTGCAAAGTTAAACATATTTGTTTCAAGTACATTAGAACTTTAGTCCGAATTACAATTAAAATCTGAAATATTTTCGATATACAAAAAAAAAAAATTGAAAAAAAAAATTGAAAAAAAAAATTTTGAAACATTTTTTTTTCCAAAATCAATTATTTTGTTAAAACAAGCAGAAAGTTGTTTGAATCATTCAAATCGGACGCTTAGTTCTCTCAAAAACTGACATTTTTTGCACATTTAGCTCTGTATCTCCGAAATGGTTAGGCTTGCCTTTGCCAAAAAACTAATAACCACTTCTCGCAATCATTACTAATTGAATGTTTTTCAGATCATTCAAATCGGATGCTCCGTTCTCTCAAAAACTCAATTTCTATTTTCTGCACTCTTTGCACTATCTCCGTAACTGCTGGACCTGCCTTTGCCAAAAACTAATCAGCACATCTCCCTATCAATAGGAATCGAATGTTTTTTGAACCATTCGAATCGGTTGATCCGTGCGCCCGAAAACGTGACTGGAAATTTGTATCCATACATACATACACACACACACATCCATTTTTTCTGAGGTATGCCAAAATGTTCAGAAACCTTCAAAACGTCGAGAAATATAAAAATTTTCAATTTCGATTTTTGGCCCATTACAATAACTTACCCTACGGAAAGTTAATAATAGGAGAATGTGAAGTACTTTTATTTAGTGAAAAATATTATACATATAGTATTAGAGATTTGTTCTTATTTTATATATACATAAACTTTACAGAATTCATTTCAGCATATTCAAAGAATTCTATTTTTTCTCTTGAAAAATAATTATAAAATTATTTTTTTTCAAGTTTTTCGTTTTTTTGTTTAACACTGATTCGATCGCTTGCTAAATTTTTTACATTCAATTTGTAATGATTTGGAAAAGTGGTGATGAGTTTTTGGCAGAGGCAGGTCTTGCCATTTCGAGGATACAGAGCTAAATGTGCAAAAATGGCAGTTTTTGAGAGAACTAAGCGTCCGTTATAATACTAATATAATCGATATAAAATGTCCACACAAATTTTAATATTTCCAATATTTTTAATTTTTGTTCAACCTAATAATTTAACTGCATTCGCATTTGAATGATTCAAAAATCTTTCTGCTTGTTTTGACAAAATAATTGCTTTTGGGACAAAAAATTATTTCATTTAAAAAAAAAATAATAATAATTTTTATTTGGCTAAAGTTCTAAGGTTCACTTATATATTTTAAATTAATAATTTTACCTTTGTAAATCACTTCATATAATTTTTATAACTAATGTTATTGACAATGTATTTATAATAATCTATTTGAAAACATTCAGTATTCCTCGAACATTTCGTTACGGTACGGAAAGTACCAGCACTTAGCCTCAAAGCACGATGCCATACACCACTAGTTTATATATTTTTTTCTTAGCATGTTTACACAATTTTCCATCACCCTAAGGTGCATGTACCTACATCATAATAATGTGTTTATTTATGTCATTCGCCCACAATGCATATTGCACTTCGCCTTTCTACAATAGACAAGTCGAACACATATTTTCTTTTCTTTTGTATTTTCTTTAACATTTTGCATGAAAACGTCTAACAAACGCTTTGTACTCATAAAGTGAAACTTTTAGCGTTTGTGTCAGCGCAGCCACCTCTCCGTAGCACTTGGAAAATAACTTGAAATATCCTTTGTTAAATATACAGGAGACGAGGAAAAATAATAATAGAAATGAATAAGGAAAAATATTTTAATCATTATTAAGTACAGTTCGATTGATTTTTACCAACTAGTGAGGCGTCGTGCCTTAAGGCAAATTGCTGAATCTTCCCGTACCGTAATCAAACATTCGAAGAATAAAAATAATCAGTCAACAAAAATGTCTATGAATAAATATTGTAAAAACTAGAATTTTCATTATTTGTTCCTTGTAGACAAAATGTGAAAACTTATTAGATTAGACGACGTTGTTTATATATGTTTGAATAAAATAAATATAAACAAAATCTAATTAAGCGGACTTATTGTTAGAATGAACATATTTTATTTCAATTGCATCAAATTTTCGTTCGCGAAATATATGCACTGAGTTCACAATTTTGAATAGTTTATATAGTATCAACTATACAAACATAAAAAGTATTAAAAAAGACTATTACAGACGTGGGATTCGAACCCGATCAGTTTTGACTTTTTCATCTATTAACGAGTGGATGACTAGGATCTAATCAGATTTTCTGCCTTTCTTGCTCTGTATCTTCAAAACGGTTAGATCTGCTTTCGCCAAAAACTGATCAGCACGTCTCCTTATCAATACGAATCGAATGTTTTTTGAATTATTCAAATCGGTTGATCGATGTTCCCGAAATCGTCGACGAAAATTTCTATCCGCACGCACACACACATACATTTATTTTTTTTAAGGTATGCCAAAATGTCCAGAAACCTTTAAAACGTAAAGATATATAAAAATTTTCATTTTCGATTTTTTTGCCATTACTATAACTTACCCTACGGGCAATTAATTATAATAGAAACGAATGATGAGAGACTCATTTTTGGTCAAACCTTTTACTTTTTTGTGGAAATTTATTTATTAAAATAAATTGTTGTCCATATATAGTAGTGCATGGCATCGTGCCTTAACGCAAATTGCTAATTTAACAATAATGGTAATATATTATATAATATATACCAAATATTAATTTTTTTAAAAAAGGTAAAAAATTTTTTTTTAAGCTTTGGAAAAATTAGATTTTTAAGGAATTTCAAATTTTTGAAGAAGATTGACTATTGAAAGATGTTCAGAAACTATTGAAACGTAAATTTATATAAAAATTTTCATTTTCGATTTTTTGGGATTACTATAATTTGACGGGAAGTTAATAATCTAATAACTAAATACTACAATAATTCGTACGTTTAGTAAGAAGATTTATTGAAGTAAAACTTCTTCAGGCGCGAGTAGGCAGTAACTCAGCCAAAATGCAACGGAAATGCGTTACGCCACAAATACTGACATATTGTGATTTACCATCAGTGAAATTAAATTCAGAGTAGTTAATATTATTGTGAAGAAACGATAAGTTTCCAGAAATTATTTCTGTCTATTTTTATTACTAATCTATCTTGGTTTAACAAACTTTTCTTGATATTTTTATATTTGATAGAATGCATTTTTATTTAATGTCAAACAAAGTGTAAAACTAGTGGTGTATGGCATCGTACCTTAAGGCAAATTGCTGGAACTTTCCGTACCGTAACAAAATGTTCTAGGAATAATAAATGTTTTCAAAGAGATTATTAACTTCCCGAAGGAGAAGTTTATGTTTTCATCAAAAAATCCGAATCGCTAATTTTATGTTTTCTCGACGTTTCGAGCCATTCTGAATCGAATGAGACCAAATTTGGAAAAAGTATGTGTGTGTGTGTGTGTGTGTGTGTGTGTGTATGTGTGTGTGTGTGTGTGTGTGAACAGATTTTTTGCCGTAAATCGACGTTTTCTCCAAAACGGTTGGACCGATTTCAAAAATTTAAAAGCCATTTGATGTATCTCGATGAGGACTATCGTCTCTGAGTTTTGTGCGGCGATCGGCCGGGCCGTTTCTTTGTAAATTGCAGAAAAGTGAAAAATTTTTCGTCCACGTTTTAGCCCGCAATTCTGAATCGATTCTGATAATTCAAAAACCGTTCGATAGATATTGGTTGGGAATCGTGCTGATTAGTTTTTGGTAAAGATCGGCCGGGCCGTTTTCTTGTAATAAAGTTTTAAAAAAAAATTTTTTGACGATTTTTATGATTATTTTTTTGACGATGGATACCATAGTTTTCTAGGTCATACTAAAATATTACGGCCCTACGACAACTGGTTCAGCTTTAAAAATTCGTCAAAGTTTGCAAAAATCAGTATGGTCTTTTTGGCATTTGTCAAAATTAGACTTTTGATCGACGTTTTCTCAAAAACGCCTGAACCGATTTTAGAAATTTAAAAGCCATTTGATGTATTTCGGTGAGGACTATCGTTTGTCAGCTTTGTGCAACGATCTGCCAAGCCGTTTCTTTGTAATTTGAAAAAAAGTGTTGAACTTTTCGTCCACATTTAAGCTCATCCTACCGAACCGATTTTAAAAAATCAAAAACTGTTCGAAAGATATTAGTTGGGAATGATGCTGATTAATTTTAGGTGAAAATCTACCGAGCCGTTTTCTTGTAATTAAATGTTGAAAAAAAGTGTTAAATTTTTGTTCACATTTAAGCTCATCCTACCGAACCGATTTTGAAAAATCAAAAACTGTTCGAAAGATAACATTTGGGAATGATGCTGATTAATTTTAGGTGAAAATCTACCGAGCCGTTTTCTTGTAATTAACTGTTGAAAAAAAGTGTTAAATTTTCGTCCACATTTAAGCTCATCCTACCGAACCGATTTTGAAAAATCAAAAACTGTTCGAAAGATATCATTTGGGAATGATGCTGATTAATTTTAGGTGAAAATCTACCGAGCCGTTTTCTTGTAATTAAATGTTGAAAAAAAGTGTTGAATTTTCGTCCACATTTAAGCTCATCCTACCGAACCGATTTTGAAAAATCAAAAACTGTTCGAAAGATATCATTTGGGAATGATGCTGATTAATTTTAGGTGAAAATCTACCGAGCCGTTTTCTTGTAATTAACTGTTGAAAAAAAGTGTTAAATTTTCGTCCACATTTAAGCTCATCCTACCGAACCGATTTTGAAAAATCAAAAACTGTTCGAAAGATATCATTTGGGAATGATGCTGATTAATTTTAGGTGAAAATCTACCGAGCCGTTTTCTTGTAATTAAATGTTGAAAAAAAGTGTTAAATTTTCGTCCACATTTAAGCTCATCCTACCGAACCGATTTTGAAAAATCAAAAACTGTTCGAAAGATATCATTTGGGAATGATGCTGATTAATTTTAGGTGAAAATCTACCGAGCCGTTTTCTTGTAATTAACTGTTGAAAAAAAGTGTTAAATTTTCGTCCACATTTAAGCTCATCCTACCGAACCGATTTTGAAAAATCAAAAACTGTTCGAAAGATATCATTTGGGAATGATGCTGATTAATTTTAGGTGAAAATCTACCGAGCCGTTTTCTTGTAATTAAATGTTGAAAAAAAGTGTTGAATTTTCGTCCACATTTAAGCTCATCCTACCGAACCGATTTTGAAAAATCAAAAACTGTTCGAAAGATATCATTTGGGAATGATGCTGATTAATTTTAGGTGAAAATCTACCGAGCCGTTTTCTTGTAATTAACTGTTGAAAAAAAGTGTTAAATTTTCGTCCACATTTAAGCTCATCCTACCGAACCGATTTTGAAAAATCAAAAACTGTTCGAAAGATATCATTTGGGAATGATGCTGATTAATTTTAGGTGAAAATCTACCGAGCCGTTTTCTTGTAATTAAATGTTGAAAAAAAGTGTTAAATTTTCGTCCACATTTAAGCTCATCCTACCGAACCGATTTTGAAAAATCAAAAACTGTTCGAAAGATATCATTTGGGAATGATGCTGATTAATTTTAGGTGAAAATCTACCGAGCCGTTTTCTTGTAATTAAATGTTGAAAAAAAGTGTTACATTTTCGTCCACATTTAAGCTCATCCTACCGAACCGATTTTAAAAAATCAAAAACTGTTCGAAAGATATTAGTTGGGAATGATGCTGATTAATTTTAGGTGAAAATCTACCGAGCCGTTTTCTTGTAATTAAATGTTGAAAAAAAGTGTTAAATTTTCGTCCACATTTAAGCTCATCCTACCGAACCGATTTTGAAAAATCAAAAACTGTTCGAAAGATATCATTTGGGAATGATGCTGATTAATTTTAGGTGAAAATCTACCGAGCCGTTTTTTTGTAATTAAATGTTGAAAAAAAGTGTTAAATTTTCGTCCACATTTAAGCTCATCCTACCGAACCGATTTTGAAAAAATCAAAAAACTGTTCGAAAGATATCATTTGGGAATGATGCTGATTAATTTTAGGTGAAAATCTACCGAGCCGTTTTCTTGTAATTAACTGTTGAAAAAAAGTGTTAAATTTCGTCCACATTTAAGCTCATCCTACCGAACGATTTTGAAAAAATCAAAAACTGTTCGAAAGATATCATTTGGGAATGATGCTGATTAATTTTAGGTGAAAATCTACCGAGCCGTTTTCTTGTAATTAAATGTTGAAAAAAAGTGTTAAATTTTCGTCCACATTTAAGCTCATCCTACCGAACCGATTTTGAAAAATCAAAAACTGTTCGAAAGATATCATTTGGGAATGATGCTGATTAATTTTAGGTGAAAATCTACCAAGCCGTTTTCTTGTAATTAACTGTTGAAAAAAAGTGTTAAATTTTCGTCCACATTTAAGCTCATCCTACCGAACCGATTTTGAAAAATCAAAAAACTGTTCGAAAGATATCATTTGGGAATGATGCTGATTAATTTAGGTGAAAATCTACCGAGCCGTTTTCTTGTAATTAATGTTGAAAAAAGTGTTAAATTTTCGTCCACATTTAAGCTCATCCTACCGAACCGATTTTGAAAAATCAAAAACTGTTCGAAAGATATCATTTGGGAATGATGCTGATTAATTTTAGGTGAAAATCTACCGAGCCGTTTTCTTGTAATTAACTGTTGAAAAAAAGTGTTAAATTTCGTCCACATTTAAGCTCATCCTACCGAACCGATTTTGAAAAATCAAAAACTGTTCGAAAGATATCATTTGGGAATGATGCTGATTAATTTTAGGTGAAAATCTACCGAGCCGTTTTCTTGTAATTAAATGTTGAAAAAAAGTGTTAAATTTTCGTCCACATTTAAGCTCATCCTACCGAACCGATTTTGAAAAATCAAAAACTGTTCGAAAGATATTCATTGGGAATGATGCTGATTAATTTTAGGTGAAAATCTACCGAGCCGTTTTCTTGTAATTAAATGTTGAAAAAAAGTGTTACATTTTCGTCCACATTTAAGCTCATCCTACCGAACCGATTTTGAAAAATCAAAAAACTGTTCGAAAGATATCATTTGGGAATGATGCTGATTAATTTAGGTGAAAATCTACCGAGCCGTTTTCTTGTAATTAAATGTTGAAAAAAAGTGTTAATTTTCGTCCACATTTAAGCTCATCCTACCGAACCGATTTTGAAAAATCAAAAACTGTTCGAAAGATATCATTTGGGAATGATGCTGATTAATTTTAGGTGAAAATCTACCGAGCCGTTTTTCTTGTAATTAACTGTTGAAAAAAAGTGTTAAAATTTTCGTCCACATTTAAGCTCATTCCTACCGAACCGATTTTGAAAAATCAAAAACTGTTCGAAAGATATCATTTGGGAATGATGCTGATTAATTTTAGGTGAAAATCTACCGAGCGTTTTCTTGTAATTAAATATTGAAAAAAAGTGTTAAACTTTTCGTCCACATTTAAGCTCATCCTACCGAACCGATTTTAAAATATCAATAACTGTTCGAAAGATATTAGCTGGGAATGGTACTGATTAATTTTAGGTGAAAATCTACGGAGCCGTTTTCTTGTAATTAACTGTTAAAAGAAAATTTAAGCCGTTTTTCATGGAACTTTTTTCGGCGATATACATCATGGTCTTATAGAACTTACTGTAATATTACGTCCTTACAACAAGTAGTTTAATTTTAAAAATTCGTCAAACTTGCTAAAATTATTATCGTTTTTTTTAAAGTAGGATTGATGAAGTATATTATTTACACAGTTTGATCAAGTGTCGATTATTTACACATATCGGGAAGTTCATGTATTTGCCTCAAGGCTAAATACCAAACCAACTAGTTATTATAAATACTGTAACATTGTCGAATATTTA
>NW_020537324.1:71696520-71719018 GCF_003426905.1 Ctenocephalides felis | reverse complement strand
TTTTTTTTTCAAAATAATAAAAATTACCAACCTGGTATAGAAGCTGAACTAGAACTCGAATGACCATCTAAATCTTCTGCAGCACAATTATCAAAATAATGAATTTAATTGCGTTTATTACGACATATCAATTAAAAAAAATTATTTTAAAAATTTAAAATTTAGTTTCGTGATAAACGCAGTGAACATATTAAAATTATATCAAAAATAAAAATATTATAAAAATTTTAAAGCAACATTCGTTATCGGCACAGTATATTTATATGAACATTTCTAATTTTTGGTAAACAAGCAAACTGCATCTAAGACGAAATGTAGACAAAAATATTTTCATACTATGAGATGATTAAAAATTATTGCATGTTTCTAGAAAAAAGAACTAAAATTTCATATAAGTCATGACGAAGGTTTAAATAAAAATAGACTTTTTAATGAATCTACAGAATATTTTTTATAACAATAATGTAGGAAAAATTTAGTTTGAAATAATATAAAATGTGACGTTAAAAAAGTATAAAAAAGAATGAAAATTTTAATAAAAGATTTAGGGATTCAATAGAATGTTTGTTTTCTAGAAACAAGATATCAATAAAATATTGAAAATGAAAACGAACTATAAAATATTATACGTTATTCCTTATAACTTCTACAATAATTTGAATGAAAATGATGATATGCTGCATAATTTGTATCTACTTTTCCAAAATTTGTTTTTCTAAGCACACCTCGTATAAAGCGATGATGAAAAATATCAACTAAACTAGATAATGTAAATCTTAAATGTTATATCATGAAAATATGTTATTGAATAAAAAACACACCCCATGCATCCACTAAAATATTGTTAAAATAGACATAATAACCGTGAATAATTATATATTATGGTGGATCTTAATATGAATATATTTGAATTTTTTTGCTTCCAGGGCTGAAACTCTTCCAAAATGATAAAAAAAAAATCTGAAAGTTTTAGCTCTTAATCCTTCAAGGTTATTATTGAAATAACAAAGAAAATTCCAGTTGTCTTTTTAGAATTTTATAACGTAGCGACAAGTGAATCAAAATTTTAAGAATAACATGGTATTCGCTTATTTATGAAATTTACAACAAAATGTTTATATATTTTATAAAATAAGTATTTTATTTGGAAGAAAAACTAAGAAATTTTGGTTAAAGTTAATATTAAGACTTAAAACTTTCAGAAATTGTTTTTTTTTGTCAATTTGGAAGCATCAGAGCCTCTGGGAGCAAAGAAATTCGAAAAAATCCATATTAAGGACCACCCTAATTATAAATGTATATATGTATATATATATATATATATATATATTTATAAGTAAAAACAATGATCATAAATCATAAGGAATTTTTTATAATAAAACTCTAAATAGTTTCTAGGTGAGTAGTTCCAAAACGTGTTATGTTTTTTATATGAACTTTCGTTAAAACTCCTGATTCAAAATCCTGAAATCTTATATTTATGTATTATTTATAATATTTGTGTATTTATGTATAGAATAATTAACTTTATAAAACCGATTATAAATTTTTACGTATTTTAAACTTTACCAGAAAAGAGACTACAAAAATATTCAACCAAGAATCAATTTTCATTGCATTATCAATAACATTCTTGATGATAGGTATAACCAGGGTTTGTCGGTTTTCAAAAACCGATTTTAAAAACCGTTTTTTTTGGCGAAAATTATGGAATTCGAAAACCGGTTTTTGGTGAAAATAGCCGGTTTTCACTGTATAAATGGAAAATGACAAATATAGCCAAATATAAAAGATAGATGAAAGCGTTTTGATTCTTAAAATTATATCGGTTCAATAGCATTTGATATCTTATCAGTCTGCAATGGTTTCCAGAAAGTTTTTATATATTTTAATTTAGATTTTTATACCAGTGTATATTAATTTAAATCAGTGTGACTTCTTCTTGAAGAAGTAACTTCCTCTACTCAAACTTAAAAAAAGAGTTTTGAACCCGAGAAGCCACATATTAAAGAACAAAAAACTTAGAATTATTATATAAGGCATCAAAAACAATCAAACATAATTTGGTCGCAAGTATAAGAGTATTTTCTATTTCAGAAAATTTTGTTAGAAACAATAAAGGACACGTCTAAGTAGCAATTCGATAGACGTTCTAAGTTTTTTTCATATTATTTTTATCATATTTTATTAAACAAAAAAATAATTAGAATGATTAGAAATAATTAATTAAAATTGCTCGGAACAGACAATACACGAGTTTAGCTTAATTGTTTTTAAAACTAAAATTGATATTAATAAGTATGTATCAAAATGTATCTAATTTTGTTTTAATGTGATGCATTTTTTTATTTAAAAATGTATTATTTTTATTCATTCGCAAACTTTCCTTTCACTATCATAAAAATATTTTTATTCTTATATGTGAAAATGATGCATGAATAACGAATAATTATTTTTAAAGTTACTTAATCCAGATAAACTATTATTTTTAGTTCTACTAATTAAAATTAAAATAATTTTGTTTACTATCCATAAAATTGAACAATAAATATATTCAGTAAAATGCTACTCTAAATCACACTAAATTTGTGGATAAATTACAGAATATTCGAGCAAAAATTTATTTTCTATATAAATTCGAAAACCCGTTAAAAACCGGTTTTTAAGTAAAATTAAAATTCGTAAACCGGTTTTCTGAAATGTCGGTTTTTGTATAACCCTAGTATCTATCCTTCTATCATTTTAACTCACCTCTCGTGTAGCCTTGTCCTCCCGGTACCTGCAGGAATTCCCTCGGGGCTGCCTGTGGTGCAGTTCCTGGTGCCTGAGTCAACGCCTTTTGCACCAGACCTGTCAGATTGGCGAGTTGGCGCTCCATGTGCTCCACGCGCATGCGATGCAACTCGTCACTGTGTCTAAGGAAAAAATTGAAATAAATAAATAAATGATAGTATTATTTTTTATTGTAACCATTTATCTAAAAGAAATCAAAGATCTATCTACAAAAAAAAACTAATCAAAAAATCCTGATAAAATTAAATATTTAAAATAGCATTTCGAACAATTGACTACGTTTAAAAAAAAGTCCCCTACTCAACTTACAGAATGTTTAAAAATCAAAGAACCCAATTTGTGAACTAAAATACCTTTACTAATTAATTAACAGGTTGGAAGTATATTATATTGACATAAAAATAAAAAAAACTTTTTTTTTATCTATTTACTGACCTGGGCGGATCATAGGGCTGCGCCGAAGGGGGCCTCGCCGAACTTCTGGGGCCCCCAGGGGGCAACTTGACGCCATACAACGAATAACCTTCATCAAGTAACGAAGGTTCTCTGTAATGCAAATGATACGATAAGTTATTTACATATTCTGTATAACCGCATAATGCTTTTCACATTATATTAATATATACTTATAATAGCACTAGGACTAGATTATATACAGGGTTCGTCATTTAACGCTTTTTTATAATTTTGTTCTAAAAATATATACGTCTTCATTTTCCTTTTTGACCAGTTTCTTTTTTAAATTACTTTCCATTTTAACCGGAAAGACTGTATTTTCAAATAAAAAAAATTGAGAAAATATTCAGTGGTTTTTTATAGGATTTTCAACAGCAAAAAGTTATTTGGCGAACCCTTTTATTAGAGAAGTAATAATTTTATGACTATAAATACATTTTTTGATAAATCATTTAAAAACTTATCGGTCACGAATTCTAAATCAAATTTTAAATGATAGAGACAGTTTTTCAAGTAATGTTCAAAATTTACCATAATTTTATAATAAGGTGAAAATATATAGTTTAGTAACTTTATTACTAATTATACAAATATAAGCAAATAATTATTTAATGATGTACCTAATATAAAATTTATAGGTTTTAATTAGCTGAAAATTTGAGAAACATTAAAATATAAATAAAATAAATATAAATAAAATAACAATATCAATAATTAATTTATAAAATATTAATTAATTCAATAATATAAGTTTTCTATCAAAATTATATGTCAAGGTTGATAAAACAACGTTTAATAATTTACATTTTTATTATTTAATTCCAAAAAAATATTTTTAGTATACTTTGAATAATTTTCCAATAGAAATCCAAAAACAGAAAATATAAATCATTAAAAAATTAGATAAGTGCTATTCAAAAATATCAGGTAAATCATTTCTTTTGCTAAATATTTATATTGACTTTCATCTATAATATATATATATACAAATATATATATATATATATATAATAATATATATACACGAGATATATATATATATATATATATATATACTCGTATATATGTATATATATATATATATATTTATATATATTATGTAAATTATAAAAGTATATGAATATAATTCAGAAAAAATACAAAAGAATTGATAAAAAGGATATTTTGCATGAGTGATCACAATTCTCAATATTCTTCGTTCAAACAAATATAAGTAGACGAAATTGTATTTAATGAAATAGGAATATTTCTATAGGAATATTTTCAAAGCTCTCATTTCTTTTATATAGGATTCACAAAAAATATATATGAAAATAAAAATGCTTATAATTGCATGAGATTGACCAAAAGTTCTATCGAAATAATTTTTGTTATGGATTTAGGTAAAGTATATCTAAATTTAATAGTTAATATCGCATAATGAAATGAATATATGAAGTTCTTATTAACAAACAAACTACAAAATAATTGTTTTAAAATTATGGAATGGTAAGAAATTTATTAAAAGTTTGTAGCTTTGTAATTTTGGCTTGAAAAACATATTACCCATTTTCTTGACAAACGCATCATTTTTATTCATATGCATAACAAATTAAAATTTCCATTTAATTTAGCCTTAAATTTTTAAAAATAAATAGGTTTTTATGAGGTAAATTTTATTTACTGATCAATATTGTTTTGTTCATGGGGTTATTAATATGTACCAATATGGGGTTCATATTGGTTCTGAATGTTAGGTTAATATTATTATTTTTTTTTTTTATTTAAATATATATTATTTTCATATCTCAGGCAGACAGAGGTGTTTTTTGACTATTTCATTAATATAATTTACCAATTTACAATTATGAAGTCAATTATGTTAAATATTATTAAATTATGTATTAGGTTTTAATGTAGGGTAAATGTAATTAACCAATATTGGCAAATGTTTGCAATACAAGTGACTAATATAGCGCCCACATAAAAATAATATCTAGTCACAATTTATTTCTACTGGGGGTGCTCTTAAAGCACAGTTTTTATTTATGATTGAAGAAGTAATAGATGTGTTTTTTATTGAATTATTATTAGAGAAAACTTACGTGACTTCTTCGTCTATAACAGGAGTTACAGTTCCTGCTCGGGTTCCGTACTGTGAATAATAGGGTTCCTCATAACCGCCACCTCTGGGTGCTCCACGTTCTGGAGAACTCATATAACCATCTGGAATAAAAGACATAGTTTAAAATAAACTTAAAAATCTATCATATAAAATCATAAAAATAATTTTAAACAGTCACTATATATTTAGTCTCTATGATTCAAAATTTTGACTAATTCAGAAGCATTGTCACTATTAGTAATTTTATACATTTTCTTAATATATAGTAATTTTTACACTTGTCCTGAAATGGAGAAGAGTAAAACTGCAGATTTCAAAAGATCACTTGAAAATGTGAAAATATGCTGAATATTGTCAAAAATTTTGAAAATCAACGTAATAAAATATATATATATATATTATTATATATATATATATATATAAAATTTTATACAAATATCAATAAAAATTAACGATGAAATCAAATATTTACCACAATGAAACAACTAAGAAAGTAATAAATTTTATGAATTATTCCAATCGCGAAAAGCAATTAAAAATGAAATTTATGTATTAGTGAATATTAAATTATGTAAGATCTGCTCGCTGCGATTTATGCTATAAAACATTTATATTTATGCTATTTTATATTTATATATAGTAATAAATATTATAAATTTTTTAAGCAGGTTGTCAAAGCAAATCACATGTTATGAAATATTTTAAAACTGATATGGTAATTATTATACGTTTTAGATTAATGTCATTTTAATTGATATGGTGTTTCCACGCGACTATATTATATTTTTCAAAACAAAGTTTTGCAATATACTATATATATGGTTGACAAAGTATTAAAGTATGTAGGCAAATTTAGGTAAATTTTAATGGTTAAGTAATGGTTAAACCTTATCTAGTTCAATATAATTTTTGTATTTCTACATAAATTAAAAATTGTCCATTTTAAGGAGACTTTTAGTAATTGTTTTTTTAATAATTTAGGAATGGTTTTCAATTGTGGCTGTGTGGTTGTGGTTGTAATTTTCTACTTGTGCAATAATGCTCTGAAGGATTTCAAGTAAAAATTAATATCACCGCTTGATATCAGGTTGACCAAAAAGCAGGATTTGAACTCGTAACCGATATAAAATTTACTATTAATAAGAGAAGGTGCTAATACTTAAAAAATCATTTTTTTAATAATCTGCTAATTTACAAATATAAAAAGATCAAATTTACTTAAAAGTTAGCAGAGTAAAGACTAGATGGTACCAGCTATAAAATATATTTATTATCATCATTTACTTAAATTTTAGTATAAATATTTTTTGACTTATATTAGAAAATTTAATTTTATTTGGTTAATACAAGTTAATATATTTTTGCTGCTATTTTTCAAGGTGAAGGATTTTAATTCCTTTAATTTATGCATTAGAAGATTAAAAAATATAATGCTAGCTGTATAAATATGATTTTTGTTATTTTCTACAGACTTAAGAAAACTAATTATAATAACTTAGAGGAACTAAATATATTTCATATTTTAGGTTTTATTTTATTTCCCAGCTAAGAGTCTTTGACACGCTCGATTTATCTCCTATGCAAAATAAAATTTAAACCAGTTTTCTTATTTGTTTGTTATTAATAATTCAAAGTGTAGCATATCAAATGAATTAAGTCAAAATGCCATTTATAACAGAGAATGTTTTGCGAACAAAACTGACTTTCATAAATTATTCACACCTCAACAGGTAAATGATGAAATATGTAGGTATATAAATTATCAGATAATCACAAATACACATTGAATAAATGAAGCAAATAAAATGCATAATTGTAATAGATAAAATTGAAATAAAAATGTAAAAATTATAAAATAGTATCTAATATAGATCAATATTTTTTTTCAAACAATTTCTCGTGTTTTTAAAGCCAAACATCCATTAATTAAGACTCAATCTATTAATTAAAATCATGAAGCACCATTTCCTATGATATCATGAAGCACTTTCCTAGGATATAAATCTAATTGGAATTTATTCAAATGCATATATCTATGATGCAGGAATAGAAAATATTTCCGGCTTTTAAGAGAAAAATTCAATTTTCTAGGAAATTCTTCGTTTTTGCAAAGCTCGTCCAGACAACTGTTTGCTTTTTCCACGAACAAAAATAAAAATATCATCGCACGGAGCTGCCGTCGTTTTTATTACATTTCTCATATATAATATGAGATCTGATGAAAAGAAAAATTATTGAAATTAAATTCTTTGTGATTAATTAGAAAATTTATGGCGTGGGAAAATAATTGAGTTTTTTTTAGCAAGTGCTGTATGAGTGAATCACTCGTTTATTGTCTCTAATTGCACTCTCTACATGTCACTATTTGTCTTTCACAATTTATAATCTACTCACACATATACATTATTTTTTGGTTACTCTATCCGTATGTCATGCTATAACATAGTTTTTTTCTCAAGATGGCAACCCAACGGTCAACCATTCTTAATTGTTTGTATAGACTAAATATCATAGAAATGTATATCTATTTAAGCCAATTTTTACTTCGAATCATATTTAATATCTTTATCATCAAGTGGAATTTTGATATCATACTGCTTGATATCTAGCTGACCGTGTTTGGTATCAAACCCGGAATTAGTTTAATGGTAGCTTATATTCAAAATCATGGAAGTATATAAAATTATATTTTATAACCAGATTTTCTTCACTATTTCTATCACCCAACACATTTCTTATTATTTTCTTTGCTAAAAGCAAAATCTTTTCCTTCCTATTTTTCCTATTTTCTACTAATAAAGATTTAATTGCAACGAGATCGTTTTCGTTTGTGCAAAAATGCAAGATAATAAAAAAAGATGCAAAAACAAGATGTGATGGAGAAATTTCCAATCGCAAAAGATGTCATGGTTATTTTTCTTTCGTTAAAGAGCGTGTAATTGAATTCTAATGAAGTTCTAAGAAATAATGTAGGAATATTTCACTAGCTTATTTTATAAAGCAAATTTTGCGCGCTCTACGGTAAAATGTTATATTTAAAGATTAAAATAGTGTTGGTTTAGGCAAAAGTTAAGTATCTTTGATTTACAATTCTAAATGTAAGAATATCTGTTATTTCTCATAAGGTATGTTATAGTAATTTCAAAAAACAAAAGAAAAATGAAATATTTTGTATAATTTTACGTTACAAAGGTTTCTGAAAGTCTTGGCATACCTTAAAAAAAATGGTTTTATGTGTGTCTGTATTTATGTGTTTGGATATAATTTTTCATAGGCTATTTGTCGATAGTTCAAACAAATTTCTTCGAAATTTTTCATAGACTATTTGTCGATAGTTCAAACAAATTTCTTCGAAATTTTTGACGCTAAAAGCAACCGACTAGAATTTTGAAAATTCTTAGAATATATCAAATTTTCAAAAAATCGATTTAAAAAAATTCAAAATTATCAAAAAATTTCACATTTTCTAAAAAGACTATTTTTAATGAAAATTTAAAAAAATTAAAAATTGCAAAAAAGTCTAATTTATTCAAAATTTTAAAACTTTTCAAATTGCCAAATCATGGTACGGGAAATTACAGCAATTTGCCCTAAAGCGCGATAACATCCACCACTTGTTAAGATTTTTCACATTATCTTCATTATAGTTATATGGTATATGTTTTAAATCAGCAATATAAGGTATTTATTATTCAAAACTAAATTTTAAATGGTATATTTGATATGTGGCTTGATTAGCGAGTGAATATTTCATATGCAATTATATTAAATCTCGCACAGAGAGCGATTTCGCGTACAAATTTGCGGTTCCATATATATTAATACGAATCGCAAACGAACTAATTATACAAAACATAAATAGATCAACATTCCTATATTTATAGATTTATTAAACGATAAAATAACGTATTTCTAGTAAAATAAATGACAGAAATTTTTCAAAGATTATGTCAAATATTATACATACAACTAGGGAATGCAATACCGGTATACCAGTATACCGAATTACCGGTAAACCGCCCGATTTTTCGGCGGTATTTTTATCGGTATTTATTCCAAAAATACCGGTGTTTTCGTTATTTTTACATAAGCGCTATTTGATACATAAAACCCTAAAGTTTAAATTTCTCGGAACAAATTTATCTTTAAATTCCATAATTGCACAAACAGCTATATCTTTAAGTGATTCTACAAGATAAACAAATGTCAAATATTATCTCAACTCGCCATTAAACTGAATATTTATTTCTTTCCAAAGGGCTTCATATCGTGTTACAATAAATAGAATTGGACTGATAGATAATAATGTTTGTTTCATCTTTTTGTAAAAATATTTCAGATTACTCCTGCGTAATCTTTATTTTTTTCTAACTTTATACATAATAATTATGATAATTACTAAATATTTTTTGTTTCTTATTACAATTATAAAATATTATTTTTCGAAAAGGTTTAGAAGTTTGAAAATACTATAGAAGCATCACATTGGTTTAAATAACAATACTCAGCAATTATAGTAACTTATTATTTATCTCGACAAAGAATCCGATCTTAGATTAGTGTAAAAAAATTATTTTTTAAAAATATTGGAGATTATGCTAATTTAACACATCGGATACAGACAATGCAGTTCATTATAATAATGTAATATGATCTTTGTTGAGTTTTTGGTCTTTCTTATTCTTACGTTTGTTTTTGGTGAAAAGTACTCAATATACTCGCTAGTGATAATGAATTAATTAAATTGCATATACATTCGTTAAATTATCATTTAAAAAAAATAAACTTATTGTTCTATTTTATTGTTTAGTTGAATAGTTGTAGTTATATTTGTACTAGTAACTTTCAAGTTTGTTTACGTTTGTTTAAGATAATAAAAATACCGGTAATTTACCGGTATTCCGGTTTTAAAATGAAAATTACCGAATATTGGTATTGAAATTTTCCATCGGTATTGCATTCCCTACATACACTATGGCAAAAAACCCGACTTTTAATATTTACTTACTTAGAAAAATTCGAGGTACTGAAAATTATACAATATATTTCTTAAGTAGTTAAAAAGCAATACTATATCGAATATTGCCTTATTTTTCGATATATTTCATACATTAGAAAATATACAATTAAAAATAGTGTAAATATGATTTATCAGTTTAAACAAAATCTTATCTACTTATTCATTAAGCAAAATCTCGTCATTGTTAAATTCGTATAAAAATGTGTATAAAAATCTTCAGCCCTGATTCTGATATTGCAGTATAATCGTCTATTGTAGTTGTCGAACAGAAATGCAAAATTATGTTGAATTAAGCCGATAATTGCAATGCAATTTCCAGGGAAATTAATTGCAATGTTAATAATTTCGAATGGTCGATTTAGAGTGCTAAATGCGATGATGATGGCTAATTGGCTAAAAGCATTTCTATGGCCAAAATAGAGGAATATTCGGTATTTGTTGAAATATATTACGTAGAAATCGATCAAAATTATATATTAGTGGACAAAACACACGTTCTGCACTACAACAACAAACAGTATGAGAGACATATTTATAGAGGTAAAAATTTTAAGTCGATTTGAGTAATTATATCATTCATGAGGCAAAGAACAGAGTGAGAAATATTTGTAATAATATTTCACCGTATTATACAAAAATTAAATTTTATACCATATAATTACTACCTCATAAATCCGACATTCATAACTAATTCATACCGCTTTGCCTTTTATGTGCTCTATGTCATTTAACCTGTAATTTTCTTCTTATAAAATATGCATTTATTGCAAAAAACCTTTCCACCTGTTTGATTTTTGCAATCGTCGCCATAATAATTCACATTTCATTTAATCTCGCAATAAATACTTCAGGACCAGGTTTTTAGAATGTTGTTCTGTTTGGTTTTTAATCAACATTTGTGTCACAAAGGTAAATGACTCTGAACGGATTAGCAGATTTGAATTATGTGTAATTAAATGTATTAATTGGGTATTAATGTAATAAATGCAGAAAAATCGAATGTAGAAGAATTTTGATAAATGCTTTCCCAAAAAAGAATTTATTTGGCCTATTTACAAATTAGCTATTTACATACAGTGTAGAATTTATTTTAGAAAGAAATTCTTGGAAAATCATATTATTTTTATTACTTAAATATTGCTGCATGTGTAAATATATAAATAAATAAATAATTATATAGTTGATGAATAAAAATGATTTTTTACCTGAAGGTGGTAAACTTTTTCTGTCATAGCCCCCAAGTCTTGGCAAAGTGGATGATCCTCCAACATAATAAGGAGCGCCTCCACCTTTTCCAGCCTGAAACAGAAATACAATTTAACATTATTATGTAATAATAGATTTTAACAAATAAATTCAACATGAATTGATATTTGATGAATTTTATCGCTGATAATTTTTGTACAATTTATCGCACTCTATATACGTAACTTTAGAATACACCTATCTAATTGCACATTTTTTTGTAGAATATTTTGTATCAAAATGTTTTATAAAATTAGAAGAGAATTTTCATAATATATCGTCTTATGATATAAATAATCCTCTTACATCTTAGGTGCCAATTCTTTCGTAGTAAAAACTGTCGAAATTTTGTGCTGTGCGTTCAGACGTTTCGTAAATAAAATCTACCTACAAAACGCACAAACAGCAAACAACAATTTCATCATGAGTGCATCTTTCTGATGTCTCATTGATAACACGTAAGCGAAGTTAGGTTTTATGTATGAAAAGCTTTTTGGCAGTTACTTATTATCAATTCATACGAAGGTAAACCCATAACATAACATTTCTATAGGAGAATTGGCTCCTTATTTAAATGCAATGCGATATGAAATAAAACATGCATTATTGCATCACACAAAATGTGCATAATCTACAATGTCATAATATTTTTCAATTATAATTTATGTTAATAATAATTATTCTTAGGCAAATATTTACGTTAGTTACGTTCTACCGAGCGAATAATGTCTTAATGAAGTTACGCATGATATCTTGGACGACCTTACATATACTTTGCAGAATGTTACAACATTTTACGCGTACAATATTCTGAGAAAAATGGGATTTTAATTTTAAAAAGCCATTGTATCATATTTAAGAAATAATTGTTTTGCTAGGTGTCGCAAACGTGCGTGATTACGATTTGAAACGATATTTGTAATAACTTAAGACAAAATGCTGGAAAATCTTGAAAATGTTTTTAATTCAGGAAGAACAATAATGATAACTTAATAAAAATTGCTGGGTGATCTTAAAACTATTTTTTTTATTTATGAACAGCAATTATCAAGCCAATAAAGATTGTTCGAAGAAAGTCCTCAAAAACAACTCCATTTTGTTCATTTTTTTTTTCAAAATTAATGAACATTTCAAACAGGAAAAATTATTATTTTAATTGTTGTTCCAGCAAGAGACAAAAACTGACAGTCATTTTTAACTATGGTAGGTTATAGTAATGGGCCGAAAATCGAAAATATTTTTTTTGCATATCTTTACGTTTCAGAGGTTTCTGAACATTTTGGCATACCTTAGAAAAAATGGATGTATGTGTGTGTGTGTGTGTGCCTATACAAATTTTCGTCGACGATTTCAGGAACACGGATCAGTCGATTTGAATAATTAAAAAAACCTTATTTCATATTGATAGGGAGACGTGCTGATTAGTTTTTGGAGAAGACAGGTCTAGCCGTTCCGAAGATACGGGCCAAAAAGTGCCAAAAACGGTAACTCGGTTTTTAAGAGGACGGGGCGTCCAATTTCAATAATTTAAAAAACATTTTATTTGTATTGACAAGATGAAGAACTGATTAAATTTTTAGACCTAAATTTTTGGTACGTAAAGTTCCAGCAATTTGCCTCAAGGCATGATGCCATACACCGCTAGTTAATTACTATTTTCAGTCTTAGACATAAAGTCAATAAATTTTGCTGATAGTTCAGCTTTAATGATTTCATTGCTTTTTCTTCTAGGCATTCTAAAACGGCTAAAAATGACGCTTAATTTCTATATTCAACGCACATTCTAACACATAAAAGTGCTTTTAGTTTATTTAGTCGGATTTCCATTCACCTTCTTAAATGAAACGACTAATAAATCATAACAAGAGAAAGAACTAAGAACTTCGTCTTAGTCGAGCCGACGATAATTATTTCTCGAAGGCGTTTGCATTTGCGTGGGCATTTGTCTTAACAAAACAATAAGTTTAGAATATTAAACTTGCATTATTTACAGATATATGTGTATAGATATGCAATTGTTGTTATTCATGGAGAGAAAATATTATTAATGCTAAACCTACGTTCGTACTTCCAGCTGTAATAATATAAGAGATTAATATGTCCATTCTAGGATACAATTGTTGGTTTATGTAAGGTAAAACAATTTGCTCAATATGCCAAAAATCATAATATTTGATAATTAACTGTGGTTGACAAATATACAGCAGAATTTTGTGTATTGACGTGTATACTCGTCATACTCAAAACAGAATTTAAAAAAATTAAAATTTTACATTTGTATTATGATTTAGTTCAAAATTATCGCCTTCTCTATTCAATATGGAATAATTTCTGAACAACAATTAAATGTTAATATTAGCATAAATCGCACCATTGTGAAATGAAGTAAAAGGATTTGTGATTGTGTCGTAATATTTATTATACCGATTGTTTAATTGAAACCTGAGATAAACCATATATACAAGACACGAATAAATAAAACACGAAATAATACACATATATTCTTTTGAAATTTAAATATTTGTTTGGAAAGGAGTCGGCATGCAATGAAATAGTTCTTACATTTATAAAAATAAATAATTCTGATCAAGGTGTAAATAAAAATGAAAAAAAAAACAATAAAAAATCGTGCCTTAAGGCAAATTGCTGGAACTTCCCGTACCGTAACGAGATGTTCGAGGAATACTGAATGCTTTCAAATAGATTCTTATAAATATTGTAACATTGTTTAATATTTATAAGAATTATAAAAACTAAATAGCAAAGTTGAAATTATTTGTTTAAAGTATATTAAAACTATAGTCAGAATTAAAAATAGAATCTAAATTATTTTCGATATAAAAAAAATATGAAAGAAAAAATTTGAAAACAAAAGTTGAAACAAATTTTTTTTCCAAAATCAATTATTTTGTTAAGACAAGCAGAAAGTTATTTGAATCATTTAAATCGGACGCTTAGTTCTCTCAAAAACTGCTATTTTTTGCACATTTAGCTCCTTATCTTCGAAATGGCTGGGCCCGCCTTTGCCAAAAACTAATAAACACTTCTCCCAATCATTACTAATTGAATTATTTTTAGATCATTCAAATCGAATACTCCGTTCTCTCAAAAACTCGATTTCTATTTTCTGCACTCTCCGTATCTCCGTAACGGCTGGACCTGCCTTTGCCAAAAACTAATCAGCTCTTTTCCCTATCAATAGGAATCGAATGCTTTTTGAACAATTCAAATCGGTTGATCCGTGCGCCCGAAAACGTGACTGAAAATTTGTATCCATACATACATACACACACACACACACACACACACATCCATTTTTTCTGAGGTATGCCAAAACGTTCAGAAACCTTCAAAACGTCGAGAAATGTAAAAATTTTCAATTCCGATTTTCGGCCCATTACAATAACTTACCCTACGGGAAGTTAATAATAAAGAAAAAAAAAATGTGCAATAAAAAATTATGGTGTTAGTATTAGATATAAAATAAAAGATGCAAAAAAAATTAATTTAAAAAAATGATTAAATTGAATATTGAAGAAGATTGAAGAATTTTAAAAGTTTGATATCAGTTGATTTGCTAATTGATATCTGTTCTTAATTTAAAATGAAATATCAATCAACATCAATATTAATCAATATTATTTTGAAACATTGGTGCAATAAATTGATCAAATCATCACACTAATAAATTTCATTTAGTAAATTTGAAGATTTTCCTTTCTATTTGGGTTGTCAATCACACATACAGATATACTCATAAAAAATATTTTTTTTTATAATCTTTCTACCAGCTGTCCATCTACTCTTATATGCATATCATAACAAGTTATATATTTCGTGCAAGTGCAAGTTTCACGATTCCGAAATTCATCTGAGATACATATTACATTTTGTACTTCATTTGCGAAATATTAAGAATATGTCTTAATATAATATAATGCAATTTCTGCAAATTGTAGGAAATTACAGTAATTCTGAAGACTGTTAGTGCTCGTAAAATTCTGCTGATAACTAGATCAGTTTCTTTGCTCGTTTTATACAAAGTAAGATTGGTATTTATGTCTTTAAAGCCATTTAGAGAATTATTATTTATGATAAATATATGTGAGATATTCTGTGTAAAATTCATACTCCACCAACAAAAATATTAAAAATACTTGACATCTGCTCTATTTCAAAGTTCTTATAATTCAATTCATTTTCCTTACAAAAATTTATCTTTCACTTGCAGTTTGTAAAATACAATCTCTCGATTCCAAGCCTCTATTTTATTATGTATGAAAATATCCAGACACGAATATAATATACCTCTAATAATTTTCTCTCGTTTCGAAGTACATATTTTTCTTTTTGAAAATGTCATCGGAGCTGCATCGAACTTTGAATATAAATTTTAATATCGGGGAATAAAAAAGTTCGACGAAGCCATTTCTAAATGAAATGAGAGCCTGGCTTATGTAATATGATGAAATAGATGAACATGGGATAAAATAGAGAAAAAATAGATGCAGATGTTCAGGGGTAAGAAACCTTTAGGAAATTTATTAAATTATATGTCTGAGTGAATTTCTGGATTCTGAAAGTATATTTATTATACTACATTAAATTATTATTATTATTATTAAATTCTTGGATGGCGATATTGAATTTAATGTTGACGATATATTTATTCAACCAATTATCCTGTTTTCGTATATTTTGCACTCAAAGGGTCTGCTGTGCCCAAATTCATCACTCTATTTAAAAAAAAATGTAAAAACATATTTGTGATATAGTTGAAAATATATTGTATATTTATATGTAACCTACGGTAAATTTAAGTGCTACCCTGTGGAGTAGGAAAACAATTGAAATTGTAGTAATGGCGAAGCAGCCGTGTTTGCAAACTGTTTATGTTTTAAATACGTAATATTCTTGCTTTTACCACCATGTGCTATTTAACGAATGTCTAAATTAATTACACTAATTTCTCAATTTCATTGTAATGCCAATAAAATCTCAATATTCCATCCAAACTCTCTAAAATAATACATCAATTACAAAACTCGACAAAAATTACATCAATTTTCGCCATGCTGCAACTTATTATTGGATATTTGTCGCAATCGCATAAAATTATTTTATTATTAATTTCTACGCAATATATTTTATCATCATCGAAAAAATGCGAAAGTGAATTATGGAATTATGTATTTTTATTACTTTGGTAGAAAATGTGCAGTGAACTTGAAATTATATGCTTCTGTAATAATCGACAGATGAATATGTTATGTAAAGTTATGCTAAATTATGGACTGGATGTTTGTAAAATGTAAATGAGAATATGATGCAATTTGGAATGATTTTCTTCGAGTTGATATACGACGAGATCCTTTTACCATGGGTATGATTTAGAATAACTTTATATTGGCATTTACTTTATCATAGTAGCCATAGATTGGCAAACAAACTGCAGGACTTAGTATAGAAATTCGTACTAAATTCTCAATTATTGGTGATTAAGTCGAATTTTAAGACTTAAGGCAAGATGCCACTCACAAATAGTTTGTTATTTTTAATTTCTAACACTATTAACAATTATATCATCCAATTACCAAGATGTAATATTATACTGGTAATGGTATATGTTACTCAATGAACTTGAGCAATAACTTTGACCCACTCCTTCCTGATCTCTATTGTTTTCATTATATGATTAATCGGATAATGATTTAAGATAAATTATATATATATATATATATATATATATATTCGAAATAATGGAGACAAGTGATAGTAAATGATTCTAGAATGAGATGAAGAATCCGGGCAAAAAATGATATTGAAAACCGCCCAAGGTTTCCCGCAAAAAGTCGGTTTGATTGAGAGATCGAGAAATGGTTAATGACGGAGTAATTAGGAAAAATATTTATTTTTTAGTGTTGTAAAATTTTCCAGAAATTTCTATATGTACAGGGTGTCCCGGAACTCAATGTCAAGTTAAAACTGGGTGATAGAATTGTGTAACCATCATGAAAAAAATCTATACCATACAGTTTGAAAATTAGGTGCATTTAAGTAATTCTTAGAGCTTTGGCTAAACTTCAGAGTTCACCGAATGTTATGCGTTTTTTAAAAAATCTCGATTATGTGCTCAACATTCAAGCTATATCCGAACCAAAATAATACTTTAAATAAAATTCTTTGTCAACCATGTATCTATTTACCTTTTGCTGTTCTCGAGCACATTGCAAAATCTATTCCCTCGGTGACCAGACGTGTTCTCGTACGAATATAATATAATATTATCGTATTTATCTTATGGTCGAGTAAAGGCAAAGTAGAGGCGAATGACGAATACGAATGCCTTATCAAAACAATAGAAGGTATTGTCAAAACACGAAAGCGAAATGAATGTATTGCTGCAACTCTTTGCTGCGATTTGTCGTAGACAAGGCGACAAGAGTAGACCTTGGAGTAACGGAGCGGAGAGCCGGAGTGAAATATAATAATGTGATAATTGTAATAGAAAAACATGAAAATAATTTAATAAAATAATATGTATTAGAAAATCATAGAAAATGTGGTAATTTGTTAGCATCTTAAGTATATTTTTAGTAGTTCATGGATATTTTAAGGGCGAGTACCGAAGCGTTTGACCTGCGCAAACGCATCATTTTGGGTTGCAGTGGAAACGCTGGGAAGACAACCGGCCCTATTTCTAGGATGTTCTGAAAAAGTTTTGCATAATTTTCTTTGTTTTTAAAATAATGATAAAGAAATGATTTCAATAATGCATTTGTATTATATATTATTAAAAAAACTAGTAGTGCGTGGCGGCGTGCCCTAAAGCAAATTTCCGCATAAAAAATTCATATAAAAAATAAGATTTTTTTGATAACTAAAAAAATAGTTTTTCGAAAACGTTATTTTTTCTAAATAACTTCCTCAATTTTTTGTGAAATTTTCTTTATATTTTGAAATTTTGTAAAAATGATTTTTCAAAATTGAAAATTGACTATTTTGAAATGTTTCAATATTGTTGTAGGGTAAGGTAGGTATTGTAATCGTCCAAAAATCCAAATTGTAAACTTTTGCATATGTTCACGTTTCAGAGGTATCTGAACGTTTTGACATACCTCAGAAAAAATGGATGTATGTGTGTGTGTGTGTGTGGATACAAATTTTCGTCCACGTTCTCGGGCTCACGAATCAACCGATTTGAATGGTTCAAAAATCATTCGATCCCTATTGATAGGGAGATGTGCGGATTAGTTTTTGGGAAAGGCAGGTCCAGCCGTTCCGGAGATACGGAGCAAAAAGTGCAGAAAATAGAAATCGAGTTTTTGAGAGATCGGAGTATCGGATTTGAATTATCTAACAAAAATTTAATTCGTAATGATCGGGAGAAGTGGTGATTAGTTTTTGGCAAAGGCAGGTCAAGTCGTTTAGGAGATACGCAGCTAAATGTGCAAAAAATGGCAGTTTTTGAGAGAACTAAGCATCCGATTTGGATAATTCAAATAACTTTCTACTTGTGTTGATGAAACGATATTTTTGGGAAAAGAAAAAATTACACCAAACATTTTTTTTTAATTTGGGGGCGTCTATTAATCACGTGAGGTTTTTAGAGGGAAGGGGAATTGACCGAAAATCACAAAAAATTACGATTGTGGAGGGAAGGGTATAGTAGGATATCACGTATATTTATTTTTTTACCTAAATTTAAAAAAAATGCAAACATTTAAAAAAAATAAGAAATTTTACATTTTTTTCTCGTAACTAAAAATGTACCTGATTTTTGGTGGAGGAAGAGGGGTATTTTTGAATATCATCACGTATCACTAAGGGGAAGGGGGGTCGAAAAATTCTTGAAAAATCGATCTCGTGATTAATGGATGCCCCGTTTCTAAAAAAAATTTTTTTTGAATATCAAAAATAACTCGGATTTTAAACATTTTAATTCGGTACGTGAAATTCTAGCAATTTGCCTCAAGGCACGATGTCATATACCACTAGTTTGTTAAAAAAATGCGCATATATAATTATATTTTTGACTTATTTAAAAATAAATTCTCAGAATCGATTTTCACGACATGATATCACCAGTTCTATAAAACGGAAAAATTTAGCGTGAATTTCTACTAACTTCCAGTGCAAAAACAAACTTAAATTACCTCGATACCCAAATTCCGTATTCTCAATTTAAATAGTTGTTGATTTACATAAACGCTTCTCAGTATAAGATAATCACAAAGTTTGTTTTGTTCCGCACTTGAGAGACTCCGCAGGATCAAATATACAAATAAGGGCGCCACTCGAACATTTCAGGGTTCAAATGGGGAATGGGGGGCTTCTTCTCTGAATAACAAACTCCAGGAGCTTGGAGACGCTTTCTTGTTATGTAAATGTCAATGATTAGACGAATTTATGTAAACCACCAAAAAGTACATTGAAGAAAGCATCAATCTTTAATATGATCTAAATTTTAAAGTCAATTATTAAAAAAGGAAAAAGTATATGTCCATGTGTGTATGTGAACAGATTTCTCAAAAACGCCTGGACTGATATCCAAAATTTAAAAGCCTTCCGATGTATCTCTATCAGGAGTAGCACTTATCAATTTTATGCGACGATCGGCCGAGCCGTTTCTTAGGCAAAAATTCTGACACGATTTTAAAAATTCAAAAACTATTCGAAAGATATTATCTGGGTGTCGTGCTGATTAGTTTTGGACAAAAATCGGCCGAGGCGTTTTTACCTAATTACTCTTGAAAAAACAGTGAACATAACGGTTTCGTTTTTGTTACTTTTGTACTTTCAATAAGAGTTGTCGATCGTTTTGTACTTTAGGTAAAAATTTAGTCTTTATTACTTTTGCATTTAGTATTTTCTATTAATATGGATTTATTATTAGTAATATATAGAAAAATATTGAGTTTTGCAGCTTACTTATAAATAATATACCTACTAAATATTATACTCTAAATTGTAGTTATATCCTAATTTATAACTAAACGCAACGGCTAACGAATGATTTTTCAGCAAAGTTTTATTTACGTATAAATATTAATAATATTCATGACTTTATATTTATGCAATAAGTATAATTATGATATGTTAAATAATATTTATATAATATTTTTCATGACTAATTACATTAGTTCCATTTGTATGTTTAAGGAGTTTTATTATTTATTAATGCAAGTTCAGGTGGTACTTATTAATTATTAATTTTATTTAATTAAACCAAAGAACATACTAAAATTTTACAGCTCTACGGCAAGTAGTTTAATTATAAAAATTCATCAAATTTTGAAAAAAAAAAGATTTCAAGAAAAAATTTGTGTCAAAAGTCGCTTTTGTAATGTGATGAGTTAAAATTTGAAAATTACAACTTTAAAAGCCAGTTTTTTAGATCTATCGGAAAAATAAATCTACAAAACTTCTATAGTTATGTAAAAAAGTTACCATTAATTTAGATCATTAAATAATATCAGGGATAACGTACATGATATCTCAATTTCGGTTGATTAAGCGATTTATTACACATTTCAGGAAGTTCATGCAACTTGCCTTAAGGCATAATTAGCCACTTTCAACTAGTTTGAATTTGATTTGATATAACCTTACGTCTTTGTAATCTTTATACCTGACTAACTGATTATTTTGAATTTTTCGTATAATATTATCCTATCTTTTCCCATACTTTTGCGTAAAAAGTAGCATAATACGTGCAACGTGGATGCTATAGCATTCATCATGTATAACGACTAAAATATGGTAATCAGGCTACCCTAATAAACGGTGTTTAATCAAATTTTGGATACCGCAATTAATTTAAAAATGAAATTACTCTCAATTTTTATACCTCTCTTGAACAAAAATTCACAAACGTGTTAAAAATGCAAAAAAAATATTATATATAACACTAAATCTCGTTACTATTTTCTCAGATCGAGTTTTCTAAAAATAGTAAAACTCACCTACTCATAACCACTCAATCATAAGAGCTTAATTTCGTTTTGTTTTAGAAATGATCAAAAAGGTACTTTCTCAAAAATAAAATAACGCAATAGGAAAAATGGAAAGTGGTTATTTTAAATTTAATAACTTCGCTTAGGTTTATTACAAAAACGAGTATTCGAATAATTACAACAACAACTTGGAATATAAATTAATGTGTAAGCTGTTTGTTTACAACAAATTATAAACGTTTAGAATTAAGGCCAGTTCAGAGAAAATTATTGTAACAATCTCTTTAGAAATTTTCTCTCGTGACTTTCTTGTGATTCATAATAATTTTACTTAAAAAAAAAATGGGCATACAAATTTATGCAATAAATATAAAACAAATATTGTAGTGGTGAAGAGCATAAGTCTTATGATCTACTTGATATAACTTTCCAATTTTAACAAATATTGTGTAAAACTTCCCGAAAGAAAAGTTTGTTTTTGATGGAAAATCCGATTTGCTAATTTTATGTTTTATCGACGTTTCACGTCATTCTGTATCAAATGATACTGAATTTGGAAAAAGTTGGTATGAGTGTATATATGGGTACGGGCAACATTTTAGAGGTTTATATGTAGTTAGTGTATGGCATCGTGCCTTATGGCAAACTGCTGGAACTTCGCGTATTGAAAATTAAATTTTTTGAAAAAACTCTGAAAAAAATTAGATTTTTGTGAATTGAAAAATTGAAAGAAAAAAAGATTTATCTCAAAGATTTGCTTCTTTTTAAATACTAAAATGTTCAAAAATATGGTAATACTTCTTTTCAAAGATAAAATATTAAAGCTCGTAAGCGCTGCGCCGCAAACTAACGGCAAACATTGGTACGGCACCCATAGACATGTAAACAAAATTTGTACTTATTATTAATATCTATAAAATATCC
>NW_020537324.1:71596245-71695520 GCF_003426905.1 Ctenocephalides felis | reverse complement strand
GACTTTCAACCGCGCGTTCTTCAAAAGAACTGATATTCTCAAAACAATTACCCCTAAATAATTCGTTTTACTCGTTATCAAAAAGCATACGGTCTTTACATGTTTTCACAATTAAAACACATTACCAAACTGAATACGAAATTAATAACTAACATTAACAAACAGATTTTCTTAATAAGATGCAGAAAAGAAAGTATATTTCCTAAGTTCTATCAATTCAATACAGACAAATTTTCGCACTTACATAGTTCGCTAAAAAACAAATTTCATCATTAAGCCTCCATATGTTATCCATTGAAATCAAGAATTGTATCTGCAATGTCAATAATTTGAAACTAGCTATTGATAAAACGTACGCTTGGCTCACTCATACTGTCGAAGCGGAGATTCTGCAAAGCTTTTCGAATACGAAGCGACTCGTAACAACAAATTCTTCATTAAATTAAAAAATTCTTATAAAATTAAATTCGATAAATTATTGCAGGCTAAACGCAACCGTTCAAAAATAGTTTTAAATAGTACACTAATTAACAAATGGCTAAAAAATCTTTCCAGCGTCACAATTCCAGATAGATTACTTTACATTTTTGCACTAGGTCCCAACTTTGCTATTCCCAATAATTGCCACAATTTAAATTTTATTAAAGTTTTTAAGCAGACTAGAAGCTGGCCTTCATAATATCAAAAATCCTGAAGTAAAATCTAACATTCGTTCCCATTTCTGCAAAAAATTTCTCTCCTACATCAAGTCCTTTAACGTCAAAAAAAAGTTGATTACAAAGATATTTTAAGAGACATAAAAACTTTGTAAAAACTTTCTCAAAGATAATCCGAATATTTTAGTAACCAGAGCAGATAAAGGAAATGTCACAGTAATTCTCGACAAAACTACCTATTAGAAAAAATCACTAGTCTAGTTAATGACACTAACGTTTACAGTCCTATCAATAGCGATCCTACAGATCGAATCAACCGCACGTTCCACAAATTTATTAATAATTTAGTTTCTACTAAACAAATCCCACAAGACTTGTCCTTGTCGTTAAAAAACCTACATCCTAACAACCCAAAATTATATGGTCTCCCAAAAATCCACAAAACAATGTACCTTTTAGACCTATAGTTGCAGATTTGAATTCACCACTAAATAAATTTTCCAAATTTCTGAGCAAACCCCTCTCCATAGTTGCTGTTAATTCTCCTTCTTATTAAAAATTCCTTCGAATTTGTCAACAAAATACGTAATACACAATTGCCCAACAACTCCCTCCTAATAAGCCTAGACGTAGTTTCTCTTTTCACAAATGTCCCACTAGAACTAATTTTAGAGTCAATCACAGATAGATGGGATGAGATTTCTTGCCACACTACCCTTTCCCTCCATTGGTTTCGAGAGTCCATCAAATTCATAGTCGCGAATACTTATTTTGAATTCAATTCACAATTTTATACACAAATTTTTGGTACTCCCATGGGATCTCCTATCTCACCTGCTCTTGCTGAACTCTCTTTACAACATCTCGAAAAAAACGTTTTTAAACTATCTAATGTTGAATTTTTCCTTTACTACAGATATGTTGATGATATAATTACTTGCATTCCTAAAAATAACCTTGATTCTTTACTAAAAAATTTTAACTCTTTTAACAAACACCTAACCTTTACCTTCGAAAAAGAACACAATAGGTCAATTAGCTTTTTAGATGTAAATATCATAAAAACTCCAGATAATAAAATTATTACTAACTGGTACCAGAAACCAACGTGGTCTGGCAGATATCTCAATTTCCATTCTTATCATCCCACTAACATGAAAATCGGTACCATTATCAATTTAGTTGATCATGCTATTCTCTTGTCAGATAAAAAATTTGGCCTTTTAACCTATCTCTAATCCACAGAACCCTATTAAATAATTGCTATCCTCCACACCTTATAAAATCAGTAATTAACAACAGACTTTCCGTCCTTAACACAAAACATAATCATCCTTCCCTCGAGTCTCAGAAAAAAGAAGAAAATAAGTTTATTGGCACTATTTGTCTCCTTACATTAAAAATCTCTTTCCTATTTGGAAAAAACTATTTGATTTCGCGGAATTGCGTTTAGTTTGCAATATTGATCAGACCCTTAACTTTTATTTTCGAACTTAAAATCACCGACAAGTTTAGATCGTATTTCTAACATCGTGTATAAAATTGACTGTACAAATTGTGAGGCCACTTATATTGGCGAAACTGGACAACATCTAAAAAAACGTCTTAGACAACATTATAACAATTCCAAAAATAAAAATCAAAACCAAACTATGATAACCGACCACATACAAAGTTTCAATCATATTTTCAATTTTGATGTGGCCACAATTTTATATCACGAATCGAATACGTCTCAGAGACGCTTTTCAGAATCTTGTCTGATACATCTTTACAAAAATAGTTTAACAAAAGATTGGATATTTCCTCACTGTGTGAAAATTACCAAGTAGTCTTAAACAATGTCTCGAAATTCATACCTTTAAAATAGTTACCTATCATGATCGACGTTTATTTATATTAATTTTAATGCCAATTTTTCTTTTTATTTATTATTTTATTTATTTATTTATTTTTTTTCTTTTTTTTTAATTTTATCTCAATTTACAAATATGTCCACCCTCACAATTGTCATGTTTTATATTTCACTATATGTTCCCTCTCGCGTTGTCAAATCTTAAATTCTTTGGTCAGTTCGTTTGCTTTGTACCTAACCTCAACACGTGGTTCGCACATGACGTACATTCAGTCGTCGGCCTTACATCGGAGCACAGAAATGTACGGCGTGATTTACTTTACAAATTCATAAAAAATCTCATTCAAAAATTTATATATTGTTCAATTTAAAATGACATGGATTGTTTGTTGTTGCATTGTGAACATTTATAATATGATATAATTAGGATTGTGCATTGTGAACATTTATAATATGCAATAATTAGGATTAATTCAATTACATGTAAGTTCATACCATATCACTCTTATATTTAGTTTTATTTAATAATTTCTATCTGTTCTTTCAATCTAGAGTCCACTGAAGATGACACAAAACAATGTGTCGAAACGTATGGAAAAAATAAAATTGTTTTAAAGTCATACAAATTTTTTTAATTGATGTATTGCCCTGAAAACTGAATATCATATATATATATAATATATATATATAGTATATAGTATAACGATCACCTTATCTTTAAACGCGTTTTTCTCGAAACAGCATTTTCCGAATTTGCTGCAGCGATTACTCAAAAACAAATAATCCGATCACTATCAATTTTTTTTTACATGTTCTATATATAGTTCTCCGTAAAATGAACTATCGATTTTTTGATCGGATCAAAAATCGAATTTTGGCAGTCCAAAAACGACCAAAATTTTGAGTAAAATTCGACTTTTTTTTAAAAAGCGCCGTCATTTTCTCAATTTTTGATTTTTTATCTTTATCGTGGTTTATTTTACAGACAATATTATCTAGTTTAACGAGATTTTTTTTTTAATTTCATCGACGTAGAAGGCCGGAATCACTGCAGCAGTGAAGGACCTTTTTTTGTCGCGCCGTTGGAGATCGACGATAACTTAAAAAATATTTAATTTTTTTCTTCAAAAATTTTACTATGTATTCTTAAAACATGTATAAATATATTCCTAAAATTTTGAAATTATTGATAAAGTAGTTTTTTTTTAATATAAATTCCCAAAAATCACCTTTTTTTAGGCGGTTACACTAGTTGTGCCCCTTAATACTAAAAAGTATATGAAAAAATGATTACACCTTCTAATATGAGTAATACAAATAAAATGATTAAAATACACACACAGGCAATAAAATTACAATCTGCATCCAAAAAATCATAAGCATTTTATAATATTTATCATATATTATTTTATCACTATAAAAATGCTTATAATTTTTTTCTATTATATATTTTTTTCTAAATTTTCGAACTTACGGCAACTTCCTTTTCCAAGCCTAGGAGTTTTGTCTGTCCGATGGTACAAATCCTCTGCGGCAAGCAAGTGTTAAAATAAAAATGTGCACCGAGCATGTTAGTGTTTTACCAATTATTATAAAGCCAATTTATATGATAACATAAGCAGAAATAATATAAATATATGATTTCATCAAATATTTCATGTATTACATCCGAAACCTGATACCTAAACTATTCGAAACATTTACTGAAAATATGTGAATCTTGTGTAAAATTTTTAAAAAAAATATTCGTCAAGATCATGGAATAAATAATTATAAGGATTTTTGCATCCATTATTTATTTTTATTCAAATCATCATGTAATTCATTCTGATTAGTACGATTATTAATTTAGCTAAAACACATCTTATAGTATATATAAGATTTTTCACGTATCATTTTTTTTTCAAAATATAATTGTTTGTACTATAATAGAGAATTTTGAATTTTGTAAATATGTATAAAATCATACATTTTTTCTGTTTTTTTTTCAAAATAATAAAAATTACTAATTTAATTTATTAATTTTGTAAATATGTATAAAACCATTATACATTTTTGCTGTTTTTTTTTCAAAATAATAAAAATTACCAACCTGGTATAGAAGCCGAACTAGAACTCGAATGACCATCTAAATCTTCTGCAGCACAATTATCAAAATAATAAATTTAATTGCGTTTATTACGACATATATCAATTAAATAAATTTTATTTTAAAAATTTAAAATTTAGTTTCGTGATAAACGCAGTGAACATATTAAAATTTATATCAAAAATAAAAATATTATCAAAGTAAAATTTTAAAGCAACATTCGTTATTGGCACAGTATTGTTATATGCACATTTTAGGTAAACAAGCATAAATTGCATCTAAGACAAAATGTAGACAAAAATGTTTTCAAACTATGAGATGATTAAAAATTATTACATGTTTCTAAAAAAAAAAACTAAAATATCATATAAGTCATGACGAGGGTTTAAATAAAAATAGTCTTTTTAATGAATCTACTGAATATTTTTTATAACAATAATGTAGGAAAAATTAAGTTTAAAATAATATAAAATGTGACGTTAAAAAAAGTATAAAAAAGAATGAAAATTTTAATAAAAGATCTAGGAATTCAATAGAATATTGGTTTCCTAGAAACAAGATATCAATAAAATATTAAAAATAAAAACAAACTATAAAATATCATACGTTATTCCTTATAACTTCTACAATAATTTGAATTGAAATGATGATATGCTGCATAATTTGTATCTACTTTTTCAAAATTAGTTTTTCTAAGCGCACCTCGTATAAAGCGATGATGAAAAATACTAACTAAACTAGATAATGTAAATCTTAAATATTATATCATGAAAATATGTTATTGAATAAAAAACACACCCCATGCATCCACTAAAATATTGTTAAAATAGACATAATAACCGTGAATAATTATATATATTATGGTGGATCTTAATATGGATATATTTTTTTGCTCCTAGGGCCTGAAACGCTTCCAAAATGATGAACAAAAATTCTCTGAAAGTTTTAGATCTTAATTTTAACTTTAAGATAGTCCGCACTCGAACCAAAATTTCTTATAGAAATGACATGGGTAAAATTCCGTTTGAATTTTATAACTTAGCGACAAGTAAATCATAATTTTTAGAGAATAACATGGCATTTACTTATTTATTACAAGAAAATTTTTATATATTTTATAAAACAAGTATTTACTTAGGAAAAAGAACCAAGAAACTTTGGTTGGAGTGCGGACTATCTTAGAGTTAATATTAACACTTAAAAGTTTTAGATAATTTTTTTTTGTCAATTTGGAAGCATTAGAGCCCCTGGGAGCAAGGAAATTCGAAAAAATCCATATTAACAATAACAATGATCATAAATCATAATGGAATTTTTATAAAACACTAAATAGTTTCTAGGTGAGTAGTTCCAAAACGTGTTATGTTTTTTATATGAACTTTCGTTAAAACTCCTGATTCAAAATTCTGAAATCTTATATTTACGTATTATTTATAATATTTGTGTATATATGTATAGAATAATTAACTTTATAAAACCGATTATAAATTTTTACGTATTTTAAACTTTACCAGAAAAAAAAACTACAAAAATATTCATCATCATATTCATTCAAGAATCAATTTTCATTGCATTATCAATAATATTCTTGATGATAGGTATAACTATAGGTATACAGCTTTTTAAAATGAAAATAATTATTCATTAATATTTTATTTAGCTTACATATCAAAAGACGAAATTTATCGAAGGAGGCGTCCATTAATCACGTGAAGTTTTTAGAGAAAAGGGGGGTTCGACAAAAAATTATAAAAAATCACGTCGGTTAGGGAGGGTTCTAGTAAGATATCACGTGTATTTGTTTCTTAGCTCAATTTTCAAAAAAAAACTTTTTTTCGTAATTTGAAAAACTCGTTACTTAAGGGGGTATTCTAGTGTAGAGCGATGAATTTTAAGTCATTTTTAAAGTGTCGTAAAAGAAAGCAATGAATGTTTTTACTATCCATTTTTTTACGACTTGTTTATTAATATTATTAAAATACAAAACAAGAATTAAAAAATAAAAAAGTTGAAAATTGTAAAAGCTGGAAACTGATGAAGTGGGTGGTCTCAAAAAATTGGCACCTCAGTCTTGACATGATTTCAGCCATCCTAGCCATCGAAAATGCAAAATGCAAAAAAAAATGCAAAAAATAAAAAAACTGTTTTTTTACTGTTTTTTTGAGTTTCTCGAATTTTTTAAAAATAGTAAAAATTGGAATTTGGGGATAATCCTAGTTCGGGCTATAGATAGGTCTATAAACAAGACATTTCAAGTGAATCGGTCGATTACAACTCGAGAAATCGTGTCAACAGTACTGAAAAAGTCTGTTCTGAGGAAAACGCATTTATAGTTTTGCGTGAAGCCAAACCGGTATGGAGACCGAGTCAGTAAAATGCCTATATCTCCAAAAATAATTCAAACCTTCTCGTACCCATATTCTTAGATAAACTTTGAAAATATGAAATAAAATAAAATTGTTTTTTTTTGAATTTCTACCCTAGAATACCCCCTTAACTAAAAATACACGTGATGTTTAGTAGGTCGGGGGCGGGGAAAGGTAAGTCTAAATATCTTGACGCATTACCAAGAGAAGAGGGAGGTCCAAAAATCCCTAAAACATCTATCACGTGATTAATGAACGCCTCTAAAGTTCAAAAACTTAGTACCAAAATCAAACTTGGTATACGTATCTATCAATCTACCAATTTAACTCACCTCTCGTGTAGCCTTGTCCACCGGGTACCTGCAGGAATTCCCTCGGGGCTGCCTGTGGTGCAGTTCCTGGTGCCTGAGTCAACGCCTTTTGCACCAGACCTGTCAGATTGGCTAGTTGGCGCTCCATGTGTTCCACGCGCATGCGATGCAACTCGTCACTGTGTCTAAAGAAAAAAATAATTGAAAAAATAAATATTAGTTGGTATCATTTTTAAGAAGAGTTCAAAGATCTATCTACAAAACAACAAAAAAAAAATTTGACAAAATTAAATATTCAAAAGATAATTTTGTAAACTTGACCTCGTTTAAAGAAAGTCTCTAATTAACTTACAGAATGTTTAAAAAATAAAGAACCAAATTTCTTATATAATTAAATACCAAACAAGTGAGACATACAAATGTGAGAACTTTATTTTTTTATCTATTTACTGACCTGGGCGGATCATAGGGCTGCGCCGAAGGGGGCCTCGCCGAACTCCTGGGGCCCCCAGGGGGCAACTTGACGCCATACAACGAATAGCCTTCATCAAGTAATGAAGGTTCTCTGTAATGCAAATGATACGATAAGTTATTTACATATTCTATATAACCGCATAATGCTTTTCGCATTATATTAATATGTACTTATAATAGCACTAGGACTAGATTATATACAGGGTTAGTCATTTAACGCTTTTTTATAATTTTGTTCTAAAAATATATAGGTCTTCATTTTCCTCTTTGACCAGTTTCTTTTTTAAATTACTTTCCATTTTAACCGGAAAGACTGTATTTTCAAATAAATAAAATTGAGAAAATATTCAGTGGTTTTTTATAGGATTTTCAACAGCAAAAAGTTATTTGACGAACCCTTTTATTAGAGAAGTAATAATTTTATGACCATAAATACATTTTTTGATAAATCATTTAAAAACTTATCGGTCACGAATTCTAAATAAAATTTTAAATGAAAGAGACAATTTTTAAAGTAATGTTCAAAATTTACCATAATTTTATAATGAGGTGAAAATATATAGTTGAGTAACTATATTACTAATTATACAAATTTAAGCAAATAATTATTCAATGATGTATAGTACCTATTATAAAATTTATAGGTTTTAATTAGCTGAAATTTAAGAAATATTAAAATATAAATAAAATAAATATAAATAAAATAACAATATCAATAATTAATTTATAAAATATTAATTAATTCAATAATATAAGTTTTCTATCAAAATTGTATGGCAAGTGTATGGGTTGATAAAACAACGTTTAATAATTTACATTTTTATTATTTAATTCCAAAGAAATATTTTTAGTATAATTTGAATAATTTTCCAATAAAAACCCAAATACAGAAAATATAAATCATTAAAAAATGAGATAAGTGCTATTCAAAAATATCAGGTAAATCATTTCTTTTGCAAAATATTTATATTGACTTTCATCTATAATATATATATATATATATATATATATATATATATATAATGTAAATTATAAAAGTATATGAGTATAATTCAGAAAAAATACAGAAGAATTGATAAAAAGGATATTTTGCATGAGTGATCACAATTCTCAATATTCTTCGTTCAAACAAATATAAGTAGACGAAATTGTATTTAATGAAATAGGAATATTTCTATAGGAATATTTTCAAAGCTCTCATTTCTTTTATATAGGATTCGCAAAAAATATAATATATGAAAATAAAAATGCTTATAATTGCGTGAGATTGACCAAATTCTTGAAATGATTTTTGTTATGGATTTGGGTAAAGTATATCTAAATTTATTACATAATATCGCATAATGAAATGAATATATAAAATTCTTATTAACAAACAACTACAAAATAATTGTTTTGTAATTATGGAATGGTAAAAAATTTATTAAAAGTTTGTAGCTTTGTAATTTTGGCTTGAAAAACATATTACCCATTTTCTTCACAAAAGCATCATTTTTATGAAATTTATTTACTTTTATTTATTAATTTTATTTACTGATACCAAGACCAATATTGTTTTGTTCATGGGGTTAATAATATTTACCAATATGCGGTTCATAAAGTTAGATTAATATTATTATTATTTTTATTTTTATATGTATATATATATATTATTTTCATATCTCAGGTAGACAGAGGTGTTTTTTTTGACTATTTCATTAATATAATTTACCAATTTACAATTATGAAGTCAATTATGTTAAATATTATTAAATTATGTATTAGGTTTTAATGTAGGGTAAATGTAATTAACCAATATTGGCAAATGTTTGCAATACAAGTGACTAATATAGCGCCCACATAAAAATAATATCTAGTCACAATTTATTTCTACTGGGGGTGCTCTTAAAGCACAGTTTTTGTTTATGATTAAAAAAGTAATAGATATGTTTTTTTATTAAAATATTATTAGATATAACTTACGTGACTTCTTCGTCTATAACAGGAGTGACTGTTCCTGCTCGGGTTCCGTACTGTGAATAATAGGGTTCTTCATAACCACCACCTCTGGGTGCTCCACGTTCTGGAGAACTCATGTAACCATCTGGAATAAAAGACATAGTTTAAAATAAACTTAAAAAATCTATCATAAAAATAGCCATAAAAAATCATAAAAATTATCATAATCAATCACTACATATTTAGTCTCTATAACTCAAAATTTTGATCAGACTAATTCAGAAGCATTGCCACTTTATTAGTAATTTTATATGATTTTTTGTATTATGTAGTAAATTTTACACTGGTCCTGAAATGGAAAAGAAGTAAAACTGCAGATTTCAAAAGATCACTTGAAAATGTAAAAATATGCTGAAAAATGTATATAAAATTTTATACAAATATGAATAAAAATTAAAGATGTAATCCAATATTTACCACAATGAAACGACTAAGAAAGTGCTAAATTTTATGATTTATTCCAATCGCGATTAAAAATGAAATTTATGTATTAGCGAATATTAAATTATGTAAGATCTGCTCGCTGCGATTTATGCTATAAAATATTTATATTTATACTATTTTATATTTATATATAGTAATAAATATTATAAATTTTTTAAGCAAGTTGTCAAAGCAAATCATACGTTATGAAATATATTAAAATTGATATGGTAATTATTAAACGTTTTAGATTAATGTCATTTTAATTGATATGGTTTCCACGCGACTATATTATACTTTTCAAGACAAAGTTTTGCAATATACTAGATATATGGTTGACAAAGTATTAAAGTATGTAGGAAAATTTAAGTAAATTTTAAAATTTAGTAATGGCTAAAACTTATATAGTTCAATATAATTTTTGTATTTCTACTTAAATTAAAAACTGTCTATTTTACGGAGTCTTACAGTAATTGTTTTGTTTGTAAGTTTGGTAACTGTTTTTAATTGTGGTTGTCAAATTAGTATTTTAGACTTGAACAATAATGCTATAAAGGGTTCCAAGTAAAAACAAATATCAATACTGCTTGATATCAAAATGACCTTGATAATAAAAAAATTGCTATTATTAACAAAAAGTGCTAATTATTAGAAAATCATTTTTTTTAGTATTCTAATTAGTATAAACAAGTAATAGAGTAGAGGTTATATCAACTAAAATCATCTGCTAATTTACGAATAAAAAAAATCAAATTTATTTATAAGTTAGCAAAGTAAAGACTAGATGGTGGCAAATCAGATAAAGCAATCATTAAGAAATTACAAAGTCATTTGAACCAAATTATAAAATACACAAATAAATGGAAAATAAAAATAAATATTGACAAAACAGAATCTATATTCTTTACCAAAAGAAGAATTAATCCTACACCCAATATAACCTTGCATCTTAATAATAATATCATACCATGGAGTAGTTCTGTTAAATATTTGGGTGTCATCTTAGACAGAAAAATTAATTTCAATGAACACATTAGTAATAAAATAATTAAATTAAAAAATTTAATATACATATTATACCCATTGCTAAATTATAAAAGTTATATTAATATTGAAAATAAAAAAAGAATTTATATGGCAATAATTAGATCCGCAATGATATATGCTTCCCCTATTTGGTGTATGACAAACAAACATAATATTAAGAAACTACAATCAGTACAAAATGTGTCATTAAGATTTGTTATAGGTCAAGCAAGGAATCCAATAAATATGCATTATATTAGCACAAAATTCCTACATGATTCCACTAATGTACCATTAGTGAGAGATTTTATAACAATTATCTCTGAAAGATTTTATACTAATTGTTTATTTAACTTTAATCCTAATATATGTAATATTGGATCGAACGACAATACATATTGGTACAATAAGTACAAGCTACCATCATCAATAAAAAGATAATCAAGTATAAAATATGGCAGAGATCAAATTACTATTAAACTGTTCCTACAGCATATGTTATTAGTCTTTTGACTATATTCCAATCATATATGTAATATGTATTCTTTTTGTTATTATTATTGTAAATATGGTTTTCAGTGATTATTTTTACCATGATTAAAAAATTATTTATAGGTTAAGTTAATTTTTATTAGTTAGTATTAAATATAGGTTTATGTATTTATATCTTAGGATAGTTATACATGTTTATTAAATTGTATAGAAATATGTATGTATAATCTAATATAAATGAAATAAATAAATCTTTAAAAACTAAAAAAAACTAGATGGTACCAGCTATAAAATATATTTATTATCATCATTTACTTAAATATTAATATAATTATTTTTTTGACTCATATTAGACAAATTTGATTAATACAAGTTAATATATTTGCCCCTGTTTTTTAAAATGAAGTTAATTCCTTCAATTTATTTAATTTAATAAGAAATTAGTAAAAATATTTGTATAAATATTTTCTTATTTTCTACAGACTTAAGAAAATAAATTATAATAACTTAGATGGTACCAGCTATAAAATATATTTATTATCATCATTTACTTAAATATTAATATAATTATTTTTTTGACTCATATCAGACAAATTTGATTAATACAAGTTAATATATTTGCCCCTGTTTTTTAAAATGAAGTTAATTCCTTCAATTTATTTAATTTAATAAGAAATTAGTAAAAATATTTGTATAAATATTTTCTTATTTTCTACAGACTTAAGAAAATAAATTATAATAACTTAGATGAACTATAATTTATGAGAAATATATCTCATATATTTAAGTCTTATATTATTTTCAAATCGCGTCTTTGACACTCTCGATTTATTTCTATGCAAAATAAAATTTAAACCAGTTTTCTTATTTGTTTGTATATTAATAATTCAAAGTGTAGCATATCAAATGAATTAAGTCAAAATGCCATTTATAACAGAGAATGTTTTGCGAACAAATCTGACTTTCATAAATTATTCACACCTCAACAGGTGAATGATGAAATATGTAGATATATAAATTATCAGATAATCACATATACACATTGAATAAATGAGGCAAATAAAATGCATAATTGTAATAGATAAAATTGAAATGAAAATGTAAAAATTATAAAATAGTATCTAATATAGATCAATATTTTTTTTCAAACAATTTATCATGTTTTTAAAGCAAAACATCCATTAATTAAGACTCAATCTATTAATTAAAATCATGAAAGAACATAAATCCATTACCAAGCAAAGTATTACTTCAGCACTTTCCTATGATATAAATCTAACTGGAATTTATTCAAATGCATATATCTATGATGCAGGAATAGAAAATATTTCCGGCTTTTAAGAGAAAAATTCAATTTTCTAGGAAATTCTTCGTTTTTGCAAAGCTCGTCCAGACAACTGTTTGCTTTTTCCGCGAACAAAAATAAAAATATCATCGCACGGAGCTGCCGTCGTTTTTATTACATTTCTCATATATAATATGAGCTCTGATAAAAAGAAAAATTATTGAAATTAAATTCTATGTAATTAGTGAGAAAATTTATGGCGTGAGAAAATAACGGATTTTTTTTAGCAAGTGCTGTATGAGTGAATCACTCGTTTATTGTCTCTAATTGCACTCTATTTACATTATTTTTTGCTTACTCTATCCATATGTCATGATATAACATAGTATTTTTCTCGAGATGGCAACCCAACGGTCAACCATTATTAATTGTTTGTGTAGACTAAATATCATAGGAATGTATATATATTTTTAGCCAACTTTTATTTGAGATCATTTAATTAATTTCTTTAACAAGTGGAATTTTGATATCATACTGCTTGATATCTAGCTAACCGTGTTTGGTATCAATCCTATATTCAAAATCATGGAAGTATATAAAATTATATTATATAACTAGATTTTTTTCACTATTTCTTTCACCCAACGCATTTCTTATTAACTTAGTTAGGTAATATAATGTAATTTATTAGTTAGTATAATGTAATTATTGTAATGAGCCAAAGATCGAAATTGAAAATTTTTACATTTCTTGACGTTTTGAAGGTTTTTGAACATTTTGGCATACCTCAGAAAAAATGGATGTGTGTGTGTGTGTTTGTGTGTATGTATGTACGGATACAAATTTCTAGTCACGTTTTCGGGCGCACGGATCAACCGATTTGAATGGTTCAAAAAACATTCGATTCCTATTGATAGGGAGATGAGCTGATTAGTTTTTGGCAAAAGCAGGTCCAGCCGTTTCGGAGATACGGACCAAAGAGTGCAGAAAATAGAAATTGACTTATTGAGAGAACGGAGTATCCGATTTAAATGAGCTAAAAAACATTCAATTAGTAATAATTGGGAAAAGTATTTATTAGTTTTTGGCAAAAGCAGGCCCAGCCATTTCGAAGATACGAAGCTAAATATGTAAGAAATGGCAGTTTTTGAGAAAACTAAGCGTCCGATATAAATGATTCGAAGAACTTTCAGCTCGTCTTAACAAAATAATTGATTTTGGAAAAAAAAATTGGTTTCAACTTCATTTTTTCGTATATCGAAAATAATTCAGATTTTATTTTTAATTCTGACTATAGTTCTAATATACTTTAAACAAATAATTTCAACTTTGCAATTCAGTTTATATAATACTTATAAATTTTAGACAATGTTACAGCATTATAATAATCTATTTTAAAACATTCAATATTCCTCGAACATTTCGTTACGGTACGGGAAGTTCCAGCAATTTGCCTGAAGGCACGATGCCATACAAACCACTAGTTATTTTCTTCGCTGAAAGCAAAATGTTTTCCTTCCTATTTTTCCTATTTTCTACTAATAAAGATTTAATTGCAACGAGATCGTTTTCGTTTGTGCAAAAAAGCAAGATAATAAAAAAAAGATGCAAAAACAAGATGTGATGGAGAAATTTCCAATAGCAAAAGATGTCATGGTTATTTTTCTTTCGTTAAAGAGCGTGTAATTGAATTCTAATGAAGTTCTAAGAAATAATGTAACAAATTTTCAGTAGCTTATTTTATAAAGCAAATTCTATGATAAAATGTTATATTTAAAGAATAAGAAAAGTGTTGGTTTTTAGCAAAAGACAAGTATCTTTGATTTACAATTCTAAATGTAAGAATATCTGTTATTTCTCATAAGGTAAGTTATAGTAATTACAAAAAACAAAAAAAAAATGAAAATTTTTGTATAATTTTACGTTACAAAGGTTTTTGAAAGTTTTGGCATATCTTGGAAAAAATGGTTTTATGTGTGTCTGTATTTATGTGTTTGGATATAATTTTTCATAGGCTATTTGTCAATAGTTCAATCAAATTTCTTCGATATTTTTGACGCTATAGAGATCAACCGACTAGAATTTTGAAAATTTTCATAATATATCAAATACTATTTTTTCCAAAAATTTCAAAAAATCAAAAATTGCAAAAATGTCTAATTTATTCAAAATTTTAAAACTTTTAAAAATGCCAAATCATGGTACGGGAAATTACAGCAATTTGTTAAGATCCACCACTTGTTAAGATTTTTCATATTATCTTCATTATAGTTATATGGTATATGTTTTAAATCAGCAATATAAGGTATTTATTATTCAAAACTAAATTTTAAATGGTATATTTGATATGTGGGTTGATTAGCGAATGAATATTTCATATGCAATTATATTAAATCTCGCACAGAGAGCGATTTCGCATACAAATTTGCGGTTCCATATATATTAATACGAATCGCAAACGAACTAATTATACAAACCATGAATAGATCAACATTCCTATATTTATAGATTTATTAAACGATAAAATAACGTATTTCTAGTAAAATAAATGACAGAAATTTTTCAAAGATTATGTCAAATATTATACATACAACTAGGGAATGCAATACCGGTATACCAGTATACCGAATTACCGGTAAACCGCCCGATTTTTCGGCGGTATTTTTATCGGTATTTATTCCAAAAATACCGGTGTTTTCGTTATTTTTACATAAGCGCTATTTGATACATAAAACCCTAAAGTTTAAATTTCTCGGAACAAATTTATCTTTAAATTCCATAATTGCACAAACAGCTATATCTTTAAGTGATTCTACAAGATAAACAAATGTCAAATATTATCTCAACTCGCCATTAAACTGAATATTTATTTCTTTCCAAAGGGCTTCATATCGTGTTACAATAAATAGAATTGGACTGATAGATAATAATGTTTGTTTCATCTTTTTGTAAAAATATTTCATCTATTTGCGCCAAAATATTTTATATCATACAGATTACTCCTGCGTAATCTTTATTTTTTTCTAACTTTATACATAATAATTATGATAATTACTAAATATTTTTTGTTTCTTATTACAATTATAAAATATTATTTTTCGAAAAGGTTTTGAAAATTGATAATACTATAGAAGCATCACATTGTTTTAAATAACAATACTCAGCAATTATAGTAACTTATTATTTATCTCGACAAAGAATCCGATCTTATTTTTGTGTAGAAAAATTATTTTTTAAAAATATTGGAGATTATGCTAATTTACCACATCGGATACAGACAATACAGTTTATTATAATAATGTAATATGATCTTTTATGAGTTTTTGGTCTTTCTTATTCATAAGTTTGTTTTTGGTGAAAAGTACTCAATATACTCGATAGTGATAATGAATTAATTAAATTGCATACACTTTTGTTAAATTATTATTTAAAAAAATAAACTTATTGTTCTATTTTATTGTTTAGTTGAATATAGTTGTAGTTATATTTGTACTAGTAACTTTCAAGTTTGTTTACGTTTGTTTAAGATAATAAAAATACCGGTAATTTACCGGTATTCCGGTTTTAAAATGAAAAATTACCGAAATATTGGTATTGAAATTTTCCATCGGTATTGCATTCCCTGCATACAACTATGGCAAAAAACCCGACTTTTAATATTTACTTACTTAGAAAAATTCGAGGTACTGAAAATTATACAATATATTTCTTAAGTAGTTAAAAAGCAATACTATATCGAATATTGCCTTATTTTTCGATATATTTCATACATTAGAAAAATATACAATTAAAAATAGTGTAAATATGATTTATCAGTTTAAACAAAATCTTATCTACTTATTCATTAAGCAAAATCTCGTCATTGTTAAATTCGTATAAAAATGTGTATAAAAATTCTTCAGCCCTGATTCTGATATTGCAGTATAATCGTCTATTGTAGTTGTCGAACAGAAATGCAAAATTATGTTGAATTAAGCCGATAATTGCAATGCAATTTCCAGGGAAATTAATTGCAATGTTAATAATTTCGAATGGTCGATTTAGAGTGCTAAATGCGATGATGATGGCTAATTGGCTAAAAGCATTTCTATGGCCAAAATAGAGGAATATTCGGTATTTGTTGAAATATATTACGTAGAAATCGATCAAAATTATATATTAGTGGACAAAACACACGTTCTGCACTACAACAACAAACAGTATGAGAGACATATTTATAGAGGTAAAAATTTTAAGTCGATTTGAGTAATTATATCATTCATGAGGCAAAGAACAGAGTGAGAAATATTTGTAATAATATTTCACCGTATTATACAAAAATTAAATTTTATACCATATAATTACTACCTCATAAATCCGACATTCATAACTAATTCATACCGCTTTGCCTTTTATGTGCTTTATGTCATTTAACCTGTAATTTTCTTCTTATAAAATATGCATTTATTGCAAAAAACCTTTCCACCTGTTTGATTTTTGCAATCGTCGCCATAATAATTCACATTTCATTTGATCTCGCAATAAATACTTCAGGACCAGGTTTTTAGAATGTTGTTCTGTTTGGTTTTTAATCAACATTTGTGTCACAAAGGTAAATGACTCTGAATGGATTAGCAGATTTGAATTATGTGTAATTAAATGTATTAATTGGGTATTAATGTAATAAATGCAGAAAAATCGAATGTAGAAGAATTTTGATAAATGCTTTCCCAAAAAAGAATTTATTTGGCCTATTTACAAATTAGCTATTTACATACAGTGTAGAATTTATTTTAGAAAGAAATTCTTGGAAAATCATATTATTTTTATTACTTAAATATTGCTGCATGTGTAAATATATAAATAAATAAATAATTATATAGTTGATGAATAAAAATGATTTTTTACCTGAAGGTGGTAAACTTTTTCTGTCATAGCCCCCAAGTCTTGGCAAAGTGGATGATCCTCCAACATAATAAGGAGCGCCTCCACCTTTTCCAGCCTGAAACAGAAATACAATTTAACATTATTATGTAATAATAGATTTTAACAAATAAATTCAACATGAATTGATATTTGATGAATTTTATCGCTGATAATTTTTGTACAATTTATCGCACTCTATATACGTAACTTTAGAATACACCTATCTAATTGCACATTTTTTTGTAGAATATTTTGTATCAAAATGTTTTATAAAATTAGAAGAGAATTTTCATAATATTTCGTCTTATGATATAAATAATCCTCTTACATCTTAGGTGCCAATTCTTTCGTAGTAAAAACTGTCGAAATTTTGTGCTGTGCGTTCAGACGTTTCGTAAATAAAATCTACCTACAAAACGCACAAACAGCAAACAACAATTTCATCATGAGTGCATCTTTCTGATGTCTCATTGATAACACGTAAGCGAAGTTAGGTTTTATGTATGAAAAGCTTTTTGGCAGTTACTTATTATCAATTCATACGAAGGTAAACCCATAACATACATTTCTATAGGAGAATTGGCTCCTTATTTAAATGCAATGCGATATGAAATAAAACATGCATTATTGCATCACACAAAATGTGCATAATCTACAATGTCATAATATTTTTCAATTATAATTTATGTTAATAATAATTATTCTTAGGCAAATATTTACGTTAGTTACGTTCTACCGAGCGAATAATGTCTTAATGAAGTTACGCATGATATCTTGGACGACCTTACATATACTTTGCAGAATGTTACAACATTTTACGCGTACAATATTCTGAGAAAAATGGGATTTTAATTTTAAAAAGCCATTGTATCATATTTAAGAAATAATTGTTTTGCTAGGTGTCGCAAACGTGCGTGATTACGATTTGAAACGATATTTGTAATAACTTAAGACAAAATGCTGGAAAATCTTGAAAATGTTTTTAATTCAGGAAGAACAATAATGATAACTTAATAAAAATTGCTGGGTGATCTTAAAACTATTTTTTTTATTTATGAACAGCAATTATCAAGCCAATAAAGATTGTTCGAAGAAAGTCCTCAAAAACAACTCCATTTTGTTCATTTTTTTTTCAAAATTAATGAACATTTCAAACAGGAAAAATTATTATTTTAATTGTTGTTCCAGCAAGAGACAAAAACTGACAGTCATTTTTAACTATGGTAGGTTATAGTAATGGGCCGAAAATCGAAAATATTTTTTTTGCATATCTTTACGTTTCAGAGGTTTCTGAACATTTTGGCATACCTTAGAAAAAATGGATGTATGTGTGTGTGTGTGTGCCTATACAAATTTTCGTCGACGATTTCGGGAACACGGATCAGTCGATTTGAATAATTAAAAAAACCTTATTTCATATTGATAGGGAGACGTGCTGATTAGTTTTTGGAGAAGACAGGTCTAGCCGTTCCGAAGATACGGGCCAAAAAGTGCCAAAAACGGTAACTCGGTTTTTAAGAGGACGGGGCGTCCAATTTCAATAATTTAAAAAACATTTTATTTGTATTGACAAGATGAAGAACTGATTAAATTTTTAGACCTAAATTTTTGGTACGTAAAGTTCCAGCAATTTGCCTCAAGGCATGATGCCATACACCGCTAGTTAATTACTATTTTCAGTCTTAGACATAAAGTCAATAAATTTTGCTGATAGTTCAGCTTTAATGATTTCATTGCTTTTTCTTCTAGGCATTCTAAAACGGCTAAAAATGACGCTTAATTTCTATATTCAACGCACATTCTAACACATAAAAGTGCTTTTAGTTTATTTAGTCGGATTTCCATTCACCTTCTTAAATGAAACGACTAATAAATCATAACAAGAGAAAGAACTAAGAACTTCGTCTTAGTCGAGCCGACGATAATTATTTCTCGAAGGCGTTTGCATTCGCGTGGGCATTTGTCTTAACAAAACAATAAGTTGAGAATATTAAACTTGCATTATTTACAGATATGTGTATAGATATGCAATTGTTGTTATTCATGGAGAGAAAATATTATTAATGCTAAACCTACGTTCGTACTTCCAGCTGTAATAATATAAGAGATTAATAGGTCCATTCTAGGATACGATTGTTGGTTTACGTAAGGTAAAACAATTTGCTCAATATGCCAAAAATCATAATATTTATTAATTAATTGTGGTTGACAAATATACAGCAGAATTTTGTGTATTGACGTGTATACTCGTCATACTCAAAACAGAATTTAAAAAAATTAAAATTTTACATTTGTATTATGATTTTGTTCAAAATTATCGCCTTCTCTATTCAATATGGAATAATTTCTGAACAACAATTAAATGTTAATATTAGCATAAATCGCACCATTGTGAAATGAAGTAAAAGGATTTGTGATTGTGTCGTAATATTTATTATACCGATTGTTTAATTGAAACCTGAGATAAACCATATAGACAAGACACGAATAAATAAAACACGAAATAATACACATACATATTTTGAAATTTAAATATTTGTTTGGAAAGGAGTCGGCATGCAATAAAATAGTTCTTACATTTATAAAAATAAAAAATTTTGGTCAAGGTGTAAATAAAAATTAAACTAGCTGTAAGTGGAATTCTGTCTTGAGGCAATTATGGCATCGTGCCTTAAGGCAAATTGCTGGAACTTCCCGTACCGTAACGAAATTTTCGAGGAATACTGAATGTTTTCAAATAGATTATTATAAATATTGTAACATTGCCTAATATTTATAAGAATTATATAAACTGAATTGCAGAGTTGAAATTATTTGTGAAGTATATTAGAACTATAGTCAGAATTAAAAATAAAATCTGAAATATTTTCGATATACAAAAAACTAAATAAAAAAAAAATTGAAACAAATTTTTTTTTTTCAAAATCAATTATTTTGTTAAGACAAGCAGAAAGTTCTTTGAATCATTTAAATCAGACGCTTAGTTCTCTCAAAAACTGCCATTTTTTACATATTTAGCTCCGTATCTTCAAAATGGCTGGGCCTGCCTTTGCCAAAAACTAATAAACACTTCTCCCAATCATTACTAATTGAATGTTTTTTAGATCATTCAGAACGGATACTTCGTTCTCTCAAAAATTCGATTTCTATTTTCTGCACTCATTGCTCTGTATCTCCGAAACATCTGGACCTGCCTTTGCCAAAAACTAATCAGCTCTTTTCCCAATCAATAAGAATCGGTTGACCCGTGCGCCCTAAAACGTGAATGGAAATTTGTATCCATACATACATACACACACACACACACATCCATTTTTTCTGAAGTATGCCAAAACGTTCAGAAACCCTCAAAACGTCGAGAAATGTAAAAATTTTCAATTCCGATTTTCGGCCCATTACAATAACTTACCCTACGGGAAGTTAATAATAAAAAAAAATGTACTTAAAAAATTATGGTGTTAGTATTAGATATAAAATAAAAGATGCAAAAATATTAATTTAAAAAATTGATTAAATTGAATATTGAAGAAGATTGAAGAATTTTAAAAGTTTGATATCAGTTGATTTGCTAATTGATATCTGTTCTTAATTTAAAATGAAATATCAATCAACATCAATATTAATCAATATTATTTTGAAACATTGGTGCAATAAATTGATCAAATCATCACACTAATAAATTTCATTTAGTAAATTTGAAGATTTTCCTTTCTATTTGGGTTGTCAATCACACATACAGATATACTCATAAAAAATATTTTTTTTTATAATCTTTCTACCAGCTCTCCATCTACTCTTATATGCATATCATAACAAGTTATATATTTCGTGCAAGTGCAAGTTTCACGATTCCGAAATTCATCTGAGATACATATTACATTTTGTACTTCATTTGCGAAATATTAAGAATATGTCTTAATATAATATAATGCAATTTCTGCAAATTGTAGGAAATTACAGTAATTCTGAAGACTGTTAGTGCTCGTAAAATTCTGCTGATAACTAGATCAGTTTCTTTGCTCGTTTTATACAAAGTAAGATTGGTATTTATGTCTTTAAAGCCATTTAGAGAATTATTATTTATGATAAATATATGTGAGATATTCTGTGTAAAATTCATACTCCACCAACAAAAATATTAAAAATACTTGACATCTGCTCTATTTCAAAGTTCTTATAATTCAATTCATTTTCCTTACAAAAATTTATCTTTCACTTGCAGTTTGTAAAATACAATCTCTCGATTCCAAGCCTCTATTTTATTATGTATGAAAATATCCAGACACGAATATAATATACCTCTAATAATTTTCTCTCGTTTCGAAGTACATATTTTTCTTTTTGAAAATGTCATCGGAGCTGCATCGAACTTTGAATATAAATTTTAATATCGGGGAATAAAAAAGTTCGACGAAGCCATTTCTAAATAAAATGAGAGCCTGGCTTATGTAATATGATGAAATAGATGAACATGGGATAAAATAGAGAAAAAATAGATGCAGATGTTCAGGGGTAAGAAACCTTTAGGAAATTTATTAAATTATATGTCTGAGTGAATTTCTGGATTCTGAAAGTATATTTATTATACTATATTAAATTATTATTATTATTAAATTCTTGGATGGCTGATATTGAATTTAATGTTGACGATATATTTATTCAACCAATTATCCTGTTTTCGTATATTTTGCACTCAAAGGGTCTGCTGTGCCCAAATTCATCACTCTATTTAAAAAAAAATGTAAAAACATATTTGTAATATAGTTGAAAATATATTGTATATTTATATGTAACCTAGGGTAAATTTAAGTGCTACCCTGTGGAGTAGGAAAACAATTGAAATTGTAGTAATGGCGAAGCAGCCGTGTTTGCAAACTGTTTATGTTTTAAATACGTAATATTCTTGCTTTTACCACCATGTGCTATTTAACGAATGTCTAAATTAATTACACTAATTTCTCAATTTCATTGTAATGCCAATAAAATCTCAATATTCCATCCAAACTCTCTAAAATAATACATCAATTACAAAACTCGACAAAAATTACATCAATTTTCGCCATGCTGCAACTTATTATTGGATATTTGTCGCAATCGCATAAAATTATTTATTATTAATTCTACGCAATATATTTTATCATCATCGAAAAAATGCGAAAGTGAATATATGGAATTATGTATTTTTATTACTTTGTTAGAAAATGTGCAGTGAACTTGAAATTATATGCTTCTGTAATAATCGACAGATATGATATGTTATGTAAAGTTATGCTAAATTATGGACTGGATGTTTGTAAAATGTAAATGAGAATATGATGCAATTTGGAATGATTTTCTTCGAGTTGATATACGACGAGATCCTTTTACCATGGGTATGATTTAGAATAACTTTATATTGGCATTTACTTTATCATAGTAGCCATAGATTGGCAAAAAAACTGCAGGAACTAGTATAGAAATTCGTACTAAATTCTCAATTATTGGTGATTAAGTCGAATTTTAAGACTTAAGGCAAGATGCCACTCACAAATAGTTTGTTATTTTTAATTTCTAACACTATTAACAATTATATCATCCAATTACCAAGATGTAATATTATACTGGTAATGGTATATGTTACTCAATGAACTTGAGCAATAACTTTGACCCACTCCTTCCTGATCTCTATTGTTTTCATTATATGATTAATCGGATAATGATTTAAGATAAATTATATATATATATATATATATATATATATTATTCGAAATAATGGAGACAAGTGATAGTAATGATTCTAGAATGAGATGAAGAATCCGGGCAAAAAATGATATTGAAAACCGCCCAAGGTTTCCCCGCAAAAAGTCGTTTGATTGAGAGATCGAGAATGGTTAATGACGGAGTATTAGGAAAAATATTTATTTTTTAGTGTGTAAAATTTTCCAGAAATTTCTATATGTACAGGGTTCCCGAACTCAATGTCAGGTAAAACGGGTGAAGAATTGTGTAACCATCATGAAAAAAATCTATACATACAGTTTGAAAATTAGGTGCATTTAAGTAATTCTTAGAGCTTTGGCTAACTTCAGAGTTCACCGAATTTTATGCTTTTTTGAAGTAAAACTTCTTTAGGCGCGATATGGGTGTAAAAATTTTTAGGCGCGACAACGGGTGTAAATCCGTACAAATGCAACGAAAATGCAACGTGTAGTTGAACACTACTACCCGTAAGCGCTGATGTCGCGAGTATCCACTCCCGTCATGTCATGCGTAATCGAGCGCTAAACCCTATATGAACTTGCATTAATGAATCACGTTTTTTTACAAAAGAAGAGGTTCTGTATTATGTCCTCATTGAATAAGACTTTTCTTAGAGAATAATGTGCCATGGAATATAATAAATTTATATTGAATCTCGTTGAAGACAAAATTCTACTGCCACGGATATGTGTAGGTTGCCATGCGACAGATCAACAATCTACATCGTCAGCAGTTTCAAAAAATCGGTTATTGATACGGGCTTTGCCGTATGAAATAATGTAGTTCTGAATAAATTTTACATAATAACAACTAATATTGATGTAAGTGATGGCTTAACTATGGTTGTGTAGGAAAATTAGTGTACTAGAACGTGGCGATAATGATGAACTTCTACGTTTATGTTTGAATTTCTGGTAAGATAGGTACAAAATAAGAAGAAAGCTGCACATCATATTCAAACTCTTAATATCAGTAGATAGCTGTGCCGATGTCAGGAGATGATTTTTTAAATTCAAATATGATGTTTTTTAATCTAATTGCCTACTCATACATATTAAAAGTTTACTTCAATCGCGTGTGATCCTTACGCGCACTCTTTTTTAAAAAATCTCGATTCAACATTCAAGCTATATCCGAACCAAAATAATACTTTAAATAAAATTCTTTGTCAACCATGTATCTATTTACCTTTTACTGTTCTCGAGCACATTGCAAATCTATTCCCTCGGTGACCAGACGTGTTCTCGTACGAATATAATATAATATTATCGTATTTATCTTATGGTCGAGTAAAGGCAAAGTAGAGGCGAATCGAATACGAATGCCTTATCAAAACAATAGAAGGTATTGTCAAAACACGAAAGCGAAATGAATGTATTGCTGCAACTCTTTGCTGCGATTTGTCGTAGACAAGGCGACAAGAGTAGACCTTGGAGTACGGAGCGGAGAGCCGGAGTGAAATATAATAATGTGATAATTGTAATAGAAAAACATGAAATAATTTAATAAAATAATATGTATTAGAAAATCATAGAAAATGTGGTAATTTGTTAGCATCTTAAGTATATTTTTAGTAGTTCATGGATATTTTAAGGGCGAGTACCGAAGCGTTTGACCTGCGCAAACGCATCATTTTGGGTTGCAGTGGAAACGCTGGGAAGACACCCGGCCCTATTTCTAGGATGTTCTGAAAAGTTTTGCATAATTTTCTTTGTTTTTAAAAATAATGATAAGAAATGATTTCAATAATGCATTTGTATTATATATTATTAAAAAAAACTAGTAGTGCGTGGCGGCGTGCCCTAAAGCAAATTTCCGCATAAAAAATTCATATAAAAAATAAGATTTTTTGATAACTAAAAAATAGTTTTTCGAAAACGTTATTTTTCTAAATAACTTCCTCAATTTTTTGTGAAATTTTCTTTATATTTTGAAATTTTGTAAAAATGATTTTTCAAAATTGAAAATTGACTATTTTGAAATGTTTCAATATTGTTGTAGGGTAAGGTAGGTATTGTAATCGTCCAAAAATCCAAATTGTAAACTTTTGCATATGTTCACGTTTCAGAGGTATCTGAACGTTTTGACATACCTCAGAAAAAATGGATGTATGTGTGTGTGTGTGTGTGGATACAAATTTTCGTCCACGTTCTCGGGCTCACGAATCAACCGATTTGAATGGTTCAAAAATCATTCGATCCCTATTGATAGGGAGATGTGCGGATTAGTTTTTGGGAAAGGCAGGTCCAGCCGTTCCGGAGATACGGAGCAAAAAGTGCAGAAAATAGAAATCGAGTTTTTGAGAGATCGGAGTATCGGATTTGAATTATCTAACAAAAATTTAATTCGTAATGATCGGGAGAAGTGGTGATTAGTTTTTGGCAAAGGCAGGTCAAGTCGTTTAGGAGATACGCAGCTAAATGTGCAAAAAATGGCAGTTTTTGAGAGAACTAAGCATCCGATTTGGATAATTCAAATAACTTTCTACTTGTGTTGATGAAACGATATTTTTGGGAAAAGAAAAAATTACACCAAACATTTTTTTTTAATTTGGGGCGTCTATTAATCACGTGAGGTTTTTAGAGGGAAGGGGAATTGACCGAAAATCACAAAAAATTACGATTGTGGAGGGAAGGGTATAGTAGGATATCACGTATATTTATTTTTTTACCTAAATTTAAAAAAAATGCAAACATTTAAAAAAAATAAGAAATTTTACATTTTTTTCTCGTAACTAAAAATGTACCTGATTTTTGGTGGAGGAAGAGGGGTATTTTTGAATATCATCACGTATCACTCAAGGGGAAGGGGGGTCGAAAAATTCTTGAAAAATCGATCTCGTGATTAATGGATGCCCCGTTTCTAAAAAAAATTTTTTTTGAATATCAAAATAACTCGGATTTTAAACATTTTAATTCGGTACGTGAAATTCTAGCAATTTGCCTCAAGGCACGATGTCATATACCACTAGTTTGTTAAAAAAATGCGCATATATAATTATATTTTTGACTTATTTAAAAATAAATTCTCAGAATCGATTTTCACGACATGATATCACCAGTTCTATAAAACGGAAAAATTTAGCGTGAATTTCTACTAACTTCCAGTGCAAAAACAAACTTAAATTACCTCGATACCCAAATTCCGTATTCTCAATTTAAATAGTTGTTGATTTACATAAACGCTTCTCAGTATAAGATAATCACAAAGTTTGTTTTGTTCCGCACTTGAGAGACTCCGCAGGATCAAATATACAAATAAGGGCGCCACTCGAACATTTCAGGGTTCAAATGGGGAATGGGGGGCTTCTTCTCTGAATAACAAACTCCAGGAGCTTGGAGACGCTTTCTTGTTATGTAAATGTCAATGATTAGACGAATTTATGTAAACCACCAAAAAGTACATTGAAGAAAGCATCAATCTTTAATATGATCTAAATTTTAAAGTCAATTATTAAAAAAGGAAAAAGTATATGTCCATGTGTGTATGTGAACAGATTTCTCAAAAACGCCTGGACTGATATCCAAAATTTAAAAGCCTTCCGATGTATCTCTATCAGGAGTAGCACTTATCAATTTTATGCGACGATCGGCCGAGCCGTTTCTTAGGCAAAAATTCTGACACGATTTTAAAAATTCAAAAACTATTCGAAAGATATTATCTGGGTGTCGTGCTGATTAGTTTTGGACAAAAATCGGCCGAGGCGTTTTTACCTAATTAACTCTTGAAAAAACAGTGAACATAACGGTTTCGTTTTTGTTACGTTTTCAAAGAAACAAGTAGACACGGGGATGTGTCTTTGGTGCAACTTTAGTAAAATTTTCTATTAATATGGACTTTTATTATTAGTAATATATAGAAAAATATTGAGTTTTGCAGCTTACTTATGAAATAATATACCTACTAAAATAGTTATACTCTAAATTGTAGTTATATCCTAATTTATAACTAAACGCAACGGCTAACGAATGATTTTTCAGCAAAGTTTTATTTACGTATAAATATTAATAATATTCATGACTTTATATTTATGCAATAAGTATAATTATGATATGTTAAATAATATTTATATAATATTTTTCATGACTAATTACATTAGTTCCATTTGTATGTTTAAGGAGTTTTATTATTTATTAATGCAAGTTCAGGTGGTACTTATTAATTATTAATTTTATTTAATTAAACCAAAGAACATACTAAAATTTTACAGCTCTACGGCAAGTAGTTTAATTATAAAAATTCATCAAATTTTGAAAAAAAAAAGATTTCAAGAAAAAATTTGTGTCAAAAGTCGCTTTTGTAATGTGATGAGTTAAAATTTGAAAATTACAACTTTAAAAGCCAGTTTTTTAGATCTATCGGAAAAATAAATCTACAAAACTTCTATAGTTATGTAAAAAAGTTACCATTAATTAGATCATTAAAATATACAGGGATAACGTACATGATATCTCAATTTCGGTTGATTAAGCGATTTATTACACATTTCAGGAAGTTCATGCAACTTGCCTTAAGGCATAATTAGCCACTTTCAACTAGTTTGAATTTGATTTGATATAACCTTACGTCTTTGTAATCTTTATACCTGACTAACTGATTATTTTGAATTTTTCGTATAATATTATCCTATCTTTTCCCATACTTTTGCGTAAAAAGTAGCATAATACGTGCAACGTGGATGCTATAGCATTCATCATGTATAACGACTAAAATATGGTAATCAGGCTACCCTAATAAACGGTGTTTAATCAAATTTTGGATACCGCAATTAATTTAAAAATGAAATTACTCTCAATTTTTATACCTCTCTTGAACAAAAATTCACAAACGTGTTAAAAATGCAAAAAAAATATTATATATAACACTAAATCTCGTTACTATTTTCTCAGATCGAGTTTTCTAAAAATAGTAAAACTCACCTACTCATAACCACTCAATCATAAGAGCTTAATTTCGTTTTGTTTTAGAAATGATCAAAAAGGTACTTTCTCAAAAATAAAATAACGCAATAGGAAAAATGGAAAGTGGTTATTTTAAATTTAATAACTTCGCTTAGGTTTATTACAAAAACGAGTATTCGAATAATTACAACAACAACTTGGAATATAAATTAATGTGTAAGCTGTTTGTTTACAACAAATATAAACGTTTAGAATTAAGGCCAGTTCAGAGAAAATTATTTGTAACAATCTCTTTAGAAATTTTCTCTCGTGACTTTCTTGTGATTCATAATATTTTACTTAAAAAAAAAAGGGCATACAAATTTATGCAATAAATATAAAACAAATATTGTAGTGGTGAAGAGCATAAGTAAGTCTTATGATCTACTTGATATAACTTTCCAATTTTAACAAATCTATTGTGTAAAAACTTCCCGAAAGAAAAGTTTGTTTCGAAAACTGAATTACCATTTTTGCACTTTTTGCGTCGTATCTCCGAAATGGCTGAACCTACCTTTGCTAATAACTAATCAGCACGTCTTATTATCGACAAAAATCGAATGTTTTTGAAATATTCATATCGGTTAAATCATGTTTCCGGAATCGTAGATAATTTTTTTCCAAACACACCATACACACACAAGAACATCCATTTTTTTAAAGTATTTCCGAGTGATCGGAAACATTTGAAACGTAAAAAAATTGTTAAATTTTCATTTTAGATTTTTTTGCAATTATTCTTCTTATCGACAAAAATCGAATGTTTTTGAAATATTCACATGGGTTAATTCGTGTCTCCGGAGTCGTAGATGAAAATTTGTATTATATTTTAGCATAATTCGCAAAAGTCAATTTTATATATATATATATATATATATATATATATATATATATATACCAGTTCGAATAATTCCTCATCCTCATTGAAACTATAATTTTAGCAACCACTATTATACAATTCCTCTAGTCGGATTAAATCTACAAGCAAACACAATTAAACGGCATTTTGAATATTCATTTGCACGTCCGCACAATGTTCTGTTATTTATACAGAACTTGCAATAAGTATGTGAATATTTTAAGTGGAAATATTCATTCTCATCCAGTGCTAAAATATAAATAAAACTCCCGACAGGATTATGCGAAATGCAAACACAATGAAATTAAACGCTTCTTCTCATTCAAATGCTTTTATTCAAATGAATATGCAATTGCAGTAATGTTCTTTGGACTAGAGTAAATTGTAAAAATAATAGCACACAAGGTTGGAGAAAAAATGTGGTAAATGAATTATTAAATGGGAACAGAATTACCAAAAACCTGCTCAAGTTCTTTCAAACTAGAAGCCAATCCAAATAAAATAGTTGCACAACTGCTTGAGATGCCACATTCCAGGAGGCTCAAGCGTAAATCACCAATGGATAATATCCTAATCTAGCAAATTGTTTAATGGAACAATTTCTATATTTTTTAGAGTAATCATCGAAATATGTTAGTTAAGTTAATTTAATTTTTTTTTTTTTTGTAATATTATTATATTATTTTATTATTTACTATTATTATATATTACTATTATTATTAGTTACTATTTTTATGTTATTATTTTTATTTATTTTTATTTAGTTTATTCCTTTTAGTTTATATATATATATATAAGCAATGCAGCTCATAGAATATAAGTACTGTTCTGATTGCTGTAAAATAATAAATGAATAAAAAAAAAAAAAAAGTTCTTTCAAAGTCTTTCGTATTTTTAAATTCGAAAATGCATTTATCTGCAAGTAATACGAATTTTACACGCATATTAATAATGTTGCGCAAAATCGCGTGCTTTTGCGCTCCGAATGAAGTAACAGCGCGCGAGAATATTTTGTTGAATAAACACGATATCATATATATGACATGATATGATATGATAGGTTTCAAAAACATACTTCCCATGAGTTTTACATAGACGGAGAGCTGGTAGTAATTGAACTAGTGTTGCATGGTATCGTGCCTTAAGGCAAATTGCTGGAATTTTCCGTACCGAAACCTAAGTTTTTAAAACAAACTTTGAGAATACTAGATTTTTGAGGAACTTTGAAATGTTTGAAAAAAATCTGACTTATTTTAAAAATTTGATTTTTTTGGATATTTGTTTTTTTTTGTATTTTGATATATTTTGAAAATTTTAAAATTTTTATTAGGCACTCGCGTTGCATAGCCGATTTTGAGTCGAAATTTCAAAGAACCCATATAAATGTATACAAAATTTGTACTTATAAACTTCCCGATGGAGAAGTTTATGTTTTCATAAAAAAAATCCGATTCCCTAATTTTATGTTTTCTCGACGTTTCAAGCCATTCTGAATCGAATGAGATCAAATTTGGAAAAAGTATGTGTGTGTGAACAGTTTTTGCCGTAATCCGACGTTTTTTCAAAAACGGCTGGACTAGTATCAAAAAATTTAAAAGCCATTCGATGCATCTCGACAAGGACTAGCGTTTATCAATTTTGCGCGAATTTCTCCACGTTTTAGCCCGCAATTCTGAATCGGTTTTGAGAATTCAAAAACCGTTGGAAAGATATTGGTTGGGAATGGTGCTGATTAGTTTTTGGTAGAGATCGGCCAAGCCGTTTTCTTGTAATAATGTTAAAAAAATGTTTTTCGACAATTTTTATGATTTTTTTTGACGGTAGATACCATAGTCTTATAGATCATACTGAAATATTACGGCCCTACGACAACTCGTTTAACTTTACAAAAATTAGTATCGTTTTTTGGCATTTGTCAAAATTAGACTTTTTTCATTGACGTTTGCTCAAAAACGCCTGAACCGATTTCAAAAAATTAAAAGCCATTTGATGTATCACAATGAGGACTATCGTTTGTCAGTTTTGTGCAACGATCTGCCGAGCCGTTTCTTTGAAATTTGAAAGAAAGTTTTAATCTTTTCGTAAACATTTAAGCTCATACCACCGAATAGATTCTTATGAAACTTTTTTTGGCAATGTATATCATGGTCTTATAAAACTTACTGAAATATTATGGCTTTACGACAAGTGGTTTAATTTTAAAAATTCATCGAAGTTTGAGAAAATGAGTAGTTTTTTGAGGTTTGTTAAAATTAAAATTAGACGATATACTTGATATAGAGATAGAGTACTTGATCCTAATGAATATACGAAACTATTAAAATTCTACAGAAACTGGTTCAATTATGAAAATTGTTGATTTTTGAAAATTTGCTTTTAGAAAATACTCTGAGTTAACGTGTTCGTTCATTTTCAATTATGTGTAACAAATCCACTCGGAATACTTTTATTCACTCATAAATTAATTTATTTTTTATTGATTAAGTCGGTTATTTTACACATATCGGGAAGTTCATGTAACTTGCCTCAAGGCAAAATACCAATACCATCTAGTTGAGTATTTTTTATTAGCTCTTCGACTATTAATAAATGTATATCCAATATAATATGCATATATTGAGAGAGCAGACAAAGTTATTCAATTCGAAGCATTTGTTTGTGACACGACTCCGCCTCAGGAAATTATACAATATGTATAATTCAGATCAAATATAAAATGCTGTTTGTTTAGTTAAAACAATTTTTTGTTGCAAAATACCATGAGAATTTTATTTTTGGCGATGAAATAACATGACCTAGGGAAATGTATTGGGTAATCGCAATTTTTGGGTCATTTGAGGTAATAAATATTTGTAATTTATGCAATATACAATAATTTAGGCAATAAAATTTTAAGGAGTCTTACAAAACAAAATTTTAAAGTACAAAAAATAAATAAATCTGAAATACAGAAGATGTAGTACTAAGTTTTTTTTATAAAGACAAAATAAAAATAATTTAACTTCAATAGAAAATAATTGATATAACATTTTTAATCTACATAAGATCTGTCTCAATATGTCTTCAAGAAATCACATACGTCTTTATGGAAAATTATCAGGAATAAATAATTATGAATATTAAATTAGTTGACAGAAAAAAAATTGATAAATATAAAATTATTAGTATAAATTAATTATGGAAAGTAAAATACTAGTTAACAAATTTTGAATGACTCGTCAATTTATTTAAGTACATATGATTTAATTGCTTTTGCAAATGTAATACCTAATTATATTTAAATACCTACAATTATTATAGTACATTTTAATTATTATATAAAAACCGCTTGTAAAAATTTCTTTTTAATCGTCACTAAGTTTTCAATTTAACCAGAAACTGGATATATACAATTATGATAAGTACTCGTAAGTAATTATTTTTGTTAAAAAATGTACCAAAAAATTGATCAAAATGATTACAGTAATACCTGAATAAAAGTTTTATAAGTAAGTTAGGACGATTTTTAAACATGATAGATTTAGATTTTAAAATTAAAAAAACCTACATGTTAAAATTTATCATTTGAAAAAATCAAAAATCATAAATAGTTGAAGTAGAATATCTTTAATTATATAAAATAGTACATATAAAAACTAAATTTACAAGATATCCGAGCATAAATTTTCGGTATTTATTACAAATGGTATATATAGCATAAATATTCTAAATTTATGCTATGAGACTGATTTTCAAAAAATATATATTTGTAAGTATAACAAGAACATCGACTAACATGCTTAAATTTGTTAAATTTTTTTTTCATGTCATTAAAAAAAAGAAGATATCTCATTGGAAATAAAATCTTTAAAGGCAGAAAGACCAGCATATTGTCTTAAAAAATAATGTTGATTGAGAAAAAATTTACATAAAATATATATAATATGTTTGCGACATATATTTTCACAAGCAATCAGTTTTCATTAGAAAAAATTGTATAAATTTTGCTACTATTCTATATTTTCCAGAAACAAAATTTATTTAAGTGTAGTATTAAAATATAAAATAAAATAAATATTTAAGTTTAAAATTAATTTTGCAACATATATATTCATTAGAAAATCAGTTTTCATTCGAAACAGTTGTATAAATTTTGTAACTATTATGTATTCTCCAAAAACCAAAATTTATTAAAGTGTAGTGATAAAATATAAAATAAAATTGAATATTTAGGTTTAAAATTAGTTTTGCAATATATATGTATATTTATTATGTCTGTTTTCATTAGAAAAAAAAAGTACAAATTTTGTAACCATTCTATATTTTGCAGAGAAAACAAAATTTATTGAAACAATATATCAACAACCAACATATTTCAATTTGTCAACATTAATAACGTTTTTTTAGAGTAAAATTGAAGATCTCTATATAAAATTGGTTTCGCAATATATGTATGCATAAACTATCAATTTCCATTACAAATATTTCTATAAATTCAATATCTGTTCTAAATTTATGAACTTTCTGATCGAATCGATAACAGATTGACAGATTGAATGAATAATATACGCACATATACGCATTTGCTTAGAATAATATTAAAAATAGTTTCTATATCAAGAATAGAAGAAATATCATCTATATATCTGTATAGAAAATTTTTTTCACCGGACTATTGATTTTTTTGTTCTTAGTTATATAACAATGTGAAATGTTTTTAAGAATAATGGTATTTGTCTAAAGGCAAAAAATGAAAAAAATCTTCATGAAAAAACTGAACTTGTTTGGATTAAAAAATATTCCGAGGTTTTTATGGATTTTTTGTAGAACTGACTGATTTTTATGATTTTTTTTGTTTGTGGTCCAAACAAAGCCTAAAATTAGGAGTTAGTCTAAGAAAAATTGACGCTTTTTTGAATCAATTACAATTTTACCAATTCATATATGTATATCATAAAAAATCATATTTACCTTCGAACAAAAACTATAGTACATAATTGCTTCAAGTATTTTTTCTCTTCAAGCAATTTCTTACCAACAAGACTCAGTCAATTTCTTCAGAGCACATAATAAATTAGCATCATAATGGCGACAATATATATTTAATATTTTTATGAGCACATCACATATAAGTTGGTGCTAATCATGGCAAATTAGTGTTTTTGTTTCAATATCGAATAAGTACTTAAGTCCCATGAGCAAAGTACTCATTATCCGGTTGTATGATGGACTTTCACCGTCTTCGGACACTTTCCATCTCAATATATGATATATATGTTGTCTGGATAATTTATGTTCGATTTTTTGCTATATTTGCACTTTGAAGCAAATTTCTGAGGAGATTGGGAAAAAGATCTCGATTGAGATTATATACATTTTCTTTATAACACTAATACAGCAAAAACTGGGGTTTGTCGGTTTTCAAAAATCGTTTTTTGGCGAAAATTATGGAATTCGAAAACCGTTTTTTTGTGAAAATAGTCGGTTTTCACTGTATAAATGGAAAATGACAAATATAGCCAAATGTAAAAAATAGATAAAAGCGTTTTGATTCTTGAAATCATATCGGTTCAATAGCATTTGATATTTTATCAGTCTGCAATGGTTTCCAGAAAGGTTTTGTATATATTAATTTAGATTTTTATTCCGGAGTATATATATTAATTTAATCAGTGTGACTTCTTCTTGAAGAAGTAACTTCCTCTACTCAAACTTAAAAAAAGAGTTTTAAACCCTAGGAGCCACAAATTAAAGAATAAAAAACTTAGAATTATTATATCAGACTTTAAAAACAATTAAGCATAATTTCGTTTCAAGTACGAGAGTATTTTCTATTTCAGGAAATTTTGTGAGTAAACAAAGGACACGTCTGAGTAGCAATTCGATAGACGTTCTCTGTTTTTTTGAAATCAGATTTTAATAAACAAAAAACAACTATTAGAATGTTTAAAATTAATTAATTAAAAATGCATTAAAAACAGACAATACCGAGTTTAGCTTAATTGTTTTTAAAACTAAAATTGATATTGACAAATATGTATCAACATGTATCTAATATTTTTTAATTTTTTTTTAATTTAATGATTGCTTTTTATTTAAAAATGTATTATTTTTATTTATTCGAAAACTTTCCTTTTACTATGTGAAAATGATGCATGAATAACAAATAATTATTTTCAAAGTTATTTAATTAAGATAAACTATTATTTTTTGTCTACTAATTAAAATTAAAATAATTTTGTTTAATATCCATAAAATTGAACAATAAATAAATGCAGTCAAAAACTGCTCTAAATCACACTAAATTTGTGGATAAATTACAGAATATTTGAGCAAAAATTTACTTTCTTTATAAAATTCGAAAACCGGCTAAAACCGGCTTTTTAGTGAAATTAAAATTCGAAAACCGGTTTCCTGAAATGTCGGCTTTTGTAAAACCCTAGCAAAAACATAGGGCAAACTATATAGAGATAAATTAAACTGTAATTGAGAAATACGATAATCCAGATTTTTTTACAATTGATTGGAGAGTCCGCATTTTCACCAAAAAATCTATAGTGTTTTTATTACGTTTATATTACATGATTATCTAAATTGATTATCGATATCCGATCAGAATAATTAATTTCAATTTGCGGATAATGAAAGATCGCCGTACCTGTCTGCTCTTGAAGAAATCAAGAAATCAAGAAATGGTCACGATAAAATATGCGGAATATTTCGGATTCATAAAATACTCGAAGACGAATCATTTGCATATTATTACGAGAAAGTCTATATGGTTAGGTCTAGGTACCGATGGTGATAATCTTCTCTTTGAATTTTTTAAAAATCAATTTAAGTATAAACAGGGTGTTCCAAAAGTCAACGTCACGCCGAAAGTCAATCATAAAAAAATCTATCTCATGCAGTTGAAAAATTATGAGCATTAAACGAGACCTAGAGCTTTGGTCAACTGTAATCATTTTTCCTGGTTATTAAGGTTACATTTGATTATTTTTGTTTATTTAGACAACATTTCTAAGACCTCAGTGAGACACTTGATCCAAGTTTCTAGAATTAGGACTACTATTTATTAAACTAAGAATTAATTTTTTTAATATTTTCGACTTTGAAAGGCGCTTCTAATAATCGATCGAAAATAATATATTTAGAATTTATTGTACATCTAAAATTAGCATAAAACTTATCTGATGATAAAAATTTTATTATCTTTTGACATTGAATTTAAAAATTGACCGTCATAGAGTCACTCACGAAGAATTTTGTATCATGAGAGTCATTCCCGGAACTTGGATAGTAATCTTCTTTTTTAAGTATTCTATTACCATTTTATACATCTTTGATTTATTAGTGTTAATTAATAATAAAAAATAAAAAACAAGCTAAGATCAACTATATCAAATACATATCAAAATGCGTGGAATAAAATATTTTCCAATATTAAATAATAAATTAAAGACAGACCATAAAAATGCACTTTGTTTTTTACATTTTTAACTACCCATAGGATAAATTATTGTAATCGTCTAAAAATCAATTCTTCTATATCTTCATGTTTCCAAGATTTTTGAACATTTTGGCATACCTTAGAAAAAATGGATGTGTGTGTGTGTGCGGATACAATTTTCCGTAGACGATTCCGGATTCAAAAAATATTCGAACCCTATTGATGGGGGCACGTGCTTATTAGTTTTTGGGCAAAAAATACCAAAAGTGGAAATTCAGATTTTGCTGTGCAGTCAGTCGTTTTTTATATAAAATCTAACCTAGAAAACGCACTAACGTCAGAATTTTTTTTCATCATAAGTGCATCTTTGTGATGTGTCATAATAACATATGCGAGAAGTTGAATCACATATCATTTTGACAGTTTTTAGTACCATTTTATATAAAAAAGCAGCGTAACATAGTTTTGGTCTATTTATGGCAGAATTGACCCATCCAATATATATCATTAAAGTTCAACAATCCTCTATATATTGTTTTGACAAAAATTTTCCATTTCCGAATTACTTTTTCTAAAAGTGATATCAATTTATTGTCAGATGGTCATATAGTTTTACAACGTTTCTTTCCATCTATTATTTCAATTTCATCTGAGGTCAAAGCCATATTTGTTTTGATTGAATAACGAATTGTTTTAATATTGGAAAAACCTGAAGATGTTTTAAAATTAATGGATCTCAACAAAAAACTATATTACGATTATAAATGGTAAGAGAAATTATGTTTTTTTGCTCGAGGAAGATGTTACTTGTCAAATATTATATTATTATTCATGTCGACAACGTTGGAGTTATATAATTGGAAATTATAATGGAATTTATAATAGTTATATTGTAAAAGATATAGTTAAGGTTTTGTATACTACAAACCCCAATATATATATATATATATATATATATATATATATATATATATATGAAAAATTTTTCCATGCTATTTCCATACGAAGTTTGATTGAATTGAGCACTATCTCAAAGTTAATCATTAAAAGCTAAAACTTTCAGAAAATTGCCTTTTATCAATTTGGAAGTATTTCAGCTCTTGGAAGCAAGGAAATTCGTAAATGTCCATATTAAGGACCACCCTAATATATATATATATATATATATATATATATAACAATATTTTCACAGATTGTTTATCATATTACTGTTTCACCTGAAGCCAAGCTTTTACGTTCGATATAACGACGTTAATTCGCAATAATCCGGCTATTTAATACCCTAATAGTCTTGTTAATCCGATACTCTGTTAGTCATTACACTGAAAAATAAACTAAAGTATTTTACGAACAATTTTGCATAAAACGAAACATTTACTTGATAGTAGACTGTCGTTGTAATAAAGTTTAATGTATGCAAAACTGGTACTTTCATTGGAAACTGATACATGAAAGTTGACGAGCTGATGATAAAATAATCACTTTAATAAAAAAATATCAATTTATTGATAATTTTAATTCAAATGCTGATATATGCTAAATTCTGTGCGAGTCAAATGCAGAGTGAGTCATATTTTTGCCAAAAAACTATTAAAATTGACAAAAAAGTAAAATAATTATCACGAATAATCATAGATCTTATATTACTTGGACTGCTAATCAAGAGCAAAATAAGTGTTCAAACATAGAAGTGTATGTGACGTCACATGTCTGAGCGAACATTGCCGACGACAATCGCGGACTCTCCCTATCGATTAAATGTCATATGTCATATGTTTTATTTCAATAATGTAATAGCAATTGTGATGGCTAATAATTTTGTAGAAATGATAGTATTAATATTTATCATAATAGTTAATTTAAATAGAATATTAACTGTGATAGTTTTATTTCAATAAGATAATGGCAAATGTGATGGCTGATAATTTTGTAAAAAATGATAATTATAATATTTGTCCTGTGAAATAAATGTACATAAAATCCAATAATTACACTAATTTATTTATAAATGACTGTTTCAGAAATGTCAACGTACTTACTGATATTGCTAATATATGTTAAATTATTATTAAAATGTTAAGTCAGTAATTTTTGAAATATGTATCAAAATAAGGAGACCATTTTTAAAATAGAATTTTAATTATATTAGAACAAACTTATTACAAAAACTTACTGTTTAGATTTAACTTTAATCGAATTAATCAGGTTCATCAAATTATATTAAATTTAAAATGCATAGCAGTGCTACTAAAATGTAATAAATTTTTTATCAAATACAAAAAAAAACTCAAAAATGAAAATTTCGGCATACCTTAAAATTGATACATGTGTGTATGTATATGAAGGTAAAAAAACAAATTTTTGTCAACGATTTTGTAAACACGGATTAACTGATTTGAGTAATTCCAAAAACAATCGATTCCTATTGATGGAGAGATGTGCTGATTAGTTTTTGGCGAAGACAGAACCAGCCGTGTCGAAGGTACGGGGCAAAAAGTGCCCTTAGTAATCTAAATTTTGCTATTACATTTGATTTTTATTTTTTTACCCATTCTTTTAGTATGAATGTAATAAGAGTTGGATCATTTTTCAATCCTAAATAAAAGTACGCACTTTTTTGAGAAAACGGAGGGTCCGATATGAATAATTCAAAAAAATTGTATTTGTATTGACAAAATTAAGAACTGATTAAATTTTTGGGAAGGCAGGTCCACCGGTATAGGAAATCCAATTTTTAAATTTGATTTTATAAAAAATGCTATTTAGAGGTTAAAAATAACCATTACACATATGCACATCAAATAATCAGATATTTTATAAAGAATTTCAAAATATGAAAAAATGTTCAAAAAGCATTTAAAAAAAAAATAATTTTTGGTACAGGACGTTCAAGCAATTTGCCTTAAGGCTGTATTTGATTTATATATTAGGTCGTCAAACATCTCCCTTTCGCTTTTTTGCTCTTGGTTTATAATACAAAAAGGCGAAAGGGAGATATTTGACAACCTAATATATATATATATATATATATATATATATATATATATATATATATATATATTATACTGTAAACTATCTAATAAATTAAACTATGCGATTACTTTCATTCGTCTATAGATTTTTACCTTGACGCAAATGTCCACTTACTTTCGCCCATTTACTTCTAGATAAATGCCAATCAAATATTATTTCTAAAATAAGATAACTTGGGTAATTGATAAATGAATATTTAATGCTCATTTGCCTATAAACTAAACAGTTAAATTGCATTATATGAAGGCATTTAAGAAATTTCATGAAATTTATCTGCAAATTAAAGAATGCCGCTGATTAGATGGACGCCTGATATAAAATAATGAATTTATTTAAAACTTAATAATTTTAATAATACCATTAATAAAAGTAAATATGTTAGTACCCATTAAAGCTTTTCAATTTTTATTTCTTGTGTCAATTTCACAACTTTTCTCATTATCACATAAAGTTTTCTTCACGCTCTTTACCAACCTTGATACAGTTGGGAGCCCAATAATATAATTGACACAGAATAAATAAAAAAAAAAGAGTGCGCGTAAGGATCACACGCGATTGAAGTAAAACTTTTAATATTGTATGAGTAGGCAATTAAGATAAAAATAAAAAAACATCATATTTGAATTTTAAAAATCATTTATTAATAATCACATAACATCAATAACACAGTTTAAAACAACAACGATAGATTAATTGCTATCATATTTCATATATGATATAATAGGTTTGTGATAACTAAAATGAGAGACATAAATTTTGCTTTGTAAACTATGTACATTTCTGGAGAAAACAGCATCAATAGTCGAGCCATATCTTGTGGTTGAATCAAATGGAGAATTATTCATCGTTAAATTAAATTTATTATTTAAAAAATCAATTAATGGTTGAGATTCTTCTGAACGAAAATTGACATTAAAATCTCCAGCAAGAATTAATGGTATCTCGTTGTGATTAGTGTTTAAAAGTTTTGCACCCTCATTAGAAAAATGAAGTAACTGCTGATGTTCAATTCAATAATATTTGATATGTTTTTATTGGGAGAAATTTAAAGGACGACTATAATCAATGTTTGATTCTGTGTGTTCACACAGCGATCAACTGCAATATTACCTACTTGTGTAATTTCATTAGGAATATCCAGTAATATCGTTGGCGCAAGAAACTGCAAAGGAGTCGCATTATGAAGAGTATCTGAACATGAATGATAGACATTAGACAGCTACACCACCTGCTCTTGAGTTTGATCGTTTGTATTGAGTAACGCAGTAATAGTTCTGAATATTAATTCGTTCATTATTAATCCAAGTTTCCGAAAATAACAAAAACGTACAACGTTGTAGCACTTTATCTTGCAGATCAGGCAAATGAGCTCGTAAACTTTGGCAGTTAAAGGAAAGCAATGAAATGCCGTTCAAACTTATTATCTCACTCAATTTTTCTTCTTGTGTTATTAATCTACAAGTTGAAAGTTTTTGAATTCAGTTTTTAAGTCCATTAATCCTGCTGGCCGTTTTCTTCCATAATAAAATTTTTTGTCGTTGTTTTAGAAATGATGAACAATCCATTAATGCTGGTAACTCGTGATAATGCAACATATAGAAGCTGCTGATTATGTGTTTTATTGTATTCATATACAATTTTATCAAAAGTACCACCTTGTGATTTGTGTATTGTGAGTGCACAAGCAGACACTAAAGGAAAATGATTTCTTTTGACAAATATGATTTTATTTCTATTCATTGGAATAGATGAAGATTTCCTAAGAATCGGCACAGCTGTCCTACTGATATTAAGAGTTTGAATATGATGTGCAGCTTTCTTCTTATTTTGTTACCTATCTTACCAGGAAATTCAAACCATAAACGTAGAAGTTCATCATTATCGCCACGTTCTATGTACACTAATTTTCCTACACAACCATTAGCTAAGCCATCACTTACATCAATATTAGTTGTTATTATGTAAAATTTATTCAGAACTAAAATTATTTCATACGGCAAACCCCCGGTATCAATAACCGATTTTTGTGAAACTGTTGACGAATGTATGATTGTTGATATGTCCAATGGCAACCTACACAAATATCCGTGGCAGTAGATATTATTTTGTCTTCAACGAGATTCAATATAAATTTATTAGATTCCATGGCACATTTATTCTCTAAGAAAAGTCTTATTCCATGAGGACATAATACAGCAACCTCTTCTTTTGTAAAAAAAACGTGATTCAATTAATGCAAGTTCATATAGGGTTTAGCGCTCGACTTACGCGACATCAGCGCTTACGGCGTCGTAGTGTTCAACTTCACGTTGGCATTTTCGTTGCATTTGTACGGATTTACACCCGTGTCGCGCCTAAAAATTTTTACACCCATATCGCGCCTAAAGAAGTTTTACTTCAAAAACATGAAATAAATATATAAATACAACACACACGTTACGATTGTAAAAGTGAAAGTTTCCGAAAAAGTATGAACTGATTTTTTATTATAGAGGTTACGTTACGCCCAAGGTCGACTCCGAAATTTCTTCGAGAATGTGCAAGTTTAGTAATTATTTCAAATAATTTTTTATTAGGCTAACACATTTCATAAATTAAAAATGATCAGATTTTTCTTTATAATTTGACTACAAATTATTGTTTAAATAATATAATAATTCTATTCTATATCACCTTGTTAATTTTATACATTACTCTGATGTGATATAATCTGTTACTATTATAACAGTTTTGTTGCGTGAGCAATAAAGGCAAATTAAAGAGGAATTAATTAAAAATAATCCCTGAAAATAGGGAAAGCACGCCATAATAATGCTCTTATAAATAAAATACTGTTGTTCGTGCGTTACTAATTAGTGTAATTACTTAAACGTTACATGTGTAAGCTATTTATGAAAAATGCAACAGGTATAATTGAATAATCCGATGTAAATATTATGCAATGTGGTAATAAAAAGCGTCGATTATATTGTTTTGTATTTTCTTGCCCATGGGTCTCGCGTTAAGTGCTAGTCGCAGTGCCTTGTTCTGTATAGTCTGTAGACTCCTTAAGTTTGTCTCTAATAAAGAGCGTGAATTATTAACGAAGGAGAAGTTTGTTTTTACCAAAATATCCAATTTGCTAATTTTATGTTTTCTCGACGTTTCAAGTAACTCTGAATTGAATGAGACCGAATTTGAAAAATGTATGTATGTATGTATGCATGTATGTGTGTGTGTAAACAGATTTTTCAATTAAATCGATGTTTTCTCAAAAACGCCTAGTCCGATTTCAAAAATGTAAAAACCATTCGATGTATTTTGATGAGGACTATCAGTTTGTCAGTTTTACGTGACAATCGGCCAAGCCGTTTCTTAGTAAGTAAAAGAAAAGTGAAGAATTTTCGTCCACGTTTTAGCCAAAGATTCTGAATCAATTTTAAAAATTCAAAAGCTATTCGAAAGATATTATTTGGGAATCGTGCTGATTAGTTTCGGACAAAGATCGGCCAAGCCGTTTTTACATAATTAAGTGTTGAAAATTTGTTTCCAATGAAAATTTTTATGTTGATAGACATCATGGTCCTAAAGAACATACTAAAATTTTACAGATCTACAGCAAGTAGTTTAATTTTGAAAATTCATCAAGTTTTGAAAAATAAATGGGGTTAAAGTTGCTTCTGTGATGTGATGAGTCAAAATTTGATGTCACAAATTTTAAGAACTGAACATTTTTTTAGAATTAAAAAAATAAGCCTACAAGCTTCTACAGTTGCGCAAAAAATAATATTATTACTTAAATCATTAAATAATATCCAGGACTACTTACATGATATATGTAATCGTGCAAATGACTAATTGCATCTAAATATCTAAATCTCAATTTCGGTTGATTAAGACAATTATTATATATTTTTAGAAGTTTATGTAACTTGCCTTATGGTAAAATGCCACTTTCAAATAGTATAGCTTTGTATTTTCTCGTCAGTGGGTCACGCCATTTGTTAAGTGCAAGTCGCAGTGCCTTGTTTTGTGTAGTCTGTTGTCTCTGAACTATTGGCCTAATTAAAGTCAAGTATAGTTGGACAGTAATAGTAATTTCACATATAAATATAAATAGCAATAAAGTGAAAATAGCCCCTTAAATCGTTATAGAAATTGTAATTATAAGTTTATTTCAAAGAGATAAAACAACACTTTGGGTTGCCATCTATAAAAAGCAATATTGTTATAGCAGTAACTCGTTAGGTACTAATTATTATTGAAAATATGTAAAAATCTATTATAAATATAATATTCTACTATTTTTAGTTTACTTTCGGTTCTTCGAATAATCTCTACAAATTGTATTTAAATTCATATTTGATTTACATAATATAACTCGGCGAAATGTATATGAGCAGATTGCGCAATTTGATAGATTGCTTTATAATGTAAGGTAATATTCACTTTTCACAAATTGCTTGTATGAAATTAGTAATACAAATACTAATTAATTACATATAAAGCTTACAAACATTTTTATCTCGGTTAAATTTACTATTTAGCAGATTTTCCATAGAAAAGTGTACAGATAATTTTTAAATATTTGTGTAAGATTGACTTTAAAAATGTATTAGCTTTAATACTGAAAAAGTCCTAATATTAGTTGTAAATTCCTCTTTATTAGTAAATTTTAATGATATTAAACTAAACTCGATTTTTTGGTAACTTGAACAGCAACCAGAACTTAGAAAAGTGCTACGTGGCATATGAAATATATATTTTATTACTAAAATTTTTCTAATAATGATATATTTTTAATTTTATGCAGAAATGTCGGGTAATGGAACATTTTGCTCTCTATATTTTTAAAAGAAAACCGATGTCACTGCTGATTGACATCATGTTGTCCGAGGTGGATATCGAAACTTCAAATTAAAATTTATAGCCATAACCATTAGTGCCAAATAATGATAATTTATATTAAGATTAACTAAAGTATAGGCTTTTTATCAGTGTTATTCTATATAACATTTACAATTGAGCAACAGTTTGTTGTTTTAATTAAATATAATTCCATACAATATGATACAATAGAGAATTGTTTCTTATTTTTACTCCTGAAGACAATCGTTATATATCAAGAACTAATAATACTTCCTTGTTTCTAAAATTTCTAAAAATAGAAACAAAATTGTTAGTTAATATAATTAGCTTCCTGATTTTGAAAATATAGAAAATCAATTTTCTTATCTCCTTGTATGTATTAACCACTTATTTCTCAAAGTATAAATCTAATGTAAAAAATTGTTTGAATACATATGTTATTTGTCATGAAAAATCAACAATGAGGAAAACTTGTGATGTATGGCATCGTGCTTTGAGGCAAATTGCTAGAACTCAATTGCTAAATTGATAATCTTGAAAAATTTGATTTTTTTTCATATTTCGAATTTCTTTTATACTTTGGATTTTTTTGTTGAAAATATTGACCTTGTTTTAAAGCAATCTTGCTGCGTGGCTGTTTAGAGAAGAAATATCAAATGAAAAAAAAATTGTATTCCGTGTTCGGATAAATATACGTAATAGTCTTTTGAAAACTATTATTCATATAGTAAGTTTTTCTACTTTCTTTTCGCTGCAAAATTGCAAAACTTTTCGCATCATGCCAAAAGGTGTGTCCAATTATAATATATATATATATAAATATATATATATATATATATATATATATATATATTACCTCCATTCGTGGGTTGGAAATCATTAACCGGAATATGCTCTAATTGTTGCATAATGCTCGAGTTGAGTTCAGTTTATTGGAGTTCCATTACTATACAATCCGATTGCGTAATTTTAACAGAATTCAAGCCAGAATCAAAGGCATCCGAGTGTTAGTAATGACCTCATAATTTGACTTTATTGCCCGTGAAGGAGTATTAAATTAATTAACAGAAATTACAATTAGAACCGGATAGATCGACATACTAGAGTAAATGGGTACTAGACTATTGATGATGGAACTATATAATTGTATTAGATTATATGAAGAAAATACATGTAATGTGAGTATGTAATTGAAAGGATCACAGGGATTAATTTTAGAAAAATATTGGCTTGCCTTGAGGAAATCGATAGATTTTTAGAGCGATTTGTCTATGAAACTTGCTAGTACTAGTCTACGTTCTTATTAAGGTTTATGCAAAAACCGACATTTCAGAAAACCGGTTTTCGAATTTTAATTTCACTAAAAAACCGGTTTTAACCGGTTTTCAAATTTTATATAGAAAATAAATGTTTGCTCGAATATTCTGTAATTTATCCGCAAATTTAGTGTAATTTAGAGAAGATTTTGACTGTATTTATTTATTGTTCAATTTTATAGATAGTAAACAAAATTATTTTAATTTTATTTAGTAGAACTAAAAAATAATAGTTTATCTTGATTAAATAACTTTGAAAATAATTATTCGTTATTCATGCATCATTTTCACATATAAGAATAAAAATATTGTTATGATAGTGAAAGGAAAGTTTTCGAATAAATAAAAATTTTAAATTTTAAAAATAAAAAAAATTAATTAAATTAAAAAATAAAAGTAAAAAAACTATTAGATACATGTTGATACATACTTGTTAATATCAATTTTATTTTTAAAAGCAATTAAGCTAAACTCGGGTATTGTCTGTTCCGAGAAATTTTAATTAATTAATATTAGACATTCTAATTGTTTTTTGTTTAATAAAATATAATTTAAAAAAGCTAAGAACGTCTATCAAATTGCTACTTAGATGTGTCCTTTGTTTACTCACAAAATTTCCTGAAATAGAAAATACTCTCATACTAGTGACCAAATTATGCTTAATTGTTTTTAAAGCTTGATATAATAATTCTAAGTTTTTTGTTCTTTAATTTGTGGCTTCTAGGGTTTAAAACTCTTTTTTTTAAGTTTGAGTAATGGAAGTTACTTCTTCAAGAAGTCACACTGATTTAAATTAATATATATACTGGTAGAAAAATCTAGAATAATATATACAAAACATTTCTGGAAACCATTGCAAACTTATAAGATATAAAATGCTATTGAACCGATATGATTTCAAAAATCTAAACGCTTTCATCTATCTTTTATATTTGGCTATTTTTATCATTTACCATTTATACAGTGAAAACCGAATTTTTTCACGAAAAACCGGTTTTCGAATTCCATAATTTTCGCCAAAAAACCGGTTTTTAAAACTGGTTTTTGAAAACCGACAAACCATCTTATTTTATCTTATCTCTTATCCATTACACCACGATAAAAATAAGCTCTATAAAATTTAAAATATAACTACATTAAATCTTATATTTTTTCCAAATTTTGTATTTTATCCTAAGAGGAACTAGCAAAAAATAATTGCATAATTGATTTAAATTTTCTCAATGCAATTTTGCATTCATACATCGAATACAACTTGTTCTATTAGCATAAAATTTAGTACAGTACACCAACCATTTATTGTAATTTTGCGAACAACCAATAAATATTACATGAACATTTCACAGAAATGTTTCTACTATTACAAAGGCACACCTTTACAAATAAATACAGCAAAAAATAAACATATTACTAACCGCACCGTATTTGTCGGATAGACTACACAAAAAGTTGGTTATACAATACCATGTTTACGATACAGATCGAATCTCTCATAATATTTATGTTAAAGTATCAATGATGAGGTAGCAGATATAGAAAATGTCGTAATTGTAGAGCAAAAATAATAATCGAAGTGCAAATACAAAAATAAGCAGTGTTTTTCCTATAACAAACATCAGAGTTCCAGTATTATCTTACAACATACAAAAAATATACGGAAATTTATATCTGACTCAATTATAATGTCTTTGAGTAGATCATAAGTCTGAAATTTAATTGGTTAATAAAAGTCTGAAAATATTTTGTATATCTTTGCAGCAATACCCATGAACAGCAATTTTGAGCAAATTCAATATCATACTGCTTGATATCGAGCTGGGTACAATCTTAACCATAACACCACAACGAGCTCATTATATTCAATATTTCTCAAAGTTATGCTTACATAATTCCCAATAATTTCCCACAACAAAAAAGAATCTCAAAATGATAAATTTAGAGTGCCTCCTTCATGGTCTGATTGTGTGAAATTTCTTCAACAAAACATAATATTATTTCTCAGTATTTGTGGTTTTCCTTGTGAGTAAAAACCACTTTGTGGGTAAATTTCGAAAGTCTACTACTGTATCCTTTTGCGTGACCAGCTCTCGTGCAAAAAATATAAATGATATTGCAAACAATGGACGATTTATTTGAACGAACGCTGCAAAAAGTTTTGTATCTAATAAATCACCGTGAATTGCATTTCTTATAGAGGAGAAATATTCGCAACGAGATGGGATTTTATCAAGAGAATATTTATTCGAAATATAAAATTGATATAAATTAGTATAGGAAATGCTATAAAGGCAACCTAAACGGCTGTCCTTTCTCTATGTGATGAATTTGTTATTTATATTTTTACATCTGATTCAAAATCCCCAGCTCTAAGGAGCCTCATTATAATATAGATCTTACAATTATGCATATTCAGTGCATGTTTCCCAAAATTTACATTTTCTCGATATTATGCTAACAATAATAACACGACATAATATCAAGTCCCTTGATCCACTTACTACGGTTTAGCGAAAATTACCATAATCGTTTTGCGCCAATAGACGAAAAGGTACGAGGTGTGTTCAAAAAGTACCCGGAATTACTAATAATTAAATTTCGCGGGTCTGGAGTGTCTGATTGTCAAAATTTTTTTTTTATTGTGTTGGTATACATGCCCCTAAAGTATGATGAAATTTTCAGCTATATTCACTGTTTACTTTGTCTGTGGTAGTCGCTAAAGGTTCGACGTGTTTTTCTGAGCTCGGCGATTTTTACAATGTAAGAATTGAAAAGTCAAAGAATTTGTATTAAATTTTGCGTAAAAAATGAAATAAAGTGTTGCAAAGTGCAAAAATTCACCAGATATGGCTCCGTGTGACTTTTTCCTATTCCCAAAGTTGAAGAGACCCATGAAAGGACGGCGGTTTTCCTCGATTGAAGAAAATCGCCGAGAGTGCTCAAGGACATATCAAAAAGTGAATATCAAGGGTGCTTCGAAAATTGGAAAAAACGCTGGCATAAGTGTATTATATCTGGGGGGGACTACTTTGAAGGGGACCACATTAATGTAGACGAATAAATAAATATTTTTTTGAAAAAACGAAAATTCCGGGTACTTTTTGAACAGACCTCGTATATATATATTTTTTTTTAATTTCAATAATTATTACAACTGCTAAATTATTAACATCAAGTAATATTGATAAATAACAACATAAATTTAAATAAATAAATGTAAATAAATAAAAATGCAAAGAATAAAATTTACATGAAAATAATATCCGTAATATGATTTGATATAAAATATAAGCAAATAATAAAAAAAATAAAATTAATAAATAATATAAATAAAATTTCTGAACAATAAAATAGTACTAGAAAAATAATAAAATATAACATAATAATAATATAAATAGTAAGATAATAATAATAATAATAATAATAAAAGGTAATATTTCAAAGAGAACGATTTTCAAACTTTTCTGTTCTGCAAAATGTTAATTGGGATTTTGATTAAATTCTTGATTGGATATTGAAAATTTCAAATTATCCAGAAATTTACTAAAAATTGTAGCTATAGTAATCGCAAAAAAAACGAAAATCAAATTTTAAAAGCTTTCTGGATAAAAACGGAGGTATCTGTATGTGTGTATATACATATATATGTGTGGATGCAATTTTTCGTCGACGATTTCGTGAACACAGATCAACCGTTTTCGTAGAAAGGGGAAACGTGCTTATTAGTTTTTAGCAAAGGCAGGTCCAGTCGTTTCGAAGATACGGGGCAAAAAAGATGAATACCTTATGAGAAGTTGAAAAGCTTTAAATTTTTAAAAAATTCAAAATATGACTAGCGGTGCATGGCATCGTGCCTTGAGGCAAATTGCTGGAACTTCCCGTACCGAATTAAAATTTTGAAAATCTGAATTGTTTTCGATATTAAAGAATTTCTCAAAAAACAATAGTTTCGTCACCACAAGTAGAAACTTTTTTGAATAATTCAAATCGGATGCTCAGTTCTCTCAAAAACTGCCACTTTTTGCATATTTAGCTCCGTATCTCCGAAACGGCTGCACATGCCTTTGCCAAAAACTAATCAGCACGTCTGCTTATCAATAGGAATCGGTTGCTTTTTCAATCATTCAAATCGGTTCAAAATCCCGAAAACGTCGAGGAAAAATTGTATCCACACATACATACACACATCAATTTTTTCTGAGGCATGCCAAAATGTTCAGAAACTCCTAAAACGTAAAGATGTGTAAAAATTTTCATTTTCGATTTCTGGACGATTATAACAACTTACCCTACGGAAAGTTAAAAATATCATTTGATAATATATACATTGAAGGACCATTCTAAGTATTTTTCAAAATAATCTTCTAATTAATTATGGTAACTGTAACTGGAGTTACAAAGCAAAAGTGTAATATTTTAAAAATAAATTATTCGTCCCATATTTTATTATGTTTTTTTTTAATCCATGAACACTGTCATTAAAGGAAGTTTCATCTAAATGGTAAAACAAAAGCAATTAATTTTGAAGAAACTGTCTGGATGATCTTTACCAAAAATCATTCGATACGATTCTTAAATATTATCTTCAGATCAGTTTTTAAATTTTTAGAATCGTCTGCTGGAAATTCGACTTCAGTTTAGGGATTTTAAGAAAAAGATTATGAAATTTCAAAAATCTGCTCTTATACACACATATATACTTTTTCGCAGTTTTGGTCTCAAACGATTCAGAATGCCCTGAAACGTCATTAGAAGACATAATTAGCAAATCGGATTTTCAATAACATCATTTTTATAGGATGTATTCAGGTGTCAATTAAATCATCTTCTTAGTCAGGTTCATTATAAAATTTGTTATTGTATTATTTTATATTTCATAATCATTTTTATTCAATTTAGCTTATAGAATTTTTGTGAAAATTTAAAGTAAAGAATTTAAATTCATTTTGGAAATGTGTTTTTTATTAGAAACCAGTATAAAAATGAAAATTATAAAAATCTTTGTTATATGAATCACAACTAAAATGAATTCATGTGAATATCAAATAAAGTGATACAACCATACAATCGCGTGTACTACTTAACAAATGTAATAAAATTCAATAATATGCATTTATGCAATATAGTAGGCAATTACACTTGTCATATCCCACAGTTTGTTACAGTAAATAAAAATTATAATTGAGATTATAAATTCAAACAGTCAGGGAATAAATTAAAAATAAACCACTTGTGTCTTGGTGACACTTTCTATAGTCTAATTGTAAGACATGGGTAGCAAACTTAGGAAAAAATATATTAAATTACTAGTTACAACTCGAAATTATAAAAAAATATGTGATATATTGAGGCTCCCCCGTGGCCTAGTGGTTGGAGCTATGGACTTGCAATCAGAAGTTCTAAGCAAATTTTTATAAACTAGCAAAAAAGTTACAAAGCAAAGTACTTCATTCAGATTTGTTATATAGAATTTGTCAGAGATGCACTTTTGTCATTAATCCGCAAAAGAAATCTTAAGTCAGGTATTTTATACAAAATTAGCTCAAAAAGTGTATACTAACTATGTAATGATTTAATTAGGCAATATTGATTAAAAAAAATCTTGATAATTCATTCTGGTACAGAAAGTACAAATTACTCTCCTGTATAATGAGACAAAAATATATCAATTATAGTTGCGTTTAAATACAATTTTCAAAGTATTAGGTTATTGATTGGTTTTATATTTATTAATACAATTAGTTTACTTAATTAGTTAACTGATCAATGGAACAGTTTTCTATTTTATTTTTATATTTATTATTATTATTATTTATTTATTTTTTTTTTCTTTGTATAATTTTCATTTATTTAAAATTTCAATTATTTTTATTTATTTGTCATTATTATTATAGTTAGTTACTTATTTTTAGTTATTCATTATTATTATTATTATTATTATTATTATTTATTGGCTTCTTTTTTTTTCTTTACTTTACATTATAGATTTGTTTAGATTATGTTCTCACTGTAGCTCATAGAATTACTTACTTTATTCTGATTGTTGCACAAAAATTTAATAAAAAAAAAAAATAGTTTACTATTAAATAATAATATAAGATATTTTTTTAAATAAATGTTGACCATTCCACCTAGACAAGTATATATGGAGTGAATGTCCGCTGACAATTCTATTAGAACGGTTATGTAATGTAATCCAGACTTAACTAAACTACATTACGTAATCCACGGATAAAAAATATAAAAACTTTATAAATATAAACCAAATAAATTTTAATGATATGTAACAGAAATAAATTTAAACCTAGAGTAAAGAAAAAAAATTTTTTTAGATAAAATCAGGAGGAATATTGCAACTATGGAAAATTGCATGCTTCAGCTTTTACTTTAATTTTTTTTTAATTTAATAAAAAAAATTCATATGTAGGCAGAAATGAATTTAAACCTTGAGTTAAGAAAAATTCTTAGATAAAATTAGGAAGATTATTGCCAATATAAAAAAATGCATGAAAAATACTTAAGAAATTTTATTATTGTAGTAGAACAATTTAATTTTTTTTCATTTTATAGGCAAACTTATTGTCAAATTATATTGCTTGTTAAGTATATATAAAATAAAAAATGAGAATAAAAAAATAGACATTTTAGATTAAAAAATTGTCAGAAATCTTCATTTGGAAGGTTTAAAGTTGGTGAGAGAAAACAAAAATCGAAACCGTACAAATTGCGTAAATTTGACCAAAAATTAATCTTATTTATCATTAAAAAGCAGAAACATATAAAAATATATTTAAAAAAAAGATGAGTCTTGTAAACAAAAATCTATGACAAAAACTAGAAATAAGGAGCTCAGATTTATGAGTTAAAAACTTAAAAATTATTGTTTATGAAGGTATTGAGTTTGAAATTCTAGTGTAATTTTTAACGATTTTTGTTAATTTAACCTACGTTAATAATTCCATTTATATAATTTAACAGTATTAACTTTGTCTAGCTAGTTATAATTTTAAATAAAATTTTTATTTATATATAATAACGTGTCCTTTTCCAGAAAAAATAATTTCAATTGACAAACAAAATCCCAAGTATAAAATTATTTAGTATGTGGAAATTCTTAATAGAGTTTCACGAATCAGGTTAAGTGAAATATATATAAATAGACATATGATCAAATTTAAATGCAAAAAGCAATTTTTAATAGTTAAATATAAATATAATTAAAGTACTTACAATAAATCAAGACGTAGAGAAAGAAGTTCACAAAATTAGTACTAACCTGTAACAACAAGATAATATTTATTAATATTCAGAATAAATACTAAAGTAATTTAAAATATTATATTATAGTAATGAATAAAATTTGTACTTGAAATAAGACATAGTAAATAAAATAGTTTTATATAAATATATTATTCAAGTACCGTATAATATTATATTAATTTAGAAGCATGAATTTAACATCAATTATTAATATTATTAAAAAAATATATTGTGAACAAATAAAAAACTAGACAAATATTTACTTAATTTTCGAAAATTAACACCAAATTTAATTAAGTTAGATATAAACTAAATATAAGATGTAAATTTATTGTATAATAATATTAAATTGTTATTATAAATATGTAAAATAAAATAAAATAAATATATTATATACTAATTATATTTCACTTTATCAAGTATTATTAGGAAAATTTAAAACATTATACAAAATTAATAAAATGTTATAAAATACTAAACATTTTTAATAAATTTTTGGATCATAAATATTTTATACCGATTGTAAATTAAGCTTATGTCTAATAAATTTATTTTCGCTCAGTCATAAATGTAATTCAAAGAAAAAAATAATAGAAAAAACTGATTGTCACATATTGCAGATCTTTGTCTAAGAATGTAATTGTATATTACATCAGAAATATTTGGCAATTTGATCTTGAAGTTTCATTAACAATTGTCGGATAAATCATTAGTCGAGTCAATGGTGCTAAATAAATTATATATATATATATATATATATATATATATATACATATATGTATAATTATTTTCAAATTTCGACTTTCCTGCAATAAATAATTTATCTCTGAGTATTTCTATTTCAAACAAGGTGTGCCAATTTTAAATCCAATCTAAAAACGATTATTCCAAACGCAATCATAAATATATTATATTGAGTGGGAAATGTGCGTACAATAGTATAATTATATTATTTATTAATATTTACTCAAGTTATTTATGTTGCACTATATAATGACGATAATATATCATTTCATTCTGAGGCATTGAATTTGCACAAATTGCATTACGAAATGCAATTCTGTCGTAGGTCTAGTGGAAAAATAACAAAAGTTAAAAGAAATTGAATTTTTATTATAATTGGCAAATGTTTATAATAAACATCCGATAAATAAATAAAAAATTTTTTAGAGCGATTAGAAGATACATAAAAATTTGAAATTATCAAAGTGAATATAAAAAATCTTTTACCTCGATTTGTTATCAAGAAAACCGTATCGTTTCAAATTCATATTATATTAATTTCTTGTGGCAATTTTTATATTAATTCACTTCTATAAAACATCTTTTATCAAATCGCGATTTTAATGATGAACTATTAAATGTAGAACGATTTTGCTAAAAATTTAATAGACTTAAAACGACGGAAACGTTTTTATAATTTCCGTGAAATTATAAAGCACTCATAAAAGTTGAAGATAATAGTTTTGCAGATGAAATAAAAAGAATTTAGAACAGGAATTGAAACCGCTGAATGGATATAAAAAATCAGATTTTAAATTACAATGAACACATTAAAAAATAAAGGATTGACCGCTGGGTTGTCGAGAAAAATACTAAGTTAGGATGTATGATAGTAAACAACGCTCATCAAATACCAAGCACTCCTTTAAAAAAAAAAGAGTGCGCGTAAGGTTCACACGCGATTGAAGTAAAACTTATTTGCTACTGTACAAGATGGCATTTAAGTGAAAATAAATACATCATGTAACAATTTTCAATAATGTTTATTAATAGTATGGTAACACTCGTGATGCACACATTTATTAGTGTCAACCATTATACACATTTATATAATGATAAATTATAAATTATATATTAATGATCGCATTAAAAATATGTATAATATTTAAAAACAATAATATAATTAAAATCATACTTCAAATATGACATGATCGGGATTGTCACTGTAATTAGCATTAGAGAAATGAAGTAATTCCTGATTAATAACTTCTATAAAATTCATTCACACAGTGAATTATGTTAAAGAACGCCTAAACAAATATTGTATTCGCAACTTATCACGTAATAATTGTGTTTGAAGAACTTCATGTAATTAAAATTAACATTCATTCATTGACTGCTTATATTGTTTTTACTTTTTCGCTGGCAATATAATCTAGTTCTTTGAGCAGCTGTAATATCTGTGTGTGTATGTATGGATACAATTTTTCGGTCACGTATTCGGGCGCACGGATCAACCGATTTGAATGGTTCAAAAGACATTCGATTTATATTGATTGTCTTTTGTTTTTGGCAAAGGCAGGTCCAGCCGTTACAAAGATATGAAGCAAAGAGTGCAGAAAATAGAAATCGAGTTTTTGAGAGAACGGAGCATCCGATTTGAATGATCTAATAAACATTCAATTAGTAATAATTGGGAGAAGTGGTTATTAGTTTTTCGCAAAGGCATGCCCAGCTATTTCGAAGATACAGAGTTAAATGTGCAAAAAATGGCAGTTTTCATTTTCAATTTTTTGTTTCACTTTTTTTTTTCAATTTTTTTTTCGGAAAATCATTTTTTTTGTCGAAAATAATTCAGTTTTTATTTTTAATTCTGACTAAAGTTCTAATATACTTTAAACAAATAATTAAAACTTTGCAATTCAGTTTATATAATTCTTATAAATATTAGACAATGTTACAATATTTATAATAATCTATCTGAAAATATTCAGTATTCCTCGAACATTTCGTTACGGTACGGGAAGTTCCAGCAACTTGCCTTAAGGCACGATGCTATACACCCTACTAGTTCTAATCGAACTTACGTTTAGAACACGGCACAGATGTTCAATTTGTTTTATTTTTTTCAAGGAACGGGGTAAAATATTCTCTTGATTCAGGCATTTTTCATTAAATCAGGATGTGTGCTACGTGGATTTGTGCTTGTTGATATCGGTACGCATACAACGACAGATCTCTATTCACATACGCGACGACTAATCACAATCGACCCGTATAGAAATGACATGCATATCATCGAGAGCGAATGACGAATCTTGGCACTCGACTCTTAGCTTATCTGCCGTAACTAAAAAAGTTTTACTTCATAAAATTGATCTCCAAATATAATTAAAAATGAATATAAACCAACCACATTCTTTCCACATCGCGAATTCTTAATACCCATGCGTCACTATGACCATGCGTATAAGTTGTCAATCGATCGATCAATAAATCGATATCTATCAATATCCTATTTTCTATCGTTGCATCTAGAGCAGAGCAAGTGTTTGGAATATTAAACTATACTATTGGCCTACTATTTAACCCACGATAATAATCCATCAAGGTTTTTATTAGTGCGAATTCATACCTGGCGGCACCTTTACATGGTAAATGGTCCACACCACGCCCAGAAGAATTTATTACGATTTTGCGACATTGCATAATAATAATATAAAATGCGATCCATGAAATCGCAACCCTGGTAGTAATGGATACTTTGTCGGCTTTATGTGTTATGAAATGCTATTAAAATTGATGGCAAATAGATAAATTGGAGTTTTATGGTTTATGGAGAACTGCAGTGCGTGTAATAAAATCGGGGAATTTAAATGCATTGGTGCAATCTATGATAATTGTCGTAGGTAAAATTACTGTAGAAATTGAGAAGTTTTCGCCAAAAAAATCCGATTTGATATTTTCATATTTTTTGGAGGTTTCAAGTAATTCTAAAGCGATTGAGATCAAATTTGGAAAAAGTATGTGTATATGTTGGTAAGTGAGCTGATTTTTAACTTCCCGAAGGAGAAGTTTATGTTTTCATCAAAAAATCTGATTCGCTAATTTTATGTTTTCTCGACGTTTCGAGCCATTCTGAATCGAATGAGACCAAATTTGGAAAAAGTATGTGTGTGTGTGCGTGTGTGTGAACAGATTTTTTGCCGTAAATCGACGTGTTTTCAAAAACGGCTGGACCGATTTCAAAAATTTAAAAACTATTCGACGTATCTCCTCGATTAGGTTTATCGTTTCTCAGTTTTGTGCGATGCTGGGCCAAACAGTTTCTTAGAGCTCGCAATTCTGAATCAATTTTAAAAATTCAAAAATCGTTCGAAAGATATTGGTTGGGAACCGACCTGATTAGTTTCTGTTTTTTCGCCGATTTTCATGATTTTTTTTTACGATAGGTATCATGGCCTTATAGATCATTCGTTCGTTTTCATATTTTAATCACTCATAAATTAATTTATTTTTTATTGATTAAGTCGATTATTTACACATTTCGGGAAGTTCATGTAATTTGCCTTAAGGCAAAATACCAATACTGACTAGTTTACTTTTTCGCTGGCAATATAATCTCATTCGTTGAACAGCTGTAATATCTGTCTTGCCTAAAAAATAATTTCCATTTTAATAACTTGAAAGATTTATAGAAACTACGAATAATATAGAAATAATTTTTAATCAATAAACTTATGTTTCTTTGTTTTATTATTTTCAACGAACAGAGTAAAATATTCTTCTGATTCAGACATTTTTCATTAAATCAAGATTTGTACTACTATGTAACTTTAAAATATTACAGCCCTACGATAAGTCGTTTAATTTTAAAAATTCGTCACAACTTGAAAAAATTAGTCTGTTTTTTTTGGGGTTTGCCAAAATTAGACCTTTTCATCGACGTTTTCTCAAAAATGCCTGAACCGATTTCAAAAATTTAAAAGCCATTCGATGTATCTCGATGAGGATTATCGTTCCTCAGTTTCGTGCGATGATCAGCCGAGCCGTTTCTTTGTAATTTGCATATAACGTCCACGTTATTGCTCACAATCCTAAATCAATGTAAAAAAAATCAAGAATTGTTCGAAAGAAATTGGTTGGGAATGATACTGATGGTTTTAGGTAAAAATGTACCGAGTACCCGTTTTCTTGTAATAAATTGTTGAAATTTTTTTTGACGATTTTCATGAATTTTTTGGCGATAGGTATCTTTGTCTTCTAGAACATACTAAAATATAATGGCCCTACGACAAGTCATTTTAAAAATTCATCAAAATTTGAAAAAATATTAATAGTCAAATTTTTTGTTAAAAGTAGCTGTGATGTGATAAGTTAGAATATAAATGTTACAAATTTAAAAGTTATTAAAGCCATTTGGTTTGTTAAAAAATTGGTCAAGCCATAGAAACCATTATAGCTTTGGAATTAGCAAAACCAAGTAAGTAAGCAGTCTATAAAACTGTTCAAGTGTAAAAAATGTTACCATTAATTTAAACGATTAAATAATATCAAGGACTACGTACATGATACACATAATCGTACCTGTATTTTTTTTAAGCATGAACTAAATATTACATAAAATAATTTATTAGGTTCCTCATAACTTAACTTAAGTTTCGACGTCTTTCATGAAATTTAACATGGTGATAAATTTCATGCACGTCCTACGAAAATTGGTTGAATTATTGAAATTGATTAAAATTTGGAATACTCAGGGCTTTTAGATATACGAACACATATTTGTGAGTAAGAAATATAATTTTTTTTATACTAGTTGAAATTTGTCTCATTCGATTCAGTATGACTTGAAATATCGAAAGATCACAGAATTAGCAAATCTGTATTTATCCCGAAAACAAAAACTTGTCCTTAGCCAAATTAAAATTATATAATATCATTTTATTTGAAAATATCTACAAGTAGTTGTGTGTAGTTTCTATGTGTCTTCTAGTAGACTATTTTCTTTTTTCTTCTAACGACAAACTTCAAACTTCGAAGGCGCTAAAACTCGACACTAAAATCAAACAAGACTTCGTCTCAACAAGTTACTTCAAAAGTGAAAAAAAACTTTTGGGAACAAGCAGTTTCTGATTCATATTAAATTTTGAACTAACTTCAAGTTGAAAATAAAAAAATGCATGCTCGCAGAACATGGTATTGAAAATTTAGAATTTAACAAGGAAATTGAAAAAAGCGTTTGCTAGTTGTAAGTGACATGTTCCCATTCATATCTTAACCCAAACGGTTGTTCTATCTCTGATAATAGTTTAGTTTAGCAAATCTACGATATTTCCATATTTCCCAATTTCAGTATTTCAATTACAATATGTCCTTTACAATGGTGACATTTGCAGGGCTTGCACTCAGACACTTGACCTTTTCAGTTTCATGTAGAACGGATAGTTTCCGAAGCTTTGAATATATAACAGAGACCTTAAACCTTAAAGGTTTCCACATTTAATCCAGTTGTTGTTTATTTGCTTAGATAGAATGTGTTTATGTGCATTTCCCACAGTTTGTCATTCAGTAAAGGCGATTGATTGGATTGGACTTAAGTCCTTGGTAATACTGACCACGAACACTTTGGCCGACTTAACTAAAACAATTGTAATACTGAATTTAAATCTATGACAAAATTTATAGGAAATTTGAGTAACATTTACATGCATCTGCTAGCAAAATTGCTATAAAAATAAATTTTCTCCTAAATTAAATACATCTAATGATGTAACCTTTATTAAATTCAATCGCTTTACCTCACAACTTTTGCCAATATTTTTCAAACTTTTCAAATTATGTTTTAATAGTTAATTCCAAGTGTTCATTAGAGGAAAAATGTACAAAGTTTCATAATTATTTATGAAGTTGATTAAGAATATTAAATATGCAGGTAACTTTAGAAAGTTTACTTTGTTAACTTTGGGGATGGCTTTATGGTTAAAACGACCTGTACGGAAAATTTATGCAAACGAGGTAAAAAACATTATAAAAATATATAATAAAATTTAGTTTAGTAATTATAAATTTATAAAAATATATAATAAAATTTAGTTTAGTAATTATAAATTAAATATATACATGTATATATATATATATACCAAATTATTCACAGCAGTAAATCAAATAAAAAAGTGCCCTTGAAGGTCTAAGTATGTATTTCGATGTAATTATACACATTATATATATATAATCTAATAATAAGTATCTAATTATTTAGGGCAGTACCTCAAATAAAAAAGTGCAATTGAAGGTCTAAGTATGTATTTTGATGTGATACTCTGAAGGAGTAAAGGTATTTGGAAATTTATTTATTAAAGTTTTTGTAATTGTTCTACAATGTTGTAATTTCAGTATGTTATTCTTTAATATATCTTCTATAACGACAAATACTAAAATTAATAAGTTTTCTCAAAATTTGTCAAGATATATGCACTTTTGTAAGATAGTATCCTTGAGAGTTTAAGTATGTATATTGATGTGGTATTCTGAAGTAGCAAAGTTTTGGAAATGTATTAAAGTATTTGTAATTGTTCTAGAATATTGTGATATTAGTATGCTATTCTTTGATATGTCTACTATGACGACAAATATTAAAATTAATAAGTTTTCTCAAAAACTGTCAAGATATATGCACTTTTATGAGAAAGTATCCTTGAGAGTCTGAGTATGTATATTGATGTTGTAGTCTGAAAGAGTAAAATTTAGGAAATTTATTTAAGTATTTGTGATTGTTATAGAAAGTTGTAATTTTAGTATGTTATTCTTTAATATATCTACTATGACCACAAATATTAAATTTGTAATTTTTTATAAAATTGTCATATGCACTTTTATGATATCTACTATGACCACAAATATTAAAATTTGTAAGTTTTATCAAAAAATTGTCAAGATATATGCACTTTTAAGGAAATATACCTTGAGATTCTATATGTATATATGTGTATGAAATATCTGAAGAGTAAATTAATGATTTGATAATATTGTAAGTTATGAAATGTTTTAAATTTAAAGTATCTGTAATTATTCTATTTTTAATAGTATCTTTCTATGACTACGACACAATAGTAAATTGATAAGTTTTATCAGAATTTTTCAAGATATATGTACTTTTGTGAGAAAGTACCCTTTAGAGTCTAAGTATGTATATTGATGTGGTATTTTGAAAGGTATTTTGGAATTTTTTAAAGTATTTGTAATTGCTCTAGAGTATTGTAATTTTAGTATGATATACTTTAATATATCTACTATGACGACAAATACTAAAATTTGTAAGTTTTCTTAAAAATTGTCACGGTATATGTATGAACTTTTGTGAGAAAGTATCCTTGAGAGTCTAAGTTTGTATATTGATGTGATAATCTGAAGGAGTAAAGTTTTGGAAATTAATTAAAGTATAGTAATTGATCTAGAGTGTTGTAATTTAAGTATGATATATTTTAATATATCTACTATGATAACAAATACTAAAATTGATATGTATTTCATAAAGGTTTCAAGATATGCGCACTTTTGTGAGAAAGTATCCTTGAGAGTCCAAGTATGTATATTGATGTAGTATTCAGAAAGAGTAAAGTTTTGTAAATTTATTAAAGTATCTGTAATTGTTCTAGAATTTTGTAATGTTAGTATGTTATACTTTGATATGTCTACTATGACGACAAACACTGAAATTAATAAGTTTTCTTAAAAATTGTCAAGATATATGCACTTTTGTGAAAAAGTACCCATGAGAGTCTAAGTATGTATATTAATGTGATACTCTGAAAGAGTAAAATTTTGGAAATTTATTAAAGTATCTGTAATTATTCTAGGGTGCTGTAATATTAGTATGTTATACTTTAACATGTCTACTATGACGACAAATACTAAAATTAATAAGTTTTGTTCAACATTATCAAGATATATGCACTTTTGTGAGAAAGTATCCTTGAGAGTCTAAGTATGTATATTGAATTGGTATTCTGAAAAAGTAAAGCTTTGGAAATGTATTAAAGTATTTTTAATTATTCTAGAATGTTGTAATTTTAGTAAGTTATTCTCTGATATATCTACTATGATAACAAATACTAAAATTGATATGTATTTCATAAAGTTTTCAAGATATACGCACTTTTGCGAGAAAAGTACCCTTGAGAGTCTAAGTTTGTATATTAATGTGGTAATATGAAAGAGTAAAGTTTTGGAATGATATACTTTATTATATCTACTATGACAAAAATTACTAAAATTGATATGTATTTCAAAAAGTTCTTAAGATATACGCACTTTTGTGAGAAAAGTATCCTTGATGTATATTGATGTGATGCTCTGAAGGAGTAAAGTATTTGGAAATTTATTAAAATATTTGTACTTATTTTAGAATATTGTGACATTAGTATGTTATACTTTAATATGTCTACTATGACGACAAATACTAAAATTAGTAAGTTTCCTCGAAAATTGTCAAGATATATGCTCTTTTGTGAGAAAGTATCCTTGAGAGTCTAAGTATGTATATTGAATTGGTATTCTGAAAAAGTAAAGTTTTGAAAATTTATTAAAGTATCTGTGATTATTCTAGAATGTTGTAATTTTAGTATGTTATTCTTTGATATATCTACAATGAAGACAAATATGTAAATTGATAAGTTTTATCAGAATTTCTCGAGATATATGCACTTTTATAAAAGAAGTGGCTTCTACAGTCTAGGTATGTATAGTTTAAGTCACTCAAACAATTTATCAAAACTACTTGTTTTTATCTCTATGATTGATAATATGTAATTTAATTGTCATATAGAAAGGTGCAATTTTTACAATAGTATTATTTTTTTCTGTTAAAATCCATTAATAATCGAGCCTTGAGTATGTAAATATTTTCGCTATATTAATTATTAAATAATTTGAACCTTGGCCTCAACTTGCAGGTGATCGCATTTGTACCAAAGCATTAAATAATCAGGAAGCTGGTAAAAAAATTACTTTGAATAATATGAAGATAAAAAGAATAGTGTAATTGAGATATTGTCAAATTAAGAGATCAGTTAATTACAATTTAATTGAAAGAAATTGTCCACATACACTTTTTTCACGATAACATCTTTCACGAAATATAAAAAAGATTCAAAAAAGGTCAAACTTCAAGTATTTTTAGTGCATATTAAACTGTCATTAATCAAGCCTTTTAAAGATCTTTACTCAATGTTTTTTTTATTAAATGTCGATATAATTGCTATATGTAGCAACTTTTAACTGCATCATTTTATATAGTCGTTTATAGAAAAAGTTTATAGCAAAAAATAACAAATTCCGTGCATATTTCTCAAAGACATTTATCAAACGCCAGACAATTAAGATGTAACTTAGAAAGTGTTGCCAGAGTAGGTATTATTAAGTATTTAACGATTTAATAGAATCAGGGATAGACAACGTTTAACTTAAAAAAGGTGAGCGTAAGGTACACACTTAATTGAAGTAAAACATGAATGAACTAAAAATATCGTTTTTTTGTAGCGTAAAATATCAGTATTTGTTGCATAACGCATTTTCGTACGAATTTTGCTAAGGCCTAATCGAGTCTAAAAAAGTTTTACTTCATAAATCTCATTAATTTGTATAATCAATACGTTGTAATTACATAAGTTAAAATTAAATGATATTTGATCCAATAAATAAAAATCTTAGGCGGCATTAATGCAATGTAGTATCAGTCTTAAATATCATAGACAACCATTGGGTTGCCTTTTGCAAAACAAATGCATTACCATAGCTCAGAGAATACCAACTGTTCTGATTTCCTTCAAAATAAGTGTATTATCAATGTTTCCAATCCCATTCTATCATTTAAAATAGGCGTTTCTCAATAATAACAATGCAAATAAGTCGTTTGGAAAGTTAATAAGTTTATCCCAAGTGTCGCCCTTAGCACTAAAGTTGTCAGTTTGTTTAAAAGACCTTCAATTGTAATTTTGCATGCGAGGTCAATCGAATGAATCGTCAGGATACAATAAAATACTATTACGAAATAGAAATCTCCAGATGATCTGGTTTAATTTCCTAATCTTGTACCAATGTTATTTATGCCCTGTGGGATAATCGTAAAATTAAAACAAGTAGTGCTGGATAATAAACTTATATGCAACCTGAATTGCCCTAGTTGATATAAAACTTTCAATTAATTCATTTTCATGCTCCTTCATAATTTTTTTTTATTATCTCTTATTTACAACTGTCCAGTAAAGGACATTCAATAAATTTAATGAATTTACAATAGTCGGCCGAAAAGGGACATTGTATACTACAAGGGCATGTTGGAAAAAACAACTCAGTAGTTGCTTTTTCCATTCGATATAAAATTCACAATATTTCATCGATAATTATATAATTTTAACTATTTACTTATTGAATAATCTTCTTCTATATATATAAAAATAAGTCGGTTTTTCCTTCCTGACGACATAACTTCAGAACGCACAAACCGATTTCGACAATTTTGCATTCGTTGGAAAGGTCTCGGGCTCCGCAAGGTTTATAGCTAAGAAAATTAGCGGTGAATGGCATCGTGCCTTAATGCAAATTGCGGGAATTTCACGCACCGTAATTAAAAATTCGAGTAATGACATTAGTGAGAATTATCAGAATTATGCTTGGTTAAGTCAACGAGCAATTCATGACGTAAAGAATCAATCAAAAATTGCAGGCGATTTGGTGACATACCAATAATTCCGACTGGTCTTCCGTTTGACTTCAAACGATTGCAATTTCCAGTTCGCAATAACAAGTCGCAAGGCCAATCGCTTAGTGTTTGCGGGATAAATTTCTAATAGATTATTTAGAAAATCATTGTTTTTCACATAAGCAGTTATACGTTGCCTGTTCACGAGTTGGAAAACCATCCGCTTTGTTTGTGTTAACGTCAGACCAAAAAACAAAAAATGTGGTTTACCAAAGAGCACTTGAATGAAACGGATAATTTGCGGATTCACTTTCATTTACTTAGAGAAGTTCAACTAAAAAACACTTCATTTTTCTAATCGAAATAAATTCATTACTGTTGTATTATAAAATCACTTTTTTTCTTTTCAAATATAAAACAAACAAAAAATGTCTTCATCTTTCTCACGAAACCATCAGGTGGCGAAACGGAGTTCGTCGGGTTTGCTAGTTTCTTATAAATAATGATTAAGTTATTTCCATTTTTTCCTTCATAAATTTATTACCACAACTTCGATTCCCTCAAAAGAAATTCCTTTCCATAAATATTTTTCGATAACAATACCCACGTTATATAAAAGTTACAAATCCAATATGATTATATGAAATTGTGTTCTTTTATTATTTTTTTTTTCCGTTTTTGCTTTTTTAGTCCTTAATTACTTCCTTGCTCGATTGATACAGCGGCTGCACAATAATAATCGAATTATTATTATTGAGAGTTTTTGAAAAGAGAACAAAAAGATTTTTTGTTCGAGAATTGCGTGCGACCGCAGAATGTAATATATATGATATAATTTCGATTTAATATTAATCAGAAGTATTAGTATAAGTATACTATCGAAGAAATAAAATAAAAAAAACAAGCTCGTTGATGGTGTAATGGTTAAGAACTTGGGCTAGCCCAAACTATATCGGAGTAGGATTCGTCAACTTTGAAAATCCTTTTTTTTAAATGTGAAATTTTAAAATCCTTAATTTTTTTAATAAGTTTAGGGGCGCTGAAATTAAATAGCAAATCGATAGACAAACTGTTTTCTTTAATCATATTTCGTTAAGCAACAAAAAAATAGAAAATTTAAATTTGTATCAAAATTGCCCAGAATAGAAAAAACTCGGTCTTCTACTTAATTGTTTTCAATACAAAAATTGATTTTAATAAGCATGTATGCATGAACATTATAAATAAATCTAATTTAATTTTTTTTCTAGCTCACTAATATACTTTAAACAAATAATTTCAACTTTGCAATTCAGTTTATATAACTTTTATGAATATTAGACAACGTTACAGTTATTATAATAATCTATTTAAAAACATTTAATATTCCTCGAACATTTCGTTACGGTACGGGAAGTTCCAGCATTTGCCTTAAGGCACGATGCCATTTACCATTAGTGTATTTTTTGGCCTTTTAGTAACTTTATCATTTTTCATTCTGTTTTCAGTCGATGAATGTTTTTGACATAATTTGAGTTTAGGTTTTTTTGAGCCAAAATGCTTAAATTTTATTTAAAAAAACAATCTATTTTCATTAAGGGTTGTATAAACCTAACTTATTCATTTTTAGGTTCAACATTATTTATTTTCAAATGCGAAATTGAAAAATACATACAAGTCTTTTTTCTTTACATTAATTTTTTATAACTTAATATAGAAAAATACATAGATCTACTTTTACTTTAAAAAAAAACTATTTATTTTTATCAAAACTTGTCAACTCAAAAATTATTCTTTATTTTTTGAAACAATTTTTTTTAATTTTAATTTTCATAATACGGAATGATAAAAAATGTATACCACTCTAAATTTTCACTTTCCTACCAAACCCCCCCTTTTTTTTATTTATTGGCTTTTGATATACATCATAAGGCCAGATGCCATTCATATAATTGTTTACTACAAATTCTTATTGAATAATTAACTTATAAATTAATTTTAGTATTATTAATAAACTTAAATATATTTCATTTATAAATTTTTAAATTATTACCAGCTACTAGTAAAAACCCATATTTCGTAGTAATCATTTCAACAATCGTATTATTTTCACCCAGTGTCCAGTAAATATATTTTTTTGACTTAGTTTTAGTTCAGATTTTTATGAAGGGTTTATGAAAAAACTACTTGCAAAAAAACAATTTATTTTTATCGAAGATTGTCAAACCATACCATAATCTTTTATATTCACAATCAGTTATTTTAAAAATTTAAAAATTTAAAAAGTTTTTTTAAAAAAGTTTAAAACATAAATTTTTCTTTCTTCACGGCTAAACAATGTTTTCCGGGCCAGCTAGTATATATATACTAGAATATATTTCAAAATAAAAAAACGAGGACTGCATAGACTAGTCTCGAGGTCGATTCCAAACCCGGTCAGCTCGATATCAAGCAGTATGATAAAAAAAATCATTTAGGTTAAGAGAAATACATCATAATACCCACAAAAATATTTCTTTTACTGTCTATAATTTCTTACTACTATCACTCTCAATATTCATACAGAGTAAATCGACTACTATGAATTAATTTTAATGGAATGCATATATTATTATAAATGCCCGAAGCTTGTGAACATTTATTATACATGTCTAAGTTACGTAAATTGTTTCGACTAATTTTAATTCGTAAAAAGTGAGAGAGAATTTACGTTCTTTGACTACTTTCTATTATTCGTAATGATAATTTTATTATCTGCTAATTAGTATAAATGTAACACGCATTTTGTTACAAGTTTTTATATTGGATATTTGACACGCCTTCGTATATGCCGACTTTTACTAAAAAAATGTACAAATCTATTTTAAACTTCGGCCATTCAAATTCTGGATAGATATAAATTGTTGAAAAAAGAGGACAAAAATTTAGAAAAAAATCATATTTGACCAATAAGATGAAAACTGACAAAATCTCATTTAACTTAATATTTGTACTTAAGTGATGATATATGTTAAATTATGAGTAAGAAAGATGTGATTTAGAAATTATCATTGCCAAAATATTTTGAAGCACAACGCCTGCCGGGTTACCTAGTATATATATATATATATATATGTATATATATATATTTATTTATTTATTTATTTCATTTACGTAATTTGATAAGCAATATTTTTATTTAAATAATATAAAAAACAAAGTACGTTATTTTATTTATTACCTTTCTCTTGAAATCAATTGTTAAACAGTTATCAATTTATTGCAAAATTAATTACACGGCTAAGAAATTCATATTAATCAGTGGAAATATTATAAAATTATCTGAAATTAAATTATCAAAAATAACTGAAGCGTTCTGAATAATTCAGTAAAAAGTTTTGAAATATATCAGGTTTATCCCACACTAAAAATATTAGTATCAATCAATGGTATCAATTTTGTTTAATAAAATTTTGTTCATAAATTTATGGCGATAAACGTTATAGTAAACTAGTGTATGGCATCGTGCCTTAAGGCAAATTGCTGGAACTTCCCGTACCTTAATAAAAAATTCGAGGCATATTAAATGTTTTCTAATAGATTTTTATAAATACTGTAACATTGTCTAATATTTTTAAGAATTATATAAATTGAATAGCAAAGTTGAAATTAATTATTTCATGTATATAAATAAGTGAGCTTCAGAACTTTAGCCAGAATTAAAATTAAAATCTGAATTATTTTCGTTAGACAAAAAAAAAAAAAATTTTTAAATCTTGAAATAATTTTTTCCCCAAAGCAATTATTTTGTTAAAACAAGCAGAAAGTTTATCTAATCATTCGTATCGGATGCTTAATTCTCTCAAAAACTGCAATTTTTGCACATTTTGCTCAGTATCTTCGAAATGGCTGGACCTGCTTTTGCCAAAAGCTAATCATCACTTCTCCCCATCATTACTAATTGAATGTTTTTTAGATCATTCAAATCGTTTGAGAGATACTCCGTTCTCTCAAAAACTCGATTTCTAATTTCCGCTGTCTTTGCTCGGTATCTCCGTATCGGCTGGACCTGCCATTGCCAAAAATAAATCAGCACATCTCCCTATCAATAGGAATCGAATGCTTTTTGAACCATTCAAATCGGTTGATCCGTGCGCCCGAAATCGTCGATGAAATATTGTCTCCCCACACACACAAACACATACAGTTTTTCTGAGATATGACAAAATGTTCAGAAACATCTGAAACGTGAAGGTATGCAACTTCGTATTTGTAGTTTACGTGCAATAAAGGTTCTCAAACCCTTGAATTTTTAACCAGAATATCATTCAATACTTTCAATTTTTGCGTCATTTTTGTCCATGAACCTGTCAATCAACAATTAAGGAAGTATCTGAAGAAATAATAATATATCTCATAATAATATATTGATCTAATAAGTAAGTTCCATTATCGAACGAATTCTATTGTTTCTTTATTAGAGTCGATATAATAATTAATACTTCGTTCGATGTCAATTTTTTGTTACATGTATATTAATATAAATTCTATTAATGTATTTGGAATGAATAATTATAGTCAAAGATTAGAATGTCTGAATTACTAATGGCTTGTAATAAGAATTTATTGTATAAATATTAATGTGATATATTGGTAAGTAATGAGATTGGAGTGTAATGTTGATTTTACTTTTAAAAGTTTTTATGGTATATAATTTGCTTTATTTAATTATATATGTTTACAAGGGTATTTGAATATAACTCTTCATATAAATTTGTTCACTGTTTATCTAAATGTACAACTTTGTAAAACTCTGTCTTAAAAATAATGGAAATGAGAGTGGCCAATGACGAATCAGTGTTTGTGGCGTAACGTACTTTCGTTGCATTTTCGCAGATTTACCTCAAGTCGCGCTTAAAAAAGTTTTACTACCATAACTCATATAAAATCATACTAACAAAAGTATTATATCAGAAACTAGAATATTTATACAATAGAAATACCGGTCTTTCGGTAATTTTTCATTTTGAAACCGGAATACCGGTAAATTACCGGTATTTTTATTATCTTGAACAAACGTAAACAAAATTGAAAGTTACTAGTACAAATATAAAAAAGTGCATACAAAACTACAACTATATTCAACTAAACAATATAAACCATAAGATTATTTTTTTAAATAATAATTTAACAAAAGTATATCCAGTTTAATTAATTCCTTATCACTATCGAGTATATTGAGTACTTTTCACCAAAACAAGCTTATGAGTAAGAAAGAACAAAAACTCAAAGATCATATTACATTATTATAATAAACTGTATTGTCTGTATCCGATGTGTTAAATTAGCATAATCCCCAATAGTTTGAAAAAATAATTTTTCTACACTAATTTAATATTGGATTCTTTGTCGAGATAAATAATAAGTTAATATAATTGTTGAGTATTGTTATTTAAAACAATGTGATGCTTCTATAGTATTTTCAAACTTCGAAACGTTTTCGAAAAATAATATTTACAAAAGTTGAAACAAACAATCATCTATCATTCCAATTCTATTTATTGTAAAACGATATAAAGCTCTTTGGAAAGTAATAAATATTCAGTCTAATGACGAGTTGAGATAATATTTGACATTTGTTTATCTTATAGAATCACTTGAAGATATAGCTGTTTATGCGATTATGGAATTTAAAGATAAATTTGTTCCGAGAAATTTAAACTTTAGTGTATTATGTATCAAATAGCGCTTATGTAAATACCGAAAATTCCAGTATTTTTGGGATAAATACCGGTAAAAATATCGCCGAAAAATCCGGCGGTTTACTGGTAATTCGGTATACCGATAAACCGGTATTGCATTCCATAATCCCAACGAACTTAACAGAATATGGTCTTATCTTGGAATTTATAAAATTCCATTTTAATTCAATTATTATCCTATATTCATTTATTACCAACTTATAAACATAACTAAGTCACATGTCTTGTTTATTACAAGACAATAATAATTCTGTTCCAATTCATTTCAAACATGAGTGATTGCCTTTGTAACCTTGTCTCGCTTTTATATTTATTTATTACGTTCACTGATTTATTTCGATAAACCAACTATGTAGGTATTAAGAACTTTAATTAGATCACAACTTACAAGTGGAATGCTTAATTGATTCATATTCAAGAAAAAAAAAATTAGGAATTAACAGCTACCACAATTGGATAAATGAAGGTTTTTGCTACGGTTAAATTGATGTAACTTTGACACGCCACTTGTATGTAAATCATATATGTCATGTTTGTATTTGATACTTTTATAATAAAGTGTTTCCGCATTTAATAAAAAATATGTTTGATATTGTTTGTTGTGGTAAGTTTATATAAAAATATTTGTTCTGAGAAATATACAGTATCTAATTAAAATTACATACACTTGTCAATTTCATGAGCTGTATTAAAAAAAAATTAATTGTTGTTTTGATCAAGTCTCTTACTGGAATAATTGAATCACTTGATCAATTAATCGATGATTTAAAATTACTAATATAATCATTAAGCTATTATAAATTATTTACCTGCTGAAATAAAATCGTAATTTTTCGATTTCGTACAAAATTCAACGTATAAAGTTTAATACTCGAATATAAATATTTTTTTGTCGTAAGAATACACATAAAATTTAAAAATGAAAAAAAAAGATTGCCTATAATAACAAACACATAGAAACGCAAACACATGAAAAAATGTTTATATCAGTTATATATAATATAAAATAAACTAGTTTACTAGTTTTTCTATACATCTATTTACCAGTCAGCAAATTTTCGACAGTCGACAAATTTACAAGTCTCTAAATTTAAATTTACAAGCCTACAAATTTAAATTTACAAGCCTCCAAATTTAAATTTACAAGCCTCCAAATTTAAATTCGCAAGCCTCCAAATTTAAATTCACAAGTCTCTAAATTTAAACTTACAAGTCTCTAAATTTACAAGCCTCCAAATTGACAAGTCTCCAAATTTTCCAGTCTGTAAATTCACAAGTCTCCAAATTTACAAGTCTCTAAATTCAAATTTACAAGTCTCTGAATTTGAATTTACAAGTCTCTAAATTTAAATTTACAAGTGTCTAAATTTAAATTTACAAGTGTCTAAATTTAAATTTACAAGTCTCTAAACTTAAACTTACAAGCCTCTAAATTTATAACCCTCTAAATTTACAAGCCTCTAAATTTACAAGCCTCTAAATTTACAAGCCTCTAAATTTACAAGCCTCTAAATTTACAAGCCTCTAAATTTACAAGCCTCTAAATTTACAAGCGTCTAAATTTGCAAGCCTCCAAATTGATATGTCTCCAAATTGATATGTCTCCAAATTGACAAGCCTCCAAATTGACAAGCCTCCAAATTGACAAGTCTCCAAATTGACAAGTCTCCAAATTGACAAGTCTCCAAATTGACAAGTCTCCAAATTGACAAGTCTCCAAATTTGCCAGTCTGTAAATTCACAAGTCTCTAAATTTGCCAGTCTGTAAATTTGCCAGTCAGCAAATTTACAAATCTGTATATTTGCCAGTCTGTATATTTGCCAGTCTGTATATTTGCCAGTCATCAATTTTGCCAGTCATCAATTTTGCCAGTCATCAATTTTGCCAGTCATCAATTTTGCCACTCTGTATATTTGCCACTCTGTATATTTGCCACTCTGTATATTTGCCACTCTGTATATTTGCCACTCTGTATATTTGCCACTCTGTATATTTGCCACTCTGTATATTTGCCACTCTGTATATTTGCCACTCTGTATAATTGCCACTCTGTATAATTGCCAGTCAGTTAGCAAATTTGCCGGTCAGCAAATTTTCCAGTCAGCAAATTTTCCGGTCAGCAAATTTTCCAGTCAGCAAATTTTCCAGTCAGCAATTTTGCCAGTCGACAATTTTGCCAGTCGACAAATTTGCCAGTCGACAAATTTGCCAGTCGACAAATTTGCCAGTCGACAAATTTGCCAGTCGACAAATTTGCCAGTCGACAAATTTGCCAGTCTGCAAATTCACTACTCAGTCAGAAAGTTTACTAGTCAGTCAGCAAATTTGCCAGCCAGTCAGCAAGTTTGCCAGACAGTCAGCAAATTTGCCGGACAGTCAGCAAATTTGCCAGACAGTCAGCAAATTTGCCAGACAGTCAGCAAATTTGCCAGAGAGTCAGCAAATTAACCTTTCCGTAAATTAACCTATCCGCGAAGTAACTTGTCTGCATCACTTATCTACAATCTCACCCGCCTACCAATTTACCTGTCTACCAATTTACCTGTCTACGGTATAAAAAGAGATGACAAATTGTAGTAAAATAAAAAACAAACTTTTCAAAAAAGTAATTGCATATATTGAAATTATATGAGATATACAATATGTATCACAGAGCTAATGGCTAATAAATTTCACCAATTATCATTTTCCATAATGCAGTCTAATATAGCCAATATTCTTTCATTTTGACAATCGTCGATTCCTGGTTCGAGTCTTCACTGCACGCCATCTTGCCCCATCGACGTCTTCAGAAAGGACAAGCCCTCTGTTGGAGAGCAGCCCGAACATGCTCATCCTTATCCTCCACATTCAGAAAGCTCTTGCGACAATGGGAGCACATCATTAGGTTCGCAGACTCCAAATTCTTTTCCTCGGCTGCATGCAATTTCATTTGGTCGACATCATCTGCCTCAAAATCGCATGCATCACACCTAAAAATGGGCTCTCGGCTGCCCACCTTCCGCGATAGACACATCCTGTAATTGATGTAGGGCCCCTTGTAGATTTTGTCTTGGGGCTTCTTTTCTTGAGCTACTCCGGCGTCTTCAGCTCCACTCACATTCAAATTATCACTCATTTTGATGTTTAGTATGATATGATACAATTCACGATATCTGCACTTTTCACGTAAGTTTTGACAAGAGGTAGAATTTGTTGGAGCCGTCTTTTGTTTTACTATGAATAGTGTGAAGTGTGTAACGATTGAGCTGGTTATATCAAACTAGAATTAGTTTTTTTGTTTTCTTAAATTTGATATCACTGATACATCTGTCATCGTGCAAAAAAAAAGTTGTATTTATGAATATAATATCATAGTAAATGTATTTTTACCTTTAATTCACAGTATTATGCGCCCGAAATCATCAATGAGAAATTGTATCCGTACATACATACACACTAAAGTTGATATAAGACAAAACTAGTGGTGCATGGCATCGTGCCTTAAGGCAAATTGCTGGAACTTCTCGTACCGTAACGAAGTGTTCGAAAAGTATTAAATAGATTATTATAAATAAATATTGTAACATTGTCTAATATTTATAAGAATTATATAAAATGAATTGCAAAGTTAAAATTATTTATTTAAAGTATATAAGTGAGCTTTAGTCAGAATTAAAAATAAAATCTGAATTATTTTCAATATACAAAAAAATATTTTTTGGAAAAAAAAATTAAAATAATCTTTTTCCCAAAAGCAATTGTTTCATCAACACAAGCAGAAAGTTTTTTGAATCATCCAAATCGGATGCTCTTAAGAAGTACAATTTTTTGTACATTTAGCATTGTATCTTTGAAATGGTTGAACCTGTCTTTGCCAAAAACTAATCACCACTTCCCCCGTTATTACAAATTAAATATTTTTTAGATCATTCAAATCGGATACTCCATTCTCTCAAAAACTCAATTTCTATTTTTTGCACTCTTTGCTCTTTATCTCCCTATCAATAGGAATCGAATGTTTTTTGAACCATTCAAATCGGTTGATCCGTGCGCCCGAAAACGTGGACGAAAAATTGTATCCATTCATACATACATACACACACAACCATTTTTTCTGAGGTACGCCAAAATGTTCGGAAACCTTCAAAACGTCGAGAAATGCAAAAATTTTCATATTCGATTTTCGGCCCATTACTATAACTACCCTACGGGTAGTTAATAAGAGTTCGTGTTTATTTTATTGGCTTATTAGTGTTATGTTTAAGAACGTCATCTAGAACAAGCCAAGTCGGCCAGATCGAAATCAAGCAGTATGATATAAAATTTCCTCAAGCAAATCGCCTGAAGTGGCCATTGTTTTTAATTTTCTAATACTTCTCATTTGAAATAAGCCAAAACATGAATATACACTTTTTTGATAAATGCACATATACGCACGCATACATACATCCATTTTTCTAAGGTATGCCAAAATATTCAGAAACCTTTGAAACGTAAAGATATACAAAAATTTTCAGTTTCATTTCAGTTGTCTGAAGATCCTGAAACAGTAAAGATATTACCAAATATTCATTCTGAATCGCTTTAGAACAAATATTCCACATGAGCTCCCTTTTCCTTTGTCCATTCCAGTCTGTCTATTCAGATAAGTTACGTATTCTGGTGTGTTTGTAATGCAATGTTAGTGGAATAGAATTTCTACCTTTATTGCAAAGTGCAGATAAAGCATTAGTAGGTAGTCGAGCAAACATTGAAATTCTTCGACAATGCACCGAGGGAGCTCAAAGATAAGGCGACGCCAGACTGCGGAATAGAATTACGATTGTTCCTTATCATTTCGCGTATTGATGCATGTTTAATACTATTATCAAGACAGAAGTGATACACAGCTATAACGCGGTGAGGGCGTGTAATATGGAAATCGTGAAATAAGAAAATGATTTAACCCACAAACCAAGCTAATACTTTGATAAAGCAAACACGCCATGCCGAACTATACCCTGATCTACCCATAGCAGCAAATGGTACTTTGCCCGTCACTCAGATTTTCCTTCAGAGCAAATAAATATTTTGTTTTTTGTGTGATTTCATTGGGGGGAGAAATTTTTCCTTTATCTTTTTTTGTCACAATCATGACATAATTTTTATATTCATTTAGAACTTATTATTGTTTACAAACCAGATACGATGATAGATATACCTAATTACCTACGGGTAAATATCCGAACGAAGTGAAAAATGTAATGTACATATTTATATTTATTGAAATATAAATGTTTTCAAGTTTCAAGCTTTCAAACCAAGCTAATTTAATTCTACATTACGAGCGCGTTGTATTGGAACCGCATTATAAGAAACTCAGAATTAGTACAAATCAGAACATTTGTACCGCGTTATACGGAAACAAATAAATGCAAGAGACAGCATGAATTATGAATAGTTTTCATTGAATTGAAAAGTTCATATAAAGATATGTTAAAACATTTTTTTTAATCATTGCTAAAAACATTGGTCGAAAAATTGTACCCATACATATATACACACACGCATCCATTTTTTCTGAGGTTTGCCGAAATGCTCAGAAACCTCTCAAACGTAAAGACATGCAAACATTTTCATTTTCGATTTTTTGACGATTACAATAAGTTACCCTACGAGAAGTTGATAAATGATAAAGCAAAACTAGTGGAGCATGGCATCATGCTTTTAGGCAAATTGCTGGAACTTTCCGCACCTAAAATGAAAATTTTTGAAAAAGATTCAATTTTTTTTAATTTGAAAAAAATATCTTTTTTTTTTAAATGTAATTTTTTATTTTGGAAATTTTGACAAAATTTGTATCCGAACATACACGCGCGCGCACACACGTCACACACATACATCCATTTTTTCTAAAGTTTGCCAAAATGTTCAAAAACCTTTCAAACGTATAAAAATAAGTAAAAATTTTCATTTTCGATTTTTTTGCGATTACTGTAACTTACCCTACGGGAAGTTAATTATCAAAATTATTTAAAATAAAACCGAGCCATAATTTTATTCGGCACGAAATCAATAATATAATACTAAAAATTCTCACATATGATAAATCTGCAAATAATACAATAACATTGCAATATTATTACATAATCAATACATAACATTCACTTTATTTTGGTTTAGTTATTCAAAAAACATTTTAAGCAATGAGAAAAAACCTAAGTAATTTGAAAAAATATTAGTAATATTCGAAATGTTCCAATATTAATAATAACATGTTTTTTTTAAATTTTGAACCTATTTTTAACTATAAGCTCGCCCATGGATAGAGCTATGGGATTTAAATCAAAAGTTCAAAGTTCTGTAATCGCCTCGGGGCAGCCTTATGTCAAGCAGTAGTGATTCTGTTTTCATTTGGAAATGTAGATAGCAATATGTTTGCAAGCAAAAATAGCATTACTTCTTCAATAATAATTTTATTACTATTACAGAAATTAATTCAAAATTAATCACAATAAGAATTTTGCGCATTGAAGCAATGTTTCGGTTGCCTTCCATAAAAATTACTGTAGTTAATTAATAAATCCTTAATTATCATAAGCATATATAACTCTTCTGAATACATTTGGTATGAATTAAAAATCGTTCCAATAACTAACTATATACCTCCAGAATCCTTGCAAATATTGAGTCACGATAAATTTACTCAAGTGTTTATTTACTGTATCTTCAAATGGTTTTCAAATATAAATTGGTCATGTTGTGCAAATTGATTGGTGGAATTCTGTTAAATCTTCAACAGTCATTTGGTGTCTGACTTGTTGGTACGGAACCGCCATCATCGACCACTAAAACCGAGTAACCGACTATGGAATGATACTACTGACACGACAGGAATATTAAATGCATTGCATGGTGAACTGCATTCCGTTACTTTTCTATTTACTACTTAGACAGGTCTGCCTTGTGATCCTCAAACTGTACGCAGGATTAAAAAAAATTATAGAATATTATACGACTTCTTCAAAACAGTAATGGAAATGTCTTAGTAAGCAAATTGAGTAATTATGATTTCAAATGTTTTAAAGATTTAGGGATAATAAGGATGACGTACGATTTCAAATTAACCAGGTTATAGGTCTCTCACATCAAGTTTTGTGTGTCCAAATCGAGCTCACGACGAGTATATTCGTCATTCACGTTGAAAAATATAGTTTTTTTGTACAAAATTGAAAAATGTTATTATAACATTGTACTTTTTTCTTAACATAAGTATATACTACTTACATATTAAACTAACTTCCAGAATCACTTGAATTTCACATTAAATCAATCTTTCAATAAACCGACAATTCTGACAGACAAAACCAATAGTTACACAAAGGAATGTTTCTATCAAAAAAAAGTTGCAAAAAAATAATTATAAAATCATTTTTATTACAGTAGCGCTTGAATAAAGTTTTGATTGACAAAAAAAAAATTACAGTAGCTATTTATTTAATTTGTATAAACTCCACTAGATAATAAACATAAATAAAGTATAAACTGATAATTAACTAAATGAAGAGCTCTTTTTTGTACTACTTTTATGTATGAAATAATGTTCAATATATGTTCCAATGAATTTTCTATAATAAATTAATTAGAGCATATTTTCAATGTAAAACACATACAGCGAATTATTGATGTGGTTTTATGAATATTGAAAATTTAATAAAATGCCTTTTAAAAACTTCGTTTATTAATATAAATTATCTAGTTTTTGGTAAAAAAACAGAACATAAAATTAAATATTATTTTATTCTAAATTAAATATAATTGATTATAATTACGTTCTAATTTTACGTTTTAATTTCTAACGTCCGAGCAATAGAATTGAATTTTATGTTTTATTTAGGTATAAAACTTAAAATTTAATTAAATTTTTAACACACGTAACATTAGTTTGTCGGAATATAACTAAAAATTTAAATGATGTATTATCTAAAAAGGTAAACTTTAATTCTTATGGATTTAGTCAATTATTTACACGCATTGGAAAGGCAAAAAACAAATCTCAATAATCTCCACTTAATGAAATCAAATAGTACAACTTTTTAAATTATTATTATTGTTACAATTTATTTATTTTTAAGTATATTTTGAATTGAGAATCCTATTGTTGAAAACGAAAAAGAAATTTGATATTTAATATTTTCGGTTCGTCTAACCGATTTGTCTATGGAAAATATAGGACAATGCGATATTAGTTTTTCTCATATGCATATTTCATTGCATGTATTTCATAAACGAAAGTTTTGATATGCACACGAGTAAAATAATAAAAATTGATTTTTATATACATGGATACATTGGCATCACTTTTTTAACACGTTAATGGTAATATAAAAAAAATTGCACATGGGCCATGGTAATTATAGTAGATACCTTAAAATATATCAAGGAAACTTGATTCGTCAAAGAAAAGAATTTTTTGACAAAATTCCTGGAAAAACACTATTATTTATATCACACATAATTATGACTGACATGACCCTATATTAAAACTTTTTTTATACTTGATCAAATTGCCTATGTAAGACATATAAGTCTGACACGGCTCTTATAAAACTTTTTAGCGTCAGACATATACGACTGACATTTTGATTTTTCAAAATTTTATTTTTGAATATTTTGTTTTTATACCGACTAAATATTTGTGTCTCCTATGGATTTGTAAATTACAAAAACGTACTAAGTCTAGGTAAGTAAATCCTTTCAAATTACTTAATCTATCTTTTAAAATATCCAACAGCTAATTCCACTAATTAAATAACAATTAAGTATTACGATTTGCGTATCGATTTCCTAGTATTACAAAACATATTACTTTCAAAGAGTTACTGGAAAAGCAAAAAGTCAGTAATATTACTACACAAACAAAAGTGAAAGAGAAAATTGGCTTGATATATAAATTGAATTGTTAAAAGTGCTACTAAAATTTATATATATATATATATATATATATATATATATATTGGAGTGGTCCTTAATATGGACATTTTTGAATTTCAGTGGGCTTCAAGGCCCAAATGGTTCCAAATTGATAAAAAACAATTCTCCGAATTCCTTCCAAACTTCGAATGGAAATAGCATAAAATTTTTTTTAAAAATTAAAAAAAATATATTTTAGGTATAATTTAGCGATAAATGAATTAAAAGTGAAAATTCGTGTCATTTTTTATTGAAAATTCGACGCTCCGCAAGATTTTTGAAAATTTTTTCATGCTATTTCCATACAAAACTCTGATTGAATTGCGCTCTATCTAGAAGAGAATATTAAGAACTAAAACTTTCAGAGAATTGTTTTTATCGATTTGGCACCATTTGAGCCCTTGGGAGCAAGGAAATTCGAAAATGACCATATTAAGGACCACCCTAATGTATATATATATATATATATATATATATATATATAAATATTCAAAATGTATCAACTTATAAAATAAACTAAATAGTGCATCATTTATTTTTAATAGCACAAATTTGAATGTTTTAATACTTTCGTTTACTTTTCTTAGTTCAAATTGTCTTAAATTTATACCAATAAATAAAATTTGTCCATCTTGTTAAGTTATTTTAGATTTAGGGGCCAATTTTGCTAACGAATTAAAAAAAATCAGTAATTATTCGATTTTAGTTTTTATAACATAACGTTGTATTAAATATTTATTAATTATTTATTATTTGTTGATAATTGTTAACAATTTTAAAGATAAAGAAAATATTTTGGATTGACACTATATGTTTGTAAAGGTATTAGCAATTTTAAAATTTATCAGTAAAATTTGTTAAATTATTTTGTATTTATAAAACTGAAAATTATTAACTTCATGTTGTTGATTGCAGTAGCTTCTTCAACTACTAAGGGTAAGAATTTTCCTTACACAAAACATATAAGTAATAGTTCTACTTTAATTATAATTTATATTATAGCATTAATAGCAACTAATTGTAAGTAAAAAATGCTATAAAATAATTCTTACAAAATTATGTGGATTTCATACGATATAAACCAGAAATCTATCTCTTGATGTTGAGAAACTGATCTAAATATTTTCAAGTAAGTGTTATCACTATTTCGTTAACTAAATCCACTTGGTAATATTATTTCAACATTACTCGTAATTGAAAACGCCAACACACCATGACTTTGGTGATATGATAGATAAATCGATAAATAAATTGGATTATTCAATCTTAGAACGTTTTATTTGTATTTAATGCGCTATTTGCCTTTAATAGGAAAATGAAATTGCATTAGATAAAAATTTAATACTTATTTAAATATTACATCTTCAGTTTTTTTACGAATTTGTTACTTTATATTTCTGTCATAGTTTTGTCATAGTTCTGTCACAAGTCATAGTTTTTCTCATGTGTATTTCTTCTCGACTGATAACTTTATCGATCGATTTTTATTAGAAAAAAGCTATTTGTTGTAAGAAAGTTCCTTGACAGAGAACTTTCAGTTTGCTCAGCATGTAAATTTCCCATGTAATTAAATTATTATAATTTAATATCAGTAGCATATCCTACTAGTGAAAGTGCAACATATGCAATAAAAGATAATAGAAGGCATTGTACATGCTCACGTTCTTCAGATACATATATCTATATATGAAGACTATTTTTTTTTAACTAAAGTGGCCACTTCGAATGGAAATATAGTGATTTTGATCGTAATAAAACAAATAGATATAAGATTGTGGAGATAATAATATTATTTTAGTATCCACGAGAATAGGAGACTTGTGATGCATTAAGTTTGCACTAGAAGTGTATACGGTTAGTTTATCATTGTGTATAAATGACATATGATTGTTAATAAATGATGGAGATAGAACTAGAATAGAACTAATTATATTAATTTTCATAAATTCATTAAGCTCCTAATCCATAAATTCCATATCAAAAAGCAAAATTTGATTTGAAATATTTATGATACTAGTTACTGTGAGTCACTAATGATAAAATTGACATCGGAGTCGGTTAATATTCATTAAAGAAATTAAATTCATTGCCAGTGAAAGCTTTTCTACAAAACCTGTCTTGTAAAGTGCACTTTGTCTATGAAATCACTAAAAATAATAAAAAAATGGACCAAAAGATATATTATAAAATTATAATAAAATATTTTAGATAAAACAATAAAACAATATCAATAATCGATACTGATTCTATCTTTGTACCCAATTAATTTATTACCAATTAATTTTTTATTATAATTTGTCAAAGTGATATTTATTATTGCTAATAAAATTGCCAAAACAATAAACCGTACTCTAAAAGAAAGTTCGTGACAGTTTTATCTCGTAAACCGACTGGATTTCAAATAAAAACAATAAAAACAATGTTTATATACCGATAAAATAAATAATTTACTGGCGGTCTTTATTGATCAAAGTGCAAACATCAAAGTAAAATCTGCGAAATTTTGTGGCCTGGTTATATACAGTTGACATTAAAACATAAAACATATAAAAAATTGAAACATGTGCACATAAAAATAAAGAAAATGAATAATGTCATAAATTCGTTCAACTTAAATGAAACACTAGGCTTCACTCATTGGACTGAACTCTAGATAATTATTTCTTTTTTTTCTTTTTCTTTCTTCTATTATTATAATAATTAATAATAATAATATTGTCATTACTATTATTATTATTATTTTTCTCGATTCTTCTCGTTTTTGTCACAATAGCTTATAAGATTAAATTGTATCTTGATTTCTATTTTAATAAATAAATAATAAAAAATCGTTCAAAATTATAAGTAACACAATTTCAAATGATTCAGTTCAAATTCAGTAATAAGCTTCATAAAATGCATTCTTATTAATCTATTTAGTCAAATTGTGTTTTTACTATATTTTCTATATAAAAGAATTTAACATATATTTATACTTTCGGTCTTCATTGCGTTGGAAATATATCTAAATCTATATAAAACTCACTCCTGAGTCGCTAATTAATTAATTGTGGTTACAATTAGCAATTAATTAAATTAGTACCTAATTAAATTATTATCGTTTTTTCATCTGTGGTTATAGTTAATTTAAAGTGACCATTGATTCACAATCATCGCCTCTAGAAATTACTTTCTCATTGATTCGTTTCAAGAACAAGAATCTAAATTAATTTGTGTATGTTGAAAAAAATTACTTTTAAAATAGGAATGAAGCATGCTATGCAAAACCCAAATTTCTCATCAAAATTCGACTTAATTTTCAAACTTCTTCTTCAATTTTGATGTAACTTTTAAATCTGTATGTAAACTTTAAATCAAAAATATATACTCAAAAATATAAAAAAAAAGATTTCATAACTAATATGGCCATATAGTATCTCATTATTCTAATAAATTTTGATTTGCTTAACGATTGAATTTGTTCGATATTGGCGATAACCGCCCAACGCACTCTGACCTGAAACTAGCCTAGTTTTAGGTTAAGAGCACTTTAGGCCTAAGTGCACCATGATTGCTTCTCAAAAGCGAATGATGCGAATTTAATGAAACTTGGCACACATTGTTATTATACTTAACCAAGTTTGTGACAAAAATTTTAAAATGGTTCAATCGGTAGTTTTTGAGATACCTATGCGATATTGCACTCTGACCTGAAACTAGCGTAGTTTTAGGTTGAGAGCACTTTTAGCCTACCGGTGGGTAATAGAATACTTGTAAAAAAGCAAATGTTTATTAATTTATTTAATTGAATTAAATGATACTAAACAATATGCCAAAGTTTAATGTTACATATAGGGATTATTGGTTTTTAAAAGCACTTCTCAGGAGAAAATTGTGGAATTACTTATTGTTATTATTTTTTAAACAAAAATATATTGAGAGAAAAATAAAGAAAATCGTCAAAAATTTATGTTTATAGAAAAAAGTCGAGAAGGTGCAGAGGATATTATAACGCACTTGTATTATAATTCTACACGAAATTTTGTTTTATAATTTCTGATTTTATTCATGATTGAAAAAATGTTGGAAATAAGAGTGAAAAACGCGAAAAATGATTGCCATAAATAACAATACAGCAAAAATATTACATATGTTAAAATTATTATCTGTTAACTTGAACTGCTTATAACTGAATTATAAACCTGTTTTTTACAATGACCTTTATTATTTAATTATTTTTATTATTGAAAATATTATTTTTATCCAGATTTTTATATTTTTTTATAAATTGTCCTAAAAAACCAACAAGTAAAAAAGACAACAATTTAAACCAGGATTAAAAAGAGACTTTAAAAGTAGAAAATCTTCTCACCATTGTCAGATAGAAATTTGACACATTTGCAGTCATGAATGCTTTAGCATTCATTTTTAATTGTGATACAGAAAGCCGTGGATGCTATAGCATATACATTTAAAAGTCAATTACTTCGAATTTAATTTTATACAACCTTAGGTTTATGCAATTTTATATGCCTATCAATCTGACTAAATGATTTTTAAGTATTTTCGTATTATTGTATCTTTTCCTGTAGTCACTAATTAGTTTGGGCGTAAAATAGAAGTGTAAAACTTGACGTGGATGCTATAGCATTCATAGTGAATAACAATTAAAATATGATAATTTGACTTTAGAGTCGGTGTTCAAACATGTTTCGGATATCACAAACAATTTAAAAATAAAATGACTGACAATGTTCATACTTTGCTGAAACTTCTTCTGTCCGAGAATGTGTACCAAATATTTAGGTATATATTACAAAAAATTATATGCACATTTTTGTAATATTCTATGTCCATTATATTTCATAAACTATTGTGTATCGATTTTATTTTCAAGTTGCTCAAGAAGTTTTGCATCGGATTTTTATGTACATAAGAACTCGGTAACAATCAGAGTGTAAATCTACGGTTTACCTATATTTTAATACTTGACAATTCAAAATATGAATATAAATCGATTAAGAAATTGACAAAAAATCCATTCACATTCCATTTCAGCAGCTTAGGTACAATGTGAATGTGAATGATATTAGTAGAGGCATTACGTTCGTTTATTGGAATTTTATTTAGTTCAATAAACAACTAACATTCGCAAAGTAATAATAAAATTGTGCAAAGACAGGGGTTAAAAACTCTGATAATTCAAATTTTGTGATTTTTACACCAAAGCTCTATATAGTCAATAACAATGTTTACTTTAAATCTTTGAGAAAACCATAAGATAATAACAAATTTACATAATAATATACTTGAGCATTAATCGAGCGCGGAACTGACATACTTTTTCTTAATTATTTTACAAGTTCTCATAATTTTGTATTATATAATTTTATTCACAATTAGTCAAGCATAATAGAAGCCAAGACAAGAAATTGTGTGACTTTATATTACATTATATCATAAAAAACGCATTTTTTTATTAACGAGGAAAGAAATTAATTTTTGTGTTAAAAGTGGAGTAATAAAATTTAATGATATGGGTTAAAGAACGTATAAATTTTTTAGGTACTGTTTATATATATATATATATATATATATACATATATATATATATATATATATATATATATATATAAAAATTTTGAATGTACTTACTGTAATTTTTGTGGAGAAATATAACAGCAAATTTCATGAATTTGGTACTAACCTGAAACAAAAGAAAACCAATTATTAGTTTATGCTATATAATATTTTTTAACAAATAATTAATAATAAATTTCAATATGGTAATAAATTTTATGTCAAGTAAAATATAAGAAATATGTGTATGTAAATAAAAAATCTGATATAACACTTTTTCAAAATATTGAACTTTTTGGGTATGAAATGATCTTCTATAGAAATTTTAAATGATTGCATTAAATTTTCGTATTTAATTCATTCCCAGTAATACTCTGTAACAAAATTAGTTTACAATTGCCTTTTTGTATTATCAACGTTTTGTTGTAAATATTTATTATGATAATAATACCATTTTTTTACAACCGACTAGTTACCTAAATGCCAAACAAATTATTTATCAAAGAGATAGTTTACAACTCAAATTTTTCCCAATTGTTTTCTTATAACCAAAATGTTATCATAGGTCATTACTCTTGTATTGTTTAAAATAATTTTGCCAAAAACAAATCACCATGCTATTATGATCTTTGAATAATTTCTTATTATTTATAAATTAGATATCAATTTGGGCGTGTTCTCTTAAATAATCGATTTATTGAATAAAATGCATATCACGATTACTAAATGTACAATGAATCATTTTGTGTTATAATAAATCGATACAAATAATTTCTAATAATAATACCAAAAGTGATTGTAAGAATTATTATTGAAAATCGTGTATATTTTATAAGTAACTGAGTGAGATCATTTTGATATAGAAATTATTTCTTATTGCAATATAAAGTAAGACCTTTAATTTTAAATTGTAGCTCAGTAGGCTTCAAAAATTATATTACAAATATTTTTGACTCAAATAATAATGACTAGATGATTTTAATTAAACAAGAGATTATTAACAATTTAGACTTTAACAGGCGTATCTAAAATATATTACATATATGCAAAAATTAAATTGGTTCTTCCAGCATGACACATGATTTTTTTTAGCATATATATATATACGAGGTGTGTTCAAAAAGTACCCGGAATTACTAATAATTAAATTTCGCGGGTCTGGAGTGTCTGATTGTCAAAATTTTTTTTTATTGTGTTGGTATACATGCCCCTAAAGTATGATGAAATTTTCAGCTATATTCACTGTTTACTTTGTCTGTGGTAGTCGCTAAGGTTCGACGTGTTTTTCTGAGCTCGGCGATTTTTACAATGGAAGAATTGAAAAGTCAAAGAATTTGTATTAAATTTTGCGTAAAAAATGAAATAAAGTGTTGCAAAGTGCAAAAATTCACCAGATATGGCTCCGTGTGACTTTTTCCTATTCCCAAAGTTGAAGAGACCCATGAAAGGACGGCGGTTTTCCTCGATTGAAGAAAATCGCTGAGAGTGCTCAAGGACATATCAAAAAGTGAATATCAAGGGTGCTTCGAAAATTGGAAAAAACGCTGGCATAAGTGTATTATATCTGGGGGGGACTACTTTGAAGGGGACCACATTAATGTAGACGAATAAATAAATATTTTTTTGAAAAAACGAAAATATTCAGAAATATATTACAAAAAATTAAAAAGTCTCGTCAGTATGCTTATTATTTTATATTCATCAATTGTTTATTCCGCATTTACGATGCTTGCATAATACATATTATAGTAGCACAGAGTTTAGGCTTTATAAAATTTCTAACATTTTAAATATATATTTTGTTAAATTAATATTTAGATATTATTTAGGCAAAGTCTTGATCATTTTTATTATATTTATAAATATCATGCCAATATTACATTTATAATTATATATAATTTTTTTATATATTTTTATATGTAAAAAACGTTGAAATTTTTACAAGCATTATTATATTTTTTATCGTTATATTATTATAATTATTATCCTGATTTGTAAAAAAATATGACAAAATTAAATTTTTACTGAAAGTATTAGAAAAGTAGTAATAAAACCAGTCGCTTTAAGAACATTATAAAAAAAATTCAAGTGTGATAATTAAATTTACGGGCGGAATCATATCCGAGCGGAGTCATATCCGAGCGGAGTCATATCCGGGCGTATATATATCCGACCGGAGTCATATCCGGGCGGATATATATCCGAGCGGAGTCATATCCGGGCGGATATATATCCGAGCGGAGTCATATCCGAGCGGAGTCATATCCGAGCGGAGTCATATCCGATATATATCCGACCGGAGTCATATCCGGGCGGATATATATCCGACCGGAGTCATATCCGGGCGGAGTCATATCCGGGCGGATATATATCCGAGCGGAGTCATATCCGGGCGTATATATATCCGAGCGGAGTCATATCCGGGCGTATATATATCCGAGCGGAGTCATATCCGAGCGGAGTCATATCCGAGCGGAGTCATATCCGATATATATCCGACCGGAGTCATATCCGGGCGGATATATATCCGACCGGAGTCATATCCGGGCGGAGTCATATCCGGGCGGATATATATCCGAGCGGAGTCATATCCGGGCGTATATATATCCGAGCGGAGTCATATCCGATATATATCCGACCGGAGTCATATCCGGGCGGATATATATCCGACCGGAGTCATATCCGGGCGGAGTCATATCCGGGCGGATATATATCCGAGCGGAGTCATATCCGGGCGTATATATATCCGAGCGGAGTCATATCCGAGCGGAGTCATATCCTATATATACGACCGGAGTCATATCCGGGCGGATATATATCCGACCGGAGTCATATCCGGGCGGAGTCATATCCGGGCGGATATATATCCGACCGGAGTCATATCCGGGCGTATATATATCCGAGCGGAGTCATATCCGAGCGGAGTCATATCCGATATATATCCGACCGGAGTCATATCCGGGCGGATATATATCCGACCGGAGTCATATCCGGGCGGAGTCATATCCGGGCGGAGTCATATCCGGGCGGATATATATCCGAGCGGAGTCATATCCGGGCGTATATATATCCGAGCGGAGTCATATCCGAGCGGAGTCATATCCGATATATATCCGACCGGAGTCATATCCGGGCGGATATATATCCGACCGGAGTCATATCCGACCGGAGTCATATCCGGGCGGATATATATCCGACCGGAGTCATATCCGGGCGTATATATCCGAGCGGAGTCATATCCGAGCGGAGTCATATCCGATATATATCCGACCGGAGTCATATCCGGGCGGATATATATCCGACCGAAGTCATATCCGAGCGGAGTCATATCCGACCGGAGTCATATCCGATATATATCCGAGCGGAGTCATATCCGACCGGAGTCATATCCAACCGGAGTCATATCTGGGCGGATATATATCCGAGCGGAGTCATATCCGACCGGATATATATCCGACCGGAGTCATGTCCGGGCGGATATATATCCGACCGGAGTCATATCCGGGCGGATATATATCCGAGCGGAGTCATATCCGACTGGAGTCATATCCGGGCGGATATATATCCGGGCGAATATATATCCGGGCGGATATATATCCGGGCGGATATATATCCGGGCGGATATATATCCGAGCGGAGTCAAATCCGGGCGGATATATATCCGAGCGGAGTCATGACCGGAGTCATATCCGACCGGAGTCATATCCGACCGGAGTCGTATCCGGGCGGAGTCGTATCCGGGCGGATATATATCCGGGCGGATATATATCCGAGCGGAGTCATATCCGACCGGAGTCATATCCGACCGGAGTCGGATATATATTCGAGCGGAGTCATATCCGGGCGGATATATATTCGAGCGGAGTCATATCCCACCGGAGTCATATCCGGGCGGATATATATCCGAGCGGAGTCATATCCGAGCGGAGTCATATCCGGGATATATATCCGAGCGGAGTCATATCCGAGCGGAGTCATATCCGAGCGGAGTCATATCCGAGCGGAGTCATATCCGGGCGGATATATATCCGAGCGGAGTCATATCCGGGCGGATATATATCCGACCGGAGTCATATCCGAGCGGAGTCATATCCGAGCGGAGTCATATCCGGGCGGATATATATCCGAGCGGAGTCATATCCGGGCGGATATATATCCGAGCGGAGTCATATCCGGGCGGATATATATCCGAGCGGAGTCATATCCGGGCGTATATATATCCGAGCGGAGTCATATCCGAGCGGAGTCATATCCGATATATATCCGACCGGAGTCATATCCGGGCGGATATAAATCCGACCGAAGTCATATCCGAGCGGAGTCATATCCGACCGGAGTCATATCCGATATATATCCGAGCGGAGTCATATCCGACCGGAGTCATATCCAACCGGAGTCATATCCGACCGGAGTCATATCCAACCGGAGTCGGATATATATTCGAGCGGAGTCATATCCGGGCGGATATATATTCGAGCGAAGTCATATCCGACCGGAGTCATATCCGGGCGGATATATATCCGAGCGGAGTCATATCCGAGCGGAGTCATATCCGGGATATATATCCGAGCGGAGTCATATCCGAGCGGAGTCATATCCGAGCGGAGTCATATCCGAGCGGAGTCATATCCGGGCGGATATATATCCGAGCGGAGTCATATCCGGGCGGATAAATATCCGGGCGGATATATATCCGGGCGGATATATATCCGAGCGGAGTCATATCCGGGCGGATATATATCCGACCGGAGTCATATCCGAGCGGAGTCATATCCGAGCGGAGTCATATCCGGGCGGATATATATCCGAGCGGAGTCATATCCGGGCGGATATATATCCGAGCGGAGTCATATCCGGGCGGATATATATCCGACCGGAGTCATATCCGAGCGGAGTCATATCCGACCGGAGTCATATCCGACCGGAGTCATATCCGGGCGGATATATATCCGAGCGGAGTCATATCCGGGCGGATATATATCCGGGCGGATATATATCCGAGCGGAGTCATATCCGGGCGGAGTCATATCCGACCGGAGTCATATCCGGGCGGAGTCATATCCGACCGGAGTCGGATATATATTCGAGCGGAGTCATATCCGGGCGGATATATATCCGAGCGGAGTCATATCCGGGCGGATATATATCCGGGCGGGTATATATCCGAGCGGAGTCATATCCGAGCGGATATATATCCGACCGGAGTCATATCCGGGCGGATATATATCCGACCGGAGTCATATCCGGGCGGATATATATCCGAGCGGAGTCATATCCGACCGGAGTCATATCCGGGCGGATATATATCCGAGCGGAGTCATATCCGGGCGGATATATATCCGAGCGGAGTCATATCCGGGCGGATATATATCCGAGCGGAGTCATATCCGGGCGGATATATATCCGGGCGGATATATATCCGGGCGGAGTCATATCCGGGCGGATATATATCCGAGCGGAGTCATACCCGGGCGGATATATATCCGAGCGGAGTCATATCCGACCGGAGTCATATCCGGGCGGATATATATCCGAGCGGAGTCATATCCGGGCGGATATATATATATATCCGGGCGGATATATATATCCGGGCGGATATATATATCCGGGCGGATATATATATCCGGGCGGATATATATATCCGAGCGGAGTCATATCCGGGCGGAGTCATATCCGGGCGGAGTCATATCCGACCGGAGTCATATCCGGGCGGAGTCATATCCGACCGGAGTCGGATATATATTCGAGCGGAGTCATATCCGGGCGGATATATATCCGAGCGGAGTCATATCCGGGCGGATATATATCCGGGCGGGTATATATCCGAGCGGAGTCATATCCGAGCGGATATATATCCGACCGGAGTCATATCCGGGCGGATATATATCCGAGCGGAGTCATATCCGAGCGGAGTCATATCCGAGCGGAGTCATATCCGACCGGAGTCATATCCGGGCGGATATATATCCGAGCGGAGTCATATCCGAGCGGAGTCGTATCCGGGCGGATATATATCCGAGCGGAGTCATATCCGGGCGGATATATATCCGAGCGGAGTTATATCCGACCGGAGTCATATCCGGGCGGATATATATCCGAGCGGAGTCATATCCGGGCGGATATATATCCGGGCGGATATATATCCGGGCGGAGTCATATCCGGGCGGATATATATCCGAGCGGAGTCATATCCGGGCGGATATATATCCGAGCGGAGTCATATCCGGGCGGATATATATCCGAGCGGAGTCATATCCGACCGGAGTCATATCCGGGCGGATATATATCCGAGCGGAGTCATATCCGGGCGGATATATATCCGAGCGGAGTCATATCCGAGCGGAGTCATATCCGGGCGGATATATATCCGAGCGGAGTCATATCCGGGCGGATATATATCCGAGCGGAGTCATATCCGGGCGGATATATATCCGAGCGGAGTCATATCCGGGCGGATATATATCCGAGCGGAGTCATATCCGAGCGGAGTCATATCCGGGCGGATATATATCCGAGCGGAGTCATATCCGAGCGGAGTCATATCCGACCGGAGTCATATCCGACCGGAGTCATATCCGGGCGGATATATATCCGAGCGGAGTCATATCCGGGCGGATATATATCCGACCGGAGTCATATCCGAGCGGAGTTATATCCGACCGGAGTCATATCCGACCGGAGTCATATCCGGGTGGATATATCCGAGCGGAGTCATATCCGACCGGAGTCATATCCGACCGGAGTCATATCCGACCGGAGTCATATCCGGGCGGATATATATCCGAGCGGAGTCATATCCGACCGGAGTCATATCCGACCGGAGTCATATCCGACCAGAGTCATATCCGACCGGAGTCATATCCGAAAAAATTAATTTTAAACTTTTTTGGAAATTCTGAACTTTTTTTCAAAGCAATCGTACTGCTTTAACCGCATAGAGACAAAATGTCAAAGCGCGTAAGCGCCGCGTCGCCGTCTAATGGATAAACATTGGTACGGAACCCATAGGAATGTAAACAAAATTTATACTTATTGTTAAAATCTCTATAAAATATACTTATTGTCGATTGTGCAGCTTAAAATGCTACATTTTCTTATATGAGTTAGAAGTGTTGATTAACTGTAATAATTAATCATGATTTCTCAATGAGATATTTATTTTCCGATTGTAATTTTATAAAATACAATAATTTTATAAAAATTACTACTGAAACTACTTGGAGCTCGAAGCTCTATTATATCACCCACATGCACCTATCAATTCTAGAACTCTTGCTCTTAATATAATTATAATAATTACAATAATAATAATAATAATGAAAGGAACTTGTGTGAATGCGTTCACACATTTTAATCTGACTGAAATAGACCGAGAATCGTGGACAAAATTTGTAAAATATGTGAAAAATTAAAATGTTTCAAGAAAACTTTGTCCTCATATAGCCACTAACCACTGTTCAGAATACTATAAATTGCTATTATAATATTTGAACAGAAATATGGCTACTAATTCAAACAAAATTGACCAGGTTAGACCTAGAAAAACGTTTCTTATTCTATTTAATGATTTATAGAAGTGTCTATATAGTTTTGTAAAAAGTGTTAAAAATATCTAGAAACAAAACGAATCAGATGGTAAAACACATATTTTAACATGATGACTTAGCAAGTTGCCGAAACTATGTGTTTACTTTTCGGAGTTTAAGATAGAAATGTCACATTTTTGCTTCAAGCAGTTTTTAACATGTGTTCAAATTTTACTTGTAATTTAAAAAACGATGGGATCTTGTCATTTTTCAAGAAATTTTGACATGCTATTTAGGAACCACGTGTTTGTTTCATTCAGGAGCATATTGTCGAAACGTTTGTTTATGACTCTGTCGTTATGCATTGCAAAAACAATCCCTCAGCGAATCTTCTTTTAATTACAATGATATATATTTTCAAATACGTTTAGTTTTGTTCTATTTCTTTTTTACATTTTTAATTACAATCTATCACACTTAGGATATTCAGTCATTGTCTTGACTTTATTATATAAAAAATATAAAAAAAAAATAAAATTATAATTAATTGTTAGTGTCAAAGGGAAAAAAACTGATGCAAGAAGTTTAAAAGAGTGAATAAGTTTGGTCTTTAGCCTACTTATCCATCTATAACATAATTTTTTGCTTTATAGATTTACTTATTTTTGCTATATATATATATATATATATATATATATATATATATATATATAATTTTTGTTACTATATAATATTGTTTTCTGGAATTACACAATATAAAAGTTATATATTTCTAATTAGGACCAAGTTGCTTCTATAAGGTACAATTTACAACGACGTGAGATGACGATTAAGGACGGACGTGCTTGTTCCTATGACAGTAATTCGATTTTGTAATAATATAAAACAAAATTATATTGCAACATATTGTTATTTACGTAATTACTAAATTCCGTGACATAAGTTATAGAAGTCAAAAATAAAGTGAAAATTACAGTTTTTTACGAAAAATCTATTTTCCGTAGGGTAAGTAGACAAAAATACATACTCAGACATGCTTTTTCAATCACAAGGAAATTGTCGGAGTATTAAAAATATTATTTACAAAATTACAATATTTATCTACATATATATATATATATATATATATATATATATATAAATAAATAAGTCGGGTTTTCCTTCCTGACAATATAACACCAAAACGCACGAACCGAATTCGACAATTTTACATTCGTTGGACTCCGCAAGGTTTATATCTAAGAAAATTAGTGGTGCATGGCATCGTGCCTTAATGCAAATTGTTGGAACTTCACGCACCGTAATTAAAAATTCGAGTAATGACATTAGTGAGAATTATTAGAATTATGCTTGGTTAAGTCAACGAGCAATTCTTGCCGCAAAGAATAATGATGTACACGCACTGAATTTCACCATTCAATCAAAAATTGCTGGCGATTTGGTGACATACCAATGATTCCGACTGGTCTTCCGTTTCACTTCAAACGATTGCAATTTCCAGTTCGCCTTGCGTTCGCAATAACAAGTCGCAAGGCCAATCGCTTAATGTTTGCGGGATAAATTTCAAATAGATTATTTAGAAAATCATTGTTTTTCACATGGGCAGTTATACGTTGCCTGTTCACGAGTTGGAAAAGCATCCGCTTTGTTTGTGTTAAAGTCAGCTCAAAAAACAAAAAATGTGGTTTACCAAAGAGCACTTCAATGAAACGGATAATTTGCGGATTCACTTTCATTTACTTAGAGAAGTTCAACTAAAAAACACTTCATTTTTGTAATCGAAATAAATTCATTACTGTTGTGTAATAAAATCAAATTTTTCCTTCTCAAATATAAAACAAAAAATTTCTTCATTTTTCTCACAAAACTATCTGGTGGCGAAACGGAGTTCGTCGGGTTTGCTAGTATTTTATATAAAAATAATTTTGTATCATGCTTTTAATACTGACTAAAATGCACTCATGTCTTCAAGGTTTGTTATTATATATCTCAGTCCATGTACCTCGTTATATTTTCTATTTGTTTACCTAATTGCATTCGATAATTATTAGTTATTCCTTCGGTATGTCTTATTACAGTTTAATCGTGTGTAATTAAAACCTTTCATAATATTAAAATTATTCCGAATAACCTTGTGTATGTATGTACAATGCACATTTCAACATTGAACTATATTTCCACCAACGGGACAACATGTGATTATACTTCTTCATGGTAATTTGACTCACTAATTTGACATTATTCGAAATGATTTTTTTTAAATAAGACAATTATTAGGTGTAATGTGTTGATGTTTCTTCATACTTGGGATAGAGAAGAATTTGTGCACTGAAAGATCTTGTAACCATAATACAAAAATCTTTACTTTCAAGGAATAGTTGTTTTTGTGATGTCTTCTTGAATTTTTACTTTGACTTACAATTTTTTCTTATTAAAATCTTCTTTGCAAGTTTCTAAAAAAGTACCTACTGTAAATAATGTATTTATCTAATTTCAAGGTCATAAAAAATCTTCCAAGATTTTATTCACACGAACCAAAGAATAGAAATTAGTCCACTCCAAACAAGTTACAATAGAATCTAATTAAAATCAAAATAAATCAGTTACTGAATTTTACCTTAATTGAATTTATCTCAAATAATAGATAATAATTTTCGTTTAAGAGCTTTATCATAGTTTCACAGACAATAAAAAGCATTTCGTAGAGAAAGCAATTGTAATAAATATTAGAAATAATAAAATGGAACATCGTAAAGTTTGGATAAAGAATTTAATTAATTTTGATATACTAAACAAAAATAGGACAAACTGGAAATGGAAATATGATTTCATGTTTACTTAATAAGTATTTGCATTAAAAAATGTTGGAAAAAAGTTAAAGAAGAGTTCAGATTAATTGGCAGTTAGTAAATAAATAGTTAAATCAATTGATTTAAGGTGCATAATAATTATATTATCTTCTTGATCCACAATTTGAAGTAAAAAAAATATTGTTTTTGGAGAAAATTTTATGTGTCCTTGATATTCAAGTCATTTTGAATCGTTTCATATGAAATTTCAAAAAATTCTAAAAATACTATAAATGCTATTATTTCTTCTTAAGAAATTTTTTATTTAATATACTTAATAATGACTGGCAAAAATTTAGTTGAGTGCTGTGTATTTATTTTGAATAATTTGGGTATTATGTCCACTGAAAAAGGGACAAATTGGTACTCGAAACGTATGAAAAACAATTAGCAACAATTTTTAAAAATATTTAAGTTTTCTTATAATTTTTTTTATCAGAAATTTGTGAAATAAAACAAAAATTTGAATAATTTATTTAGCACGCTTCGACACCGTATGTGTGTCAGCAAAAAAATACACAAAATAAGAAAAATAGAATCGAAGAAATTTTTTCATAATTTAGTAAAAACTTACTTAAAGTTATTACAAAATTTTCAGTTCTTGTTTTATTACAAAACAATATTTAATTTTTATGTGTTTTGCAGTTTAACAAATTGCCGAGTGATGACACACATACAGTGCCGAAACGAACAAAATGGCTAAATTTGGTTCAAATATTTCTAGTTTTTCATTTATATAATTTGGATAGCAATATTAAAGGTTTATAGTTAAAAAAAATAATATTACACTGGAGTAAATACAATAAAAAATAGACTTTTACAGTACTTTTACTTTATACTTTTTTTTCGTGCACAATTTATAAAATAATTATGTTATTTATGTTTTGTTTAAATTATTTGTATATACTGAAAATGGGCCAAACCGAGACTCGAAACGTATGATATTCTACAAAAGACATTTTTAAATAAATTAGTTTTAGTATTGGCTGAATGCCCCTAAAACAATTCATCAATTTTCAAAAAAAAAATATTTTACAGTAATACAAAATGGAAAATATGTGGATGAAATTTTACAATTTTTTTTTATAGATATACAATCGCCAAATTTGGGTATAATTTAACTAATTTCAAGAAGTAAGAAGTACGGATGAATGATTTTTTTTTAATTTTCTCTAACATTTGTAATTTGTATGTACTGAAGATGGGTCAAACTATGAGTCAAAACATATGCTATTTTACCAAATACCTCTAATTTTTATTTTAAATTTGGGTCTAATTTAACTAATTATATGAAGTAAATAGTATGAATCGATAATTTTAATTTTTTTTTTAAATTTCTCTACCACACCTCAACTTTTCCTTCCCATGCACCCGCACAATCAATTACCTCTTATCATCAACCTGTGTAATTCAACAATTGTTCCAGATAAGAACCTGCAGCAAACAAGTGTTAGCTGGTAACTTTTACCACAACAACTTACCAATACCTCTACCACATCAATAGTAATCATGGTCACAATTTACTTCTCATAACCCCGCCAAAAAACGCCGGTGAAATGTGTGGATACGAATGTTCTTCCAGTTTACTTTCAGTTGCCGACTTGCATTTGAACGAAACAGACGGTAATAGTAATAAATAAATAAATAGTATAGTAAAATTTATTTAGTAAAAATTGGTTGAGAGTTGTTTTGGACAAGTTTTGAACAGTACCCAGGTGTTTTACCATAAATCCTTTATCATGCGGGAAAAAGTTTCTCTATTATTCCTAGTGCTGTGTGTGTTTTTTGTAAAATCCGAGAACGAAATCAACGACTGGAGACCTGTATTTTTAACCCAAACTGCTTACGAAGATGAATCCAGTCAACAAATCCTGGATCCACATTCAACAACGACAATTATTAGGCATCCAGTTCCACAATCCCAGGCTTTAACAGTAGAGGCTAGAGAACCCATTCTGACCTCTTTTATATCGACTTATCCGAAAAATGATCGATGTGCAGCCGATAAATTTGCTTTCGATGAAGGTGCCTATTTGAGTTACAGAGCTAAGATTCCGAATATGAAAGAATTCACGCTTTGTATGTGGACCAGGTTTTATAATCATTCGACGGATCATCCTTTGTTCTCGTATTCAGGTAATTGAATTGTTTTTATACAATGAATGTGATTAAATCGTAAATGAAAAATAAGTATTTAACATGTTAATTGACGTGTCAGTCGTATGTGTCTGACACTCTGAAATTCTACAAGAGCTATGTCATACATATATGTCTGGCACATGCAATTTGGTAGAAAGAGAAAATAAATTTTAACATAGGGCTAACATGTCAGTCATATATGTGTGACATAAAAAATAGTGTCTCCAACTTTTTTTTAATTAAATTATCTAACAAAATTACCTTGACCAATTTGATTTATTTAATCTGATATTATGGTTGATTAACGTGTTAAATTACATTCGCAAAATTATACAAATTTTAAGCCTGAAGTTTAAATTATTTTAGTGTAAGATTTTGCAAGAATTTAAAGAATTTTTTTCATTTTCTGATATAAAATATTTGGAGTTGAGAAATTTCAAGTTTTTTTTTATTCAAAAATGTTTTTAATTGTATTTCGAACGTTTTTAATTTTAATTTTAAAATCCTGTTTCACAAATATTTTGAAAAATCTTATTTTTTCGAAGCATAAGATTTTTAAAAATTACCACCGCTAAAATTAAAGAATGCTATAATTTTAAAATGAATTTAATTTTAAATTTAATATCAAATATCATCATTAAATATTCTATTAATTATTTAAAATAAAATTGGCGTTTTTAAATTTTCTATTAATTATTTAAAATAAAATCGACGTTTACACATTTAGTTAAACTTACTTATGTGTAATATCAATTTTGATTAAAAAAAATATTGGAAAAATTTCAATACAAAAATTATATAAAAATTAAACATATAAAAAATATATGTATTATTTAAATCGTACTTTATTTATTATTATAAAGTTCGAATTATTTCTATAAAATTTTACTTCCTATTCAAATTGCAACTGATTTAAACTAAATAAAAATTCAATTTAGAAATCATATAATATGTTTCTTATTAAGAAATTTATTTATACTTTAAATAACTACACATGTTCTGAGCTAGAAATTATTTTTTTGAATTGAAAGTTATTTAATCCGGATAAGCATTCATTTAAGAAAATATTTCAAGAGCAATGTAAACTACATTAAAATTGGAATATCTTTATTTGTTCTAAATTTTATTTTAAAGTAATTCTGCATTATAAAAATATTTTTTTGAAAAATGTATTTTTTAATATTTTGTTATAATAATTTATGATTAGTCTAAAATTTCGTATTAATTAGCCGATTTAATAGTACATTCAAAAAATTTTATTATGAGAATTATACATATTATTATTTATACATACAATCATATTTTGCATTTTTAGTTTAATAATTATCAGGAAGTTTCTATTAAGACATAAAAATTATGTAAAACTTATGTGTGCAAAAATTATATAATTTTAAAACGTACCTTATTTATAATCAAAATTTTTCAAATATTTTTATTAAGAGTTAATTTTTTGTTATTCTTTTAATTGTATCTACTAAAAACGATTCAGAGTTTATATTATATATTTTTCGTTTAAAACTTTAATAATATTTGTTTCTAATGTAAATGTAAACAATATTTGTTTCTATTATAATCTTTATACAAATATTTAAGATTTTGCTATTTTTTTAAATTTTGTTTTTCATTTTCAAGACCAATATTTTAAAGTTCATTTAAAGTCTTTGTCTTATCACTAATGAAATTTCGCTGTTTTATTTAAAGTCTATTTGATGAATTATATTTAGAAATCATATTAAATACATTTTTGAACGAAGTATTTATTTAAAATTGTAATAAATTCAATAATTCCTTGTAATAAAAATCATTTTTTAATTTTAAAAA
>NW_020537324.1:71559176-71595245 GCF_003426905.1 Ctenocephalides felis | reverse complement strand
TCGTACAGTTTATTATAGATTATTTTATTTCAGAAATATTTAATTACGGTACGAAAGTTCCAGCAATTTGCCTTACGGCACGATGATATGCACCACTAGTTTCTTTTAGTGAACGCTAGAAAATTACATTTTGAAACTTCTGCTTTGCTGAATAAAAAAATAAAAACGCAACCTAAATCGTTCCAACCTCTGCCAGTTCGATATCAAGCATTATGGTATCAAATTTTCACATGATATTATAAATTTTCATACATTCATTCATTCATACACATACACACATACTTGTTCCAAATTTGGTCTCATTTGATTCAGAATGGCTTGAAACGTCAAGAGAACATAAAATTAGCAAATTTTATGATGATTAGCGAATTTTTTGATGAAAACCGAGAAGCAAAACTGCTGGTTTACCTTACATAAAAAACCGCGTACAAAAACGTTCTAAATCCATTTTAATTCAATTATTATCCTATAAAAACCAGATTATAACATAACTAAGTCACATGCCTTGTTTATCACAAGACAATAATAATTCTGTTCCAATTCATTTCAAACATGAGTGATTGCCTTTGTAACCTTGCCTCGCTTTTATATTTATTTATTACGTTCACTGATTTATTTCGATAAACCAACTATGTAGGTATTAAGAACTTTAATTAGATCACAACTTACAAGTGGAATGCTTAATTGATTCATATTCAAGAAAAAAATTAAGAATTAACAGCTACCACAATGGGATAAATGAAGGTTTTTGCTACGGTTAAATTGATGTAACTTTGACACGCCACTTGTATGTAAATCATATATATGTCATGTTTGAATTTGATACATTTACAAAGTGTTTCCGCATTTAATAAAAAATATGTTTGATATTGTTTGTTGTGGTAAATTTATATAAAAATGTTCTGAGAAATTCTGAGGTATCTAATTAAAATTACATTTACGAATTGTCAATTTCAGGAGCTATATTAAAAAAATAATTAATTGTTGTTTTGATCAAGTCTTGTACTGGAATAATTAAATCACTTGATCAATTAATTGATAATTTAAAATTATTAATATAATCAGTAAGCTATTATAAATTATTTACCTGCTGAAATAAAAACGTAATTTCTGGATTTCGTACAAAATTCGACGTATAAAGTTTAATTCTCGAATATAAATATTTTTTTGTCAAAAGAATACACATAAAATTCAAAAATGAAAAAAAAGATTGCCTATAATAACGGACACATAGAAACGCAAACACATAAAAAAATGTATGTATCAGTTATGTATAATATAAAATAAACTAATTTACCAGTTTTTCTATACATCTATTTACCAGTCAGTGATTTTGCTAGTCAGCAAACTTTCCAGTCGACAAATTTATAAGTCCCTAAATTTAAATTTACAAGTCACTAAATTTAAATTTACAAGTCTTCAAATTTAAATTTACAAGTCTTCAAATTTAAATTTACAAGTCTTCAAATTGAAATTTACAAGTCTCTAAATTCAAATTCACAAGCCTCCAAAATTAAATTCACAAGCCTCCAAAATTAAATCACAAGCCTCCAGAATTAAATTCACAAGCCCCCAAATTTAAATTCACAACCTCCAAATTTAAATTCGCAAGCCCCCAATTTTAAATTCACAAGCCCCCAATTTTAAATTCACAAGCCTCTAAATTTACCAGTCCGTAAATTTACCAGACGGTTCACAGTACCAGTCTGTGAATTTGCCAGTCAGTCGGCAAATTTGCCAGTCAGTCAGCAAATTTGCCAATCAGCCAACCAGTCTGTCTGTAAATTTGCCAGTCAGTCTGCAAATTTGCCAGCCAGTCAGTAAATTTGCCAGCCAGTCAGCAAATTTGGCAGACAGTCCGTAAATTTGCCAGACAGTCCGTAAATTTGCCAATCAATCAGCAATTTGCCAGTCTGTAAATTAGCCAATATGTAAATTAGCCAATATGTAAATTAGCCAATATGTAAATTAGCCAATATGTAAATTAGCCAATATGTAAATTAGCCAATATGTAAATTAGCCAATATGTAAATTAGCCAGTCTGTAAATTAGCCAGTCTGTAAATTAGCCAGTCTGTATATTTGCCAGTGCTCAAATTTTCCAATGCTCAAATTTTTTAGTGCGCAAATTTGCAAATTCAGCAAAATTACCAGTCGGCAAAATTGCCAGTCGGCAATTTTGCCAGCCAGTCCGCAAATTTGCAGTCTGCAAATTAACCTGTACGCAAATTAACCTGTACGCAAATTAACCTTTTGCAAATTTACTTGTCCGCAAATTAACCTGTCCGCAAAGTTACTTGTCTACAATTTTCCTGCCTGCCAATTCACCTGTCAACCAATTTATTTGCCTATGGGGTAAAAAGAGACAGATGACAAATTGTAGTAAAATAAAAAACAAACTTTTCAAAAAGTAATTGCATATATTGAAATTATATGAGATATACAATATGTATCACAGAGCTAATGGCTAATAAATTTCACCAATTATCATTTTCCATAATGCAGTCTAATATAGCCAATATTCTTTCATTTTGACAATCGTCGATTCCTGGTTCGAGTCTTCACTGCACGCCATCTTGCCCCATCGACGTCTTCAGAAAGGACAAGCCCTCTGTTGGCGTGCAGCCCGAACATGCTCATCCTTATCCTCCACATTCCGAAAGCTCTTGCGACAATGGGGGCACATCATTAGGTTCGCAGACTCCAAATTCTTTTCCTCGGCTGCATGCAATTTCATTTGGTCGACATCATCTGTCTCAAAATCGCATGCATCACACCTAAAAATCGGCTCCCGGCTGCCCACCTTCCGCGATAGATACATCCTGTAATTGATGTAGGGCCCCTTGTAGAATTTGTCTTGGGGCTTCTTTTCTTGAGCTACTCCGGCGTCTTCAGCTCCACTCACATTCAAATTATCACTCATTTTGATGTTTAGTATGATATGATACAATTCACGATATCTGCACTTTTCACGTAAGTTTTGACAAGGGGTAGAATTTGTTTGAGCCGTCTTTTGTTTTACTATGAATAGTGTGAAGTGTGTAACGATTGAGCCGGTTTTATCAAACTAGAATTAGTTATTTTGTTTTCTTAAATTTGATATCACTGCTACATCTGTCATTGTGCAAAAAAAAGTTGTAATTATGAATATAATATCATAGTAAATGTATTTTTACCTTTAATTCACAGTATTATGCGCCCGAAATCATCAATGAGAAATTGTATCCGTACATACATACACACTAAAGTTGATATAAGACAAAACTAGTGGTGCATGGCATCGTGCCTTAAGGCAAATTGCTGGAACTTCTCGTACCGTAACGAAGTGTTCGAAAAGTATTAAATAGATTATTATAAATAAATATTGTAACATTGTCTAATATTTATAAGAATTATATAAAATGAATTGCAAAGTTAAAATTATTTATTTAAAGTATATAAGTGAGCTTTAGTCAGAATTAAAAATAAAATCTGAATTATTTTCAATATACAAAAAAATATTTTTGGAAAAAAAATTAAAATAATCTTTTTCCCAAAAGCAATTGTTTCATCAACACAAGCAGAAAGTTTTTTGAATCATCCAAATCGGATGCTCTTAAGAAGTACAATTTTTTGTACATTTAGCTTTGTATCTTTGAAATGGTTGAACCTGTCTTTGCCAAAAACTAATCACCACTTCCCCCGTTATTACAAATTAAATATTTTTAGATCATTCAAATCGGATACTCCATTCTCTCAAAAACTCAATTTCTATTTTTTGCACTCTTTGCTCTTTATCTCCCTATCAATAGGAATCGAATGTTTTTTGAACCATTCAAATCGGTTGATCCGTGCGCCCGAAAACGTGGACGAAAAATTGTATCCATTCATACATACATACACACACAACCATTTTTTCTGAGGTACGCCAAAATGTTCGGAAACCTTCAAAACGTCGAGAAATGCAAAAATTTTCATATTCGATTTTCGGCCCATTACTATAACTACCCTACGGGTAGTTATAAGAGTTCGTGTTTATTTTATTGGCTTATTAGTGTTATGTTTAAGAACGTCATCTAGAACAAGCCAAGTCGGCCAGATCGAAATCAAGCAGTATGATATAAAATTTCCTCAAGCAAATCGCCTGAAGTGGCCATTGTTTTTAATTTCTAATACTTCTCATTTGAAATAAGGCAAAACATGAATATACACTTTTTTGATAAATACACATATACGCACACATACATACATCCACTTTTTCTAAGGTATGCCAAAATGTTCAGAAACCTTTCAAACGTAAAGATATGCAAAAATTTTCAGTTTCATTTCAGTTGTCTAAAGGTCCTGAAACAGTAAAGATATTACCAAATATCCATTCTGAATCGCTTTAGAACAAATATTCCACATGAGCTCCCTTTTCCTTTGTCCATTCCAGTCTGTCTATTCAGATAAGTTACGTATTCTGGTGTGTTTGTAATGCAATGTTAGTGGAATAGAATTTCTACCTTTATTGCAAAGTGCAGATAAAGCATTAGTAGGTAGTCGAGCAAACATTGAAATTCTTCGACAATGCACCGAGCTCAAAGATAAGGCGACGCCAGACTGCGGAATAGAATTACGATTGTTCCTTATCATTTCGCGTATTGATGCATGTTTAATACTATTATCAAGACAGAAGTGATACACAGCTATAACGCGGTGAGGGCGTGTAATATGGAAATCGTGAAATAAGAAAATGATTTAACCCACAAACCAAGCTAATACTTTGATAAAGCAAACACGCCATGCCGAACTATACCCTGATCTACCCATAGCAGCAAATGGTACTTTGCCCGTCACTCAGATTTTCCTTCAGAGCAAATAAATATTTTGTTTTTTGTGTGATTTCATTGGGGGGAGAAATTTTTCCTTTATCTTTTTTTGTCACAATCATGACATAATTTTTATATTCATTTAGAACTTATTATTGTTTACAAACCAGATACGATGATAGATATACCTAATTACCTACGGGTAAATATCCGAACGAAGTGAAAAATGTAATGTGCATATTTATATTTATTAAAATATATGTTTTCAAGTTTCAAATTTTCAAACCAAGCTTTAATTTAATCTTACGTTACGAGCGCGTTGTATTGGAACCGCATTATAAGAAACTCAGAAATTGTAAAAATCAGAACATTTGTACCGCGGTATACGGAGACAAATAAATGCAAGAGTCAGCATGAATTATAAATAGATTTTATTGAATTAAAAGGTTCATATACAGTATGATTTTTTTTTTCAAATCTTTGCCAAAAACTAGTCAGCACATCTCCCTCAATAGGAATCGAATGTTTTTTAAACTACTCAAATAGGTTGATCAGTGCGCCCGAAAACGTGGACGAAATATTGCTAACACACAAAACACACACACATATCAAATTTTTCTGAGGTATGCCAAAATATTCAGAAACCTCTGAAACGTGAAGATATGCAAAAATTTTCAAATTGCTGAAACTGATAAATATGTAAATATTACAATAACATTGCACTATTTACTACAAAAGCAATTTTATTATATAATCAATATATATATATATATATATATATAGCATTCGCTTTATGTTGCTTTAGTTATTCAAAATACCTAAGTAATTTGAAATAAATACAAGTAATATTCGAAATGTTCTAATAATAATAATTTATTTTTCATTTTGAATTTATTTTGAACCATGGGCTAGCTCATATCTAAGTGGTTAGAGCTATAGGCTCGGGGCAGCCTGATGTCAAACAGTAGTGATCCTGTTTCCATTCGAAAATGTAGATAGCATTATGTTTGCAAGAGAAAATAGTCCTGACTGGGCATTGCTAGTTCAATAATAAATTCATTACTATCACAGAAATTAATTCATTACTATCACAGAAATTAATTCAAAATTAATCACAATGAATGTTTTGGGCAATGAGGCAACTGTTTCGGTTGCCTTCTATAAAAATCGTCGTAGTTAGTTAATAAATCCTTAATTTTTGATTGCTGTTTAAAAAATATCATAAGCATAAATAATTCTTATGGATACATATGGTATAAACAATGTATAATTAAAAATCGTTTCCATAATTAACTATTTACCTCCAGAATCCTTGCAAATATTGAGTCACAATGAATTTACTCAAGTGCTCATTTACTGCATCTTCAAACGGTTTTCAAGTGAAAATTGATCATGTCGTGCAAATTAATTGGTGGAATTCTGTTAAATCTTCAACAGCCATTTGGTATACGATTTGTTGGTACGGAACCACCATCGACCACTAAAACCGAGTAACCGACTATGGAATGATACTACCGACACGACAGGAATATTAAATAAATTGCATGGTGAACTGCATTCCGTTACTTTTCTATTTACTACTTGGACAGGTCTGCCTTGTGATCCTCAAACTGTACGCAGGATTAAAAAAAAGATTTTATTCATTAACCGAAGAAAAATTGCTTACATCAAAAAATCCGATTCGCTAATTATATGTTTTCTCGACGCTTCAAGCCATTCTGAATCGAATAAAATCAAATTTTGAAAAAGTGTGTCTGTGTATATGAACAGATTTTAGACTTTTAATCGAAGTTTTCTCAAAAACGGCTAAACCAATTTCAGAAATTTAAAAGCCTTTCGATGTAATTCGATAAGAACTTGTGTTTGTGCGACGATCAGCCAAGACGTTTCTTCGTGAAAAGCAGAAGTGAAACATTTTTTGTCTACGTTTCAGCCTAATATTCTGAATCAATTTTAAACATTCATAAACTGTTCGAAAAATATTGATTGAGAATTGCGTTGTTTAGTTTTGGTAAAATCTGTCAAGCCCTTTCTTTACAAATGAATATTTAAAAAAATATTTTGACAATTTTGTTCAAACTTGGTATGACGATGGATTTCGTCTAAAATAACATACTAAAAGATTATTGCGTTTTAGTTATAAAAATTCATCATAATTTTAAACAAATTTAATATATACAATTAAATACATTATAAGAAAGTTTGAAAAACATCAATCGGAAATCGCATTGATTAATTTCTAGTAAAAATGAAAATGATATTGACATTTTATCTGAATATCTAAATCTAAATTTTTATTTTGATTATGTATACGTATCGCTAATACGGAAAGTTACTGTCTAAAGACAAAATGCTACTTGCAACAAATTATTTTTATTATTATCATAATTAATTTATTTATTTATTTATATTACGGATACAGGAATAAATTAAGCAATTACAAAAAATAAATTATCTTAATTGAATTAATTACAGTAAAATACAACTATAAAACAATATTAAGCCTAACATTAGTATTAACTAAAACAATAACTTGAAGAAAAAAATGTTATAATATTGAAATAGTTTATTTAAGGCTTGTAACTCTTGAGATTCTTCTTGTGGTAAAAAAATTCTTTAAATATCCGTTATCCGTTATAATTTGTTTTCAATTGAGAATCTTATTGTTAAAAATAGAAAAGAAATTTGATATTTAATATTTTCGGTTCGTCTAACCGATTTGTCTGTGGAAAATGTAGGACAATGCAGTATGAGTTTTTCTTATATGCATATTTCATTGTATGTATTTCATAAACGAAAGTTTCGATATGCACACGAGTAAAATAATAAAAATAAAATTTTACATACATGGATACATTGGTATCACCTTTTTTTAACACGTTAATTGTGATTCATCAAAGAAAATAATTTTTTGCCAAAATTCCTGGAAAAACTATTTTTTATATCACACATAATTATGACTGACATGACCCTATATTAAAACTTATTTTATACTTGATCAAATTGCCTATGTAAGACATATAAGTCTGACATGGCTCTTATATAACTTCTTAGGGTCAGACACATAAGACTGACATTTTGATTAACGTTTTGAGTAATTTATTTTTATGTCGACTAAATATTTGTGTCTTTGGTGGACTTGTAAATGACAAAAACGTAAGGTAAGTAAATCTACTAGTATTTTACTCTTTCCAAATTTCTCAATCTATCTTTTAAAATATCCAACAGCTAATTCCACTAATTAAATAACAATTAAGTATTACGATTTGTGTATCGATTTCCTTGTATTACAAAACATGTTACTTTCAAAAAGTTACTGGAAAAGTCAGTAATATTACTACACAAACAAAAGTGAAAGAGAAAACTGACTTGAAAGACAAATTAAACTATTACATGTAATACATGTAATAAATAGGTTGAACACAATTTTTGAAAAATCACTGGATATATGCACTTTTTAAGTAGGTAATTAAGTATTGATATTTTTTAGACAATTCGTTGAAAAAATTATAAGAATAAAAATTTGTATAAAGTTTTCTGCCAGGTGTATAAATGTATTGTTCTTAGTTCAACCCCTACATCAAGAACTATTTAACTTACTAAGTATAAATTTTATGTTTTTTTTATTAATATATAAATAATGTATGAATAGATAAATAAATTAATTATGAATAAAACATAATTATGTAAATGTATCAAACATTTTAGAAAAAAATCCAAATTTCTGTATAATTACAAATTAACAGACAAAAGAGCAGACAATCGAATTTATATCGATTAACCAGTATTTTCTACAAATATCAACACCTAGTAATTTTATTAATTATTTCGAATATCCTACGTAAATTTTTATCAATTATTTATACCTCGAATGCATTTCATTTTCCCATTGAAAGCAAATAGCGCATTAAATACAAATAAAACGTTCTAAGATTGAATAATCCAATTTATTTATCGATTTATCGATCATATCACCAAAGTCATGGTGTGTTGGCGTTTTCAATTACGAATAATGTTGAAATAATATTACCAAGTGGATTTACTTAACGAAATAGTGATAACACTTACTTGAAAATATTTAGATCGGTTTCTCAATATAAAGAAATAGAATGCTGGTTTATATCATATGAACAAGGGCCAATGGTAAAGCTATGTTACGGGTCTATCTTCGTATGAATTGGTAGTAAAAATGTATCGAAAAGTTATGTATTTTCTATGAGATAAAAGCCATTTTCAAAAAAAAGTCTTAGAAACGGGCAACGGCAATCGATAAAACTAACTAATTCAAATTATCTGTTAGATAATAAACTAAGTCAAATTATCGCATAGATCAGTGGTCGGGGAACCGGGGTAAATTACCCCAAATGGGGTAAAAGTGGAATTTTTGGGGGTAAAAAGTATATATTTTCAAAGCACTAAATCAGCTTCAGTAAAACCTACTACCAAAAAGAAAATCTGCATTAGCAAAAAAAGTGAAGTTTTTGCATTAAAACAAACTAAATATTTTGCGTGGTGAAACTGAGACCTATCTTCTTTATTATACAGAAGTAAGGTGGCTCTCACGCGGAAATATTTTAAATTGCGTATGGACTCTTAAAAATGAAGCTGAAATCTCTATGGTTTCTCAAAAAATATTCTTGCTGAAAATTTTAAAAACGCTTCCAGGGTTGCATATCTCGCATATTTAGCAGACTTGAAATTTTGAAGAAATTGTGTCAAAGATGAAGCAACACCATTTCTCCAAATCGTAATGTTCTTATATTACATGTATGCGTAGGGTAAGTTATCGGAATGGGCCGAAAATGAAAATTTTTGCATTTCTTCACGTTTCAGAGGTTTTTGAACATTTTGCCATACCTCAGAAGAAATGGATGTGTGTTTGTGTGTCCGCATTTTTTCGTTCACGTTTTCGAGCGCACGGATAAACCGATTTGAATGGTTCATTCAACATTCGGTTCCTATTGATAAGGAGATATTCTGATTAGTATTTGGCAAAGGCAGGTCCAGCCGTAACGGAGATACGGAGTAAAGAGTGCCAAAAATAGAAATCGAGTTTTTAAGAGAACAGGGTATCCCATATGAATGATCCAAAAAACATTCAATTTGTAATGATTGGGAGAAATGGTGATTAGGTTTTGGCAAAGGCATGTCCATCCATTTCGAAGATGCAGAGCTAAATGTACAAAAATGGCAGTTTTTGAGAGAACTAAGCATCCGATTGGAATGATTAAAAAAACTTGCTGTTTATGTTGACAAAACAATTACTTTTGGGAAAGAAAAATATTTCAAAAAATGTTTCTTTGTATATCGAAAATAATTCAGATTTTAATTCTGATTCTGGCTAAAGTCCTAAAGGTCACTTATATTCTTCGAATAAATATTTTTTTTTTAATTTTGTGATTCAGCTTATATATATATCTTATAAATATTATACAATTTTACAGTATTTATAATAATCTAATTGGAAACATTTAAAATTCCTCGAAAATTTCGTCACAGTGCGTAAAGTTCCAGCAATTTGCCTTAACGCATGATACCATACACCACTAGTTAACTTCCCGAAGGAGAAGTTTATGTTTTCATCAAAAAATCCGATTCGCTAATTTTATGTTTTCTCGACGTTTCAAGCCATTCTGAATCGAATGAGACCAAATTTGGAAAAAGTATGTGTGTGTGTGTGTGTGTGTAAAATTTAAAAGCCATTCGATGTATCTCGACGAGGACTATTGTTTGTCAGTTTTGTGCGACGATCGGCCAAGCCATTTCTTTATAAATCGCACAAACGTGAAAATTTTTTCGTCTACGTTTTAGCCCGCAATTCTGAACTGATTTTGAAAATTCAAAAACCGTTTAAAAGATATTGGTTGGGAATCGTGCTGATTAGTTTTTGGTAGAGATCGGCCCGGCCGTTCTCTTGTAATAAAGTTTCAAAAAAAAAAATTCGACGATTTTTATGATTATTTTTTTGACGGTAGATACCATAGTCTTCTAGATCATACTAAAATATCACGGCCCTATGATTAATTGTTTAGCTTTAAAAATTCGTCAAAGTTTGCAAAAATTGGTATCGTTTTTTTGACATTTGTCAAAATTAGACCTTTGATCGACGTTTTCTCAAAAACGCCTGAACCGATTTCAGAAATTTAAAAGCCATTTGTTGTATTTCGGCGAGGACTATCGTTTGTCAGTTTTGGGCGACGATCTGCCAAGCCGTTTCTTTGTAATTTGAAAAAAAGTGTTAAACTTTTCGTCCACATTTAAGCTCATCGAACTGATTTAAGCTACCGAACCGATTTAAAAAAATCAAAAACAGTTCGAAAGATATTAGTTGGGAATGATACCGATTAGTTTTAGGTGAAAATCTACCGAGCCGTTTTCTTGTAATTAACTGTTGAAAAAAAATTTAAGCCGATTTTTATGGATTTTTTTTAGCGATATATACTATGGTCTTATAGAATTTACTGAAATATTACGGCCTTACGACTAATAGTTTGATTTTAAAAAATCATCAAAGTTTGAGAAAATGAGTAGTTCTTTTGACATTTGTTAAAATTAAAATTAGGCTATTTACTTGGTATAATGATAGAGTACTTGGTCTTGAACATAATAAACCATTAAAGTCCTGGAAACTGATTCAATTATAAAAATTATTGATTTCTGAAAATTTACTTTTAGAAAATACTCCGAGTTAATCTGTTTGTTTGTTTTCAATTATGTGTAATAAATTCACTCGGAATACTTTTAATCACTCATAAATTAATTTATTTTTTATTGATTAAGTCGATTATTTACACATTTCGGGAAGTTCATGTAACTTGCCTCAAGGCTAAATAACAAACCAACTAGTTTATTCATGTATTAGTAGGATATTCATGAAAAATATATTTATTCATAATGAATATAATTTTTACTTATTGTTTCCTTCAAACCATTTATTTCAGCCTTTTTCAAAGTTTAGAAGTAACGACCAATGTAGCAAACCGTTAATCTGCGGGTTATGGCAGGTTATACAAAAATATGTTGCAAACCGATTCCAATTATAGGCTCTTTTAGTTAATTTTTTTTTGTGGGGTAATGAGAGGTTGCACAAAAACATTTTGGGGTAACGGTTCCAAAAGTTTCCCGACCACTGGCATAGATCATCATTATAAAAATATTTCGATCGTCATTATGAAAAAATTAAAATATAAAAAAATTTTAATTCTTCAAAAAAGTCGAATTTTTTCAAAAATTCCAAAATTTCTCAAAAATCTAATTTTTTCACAGGTTTGCAAATTTTTTAGAAAATTTTATTTATGGTACGGGAAGTTCCATCAATTTGCCTTGAGGCACGATACCTCTAATTATTATATATGTAATATATTATCATATATGTATTTTTTTTCAATGTGCAGTCTTCGAGAAAACTTGCAAACCTAATGCATCATAGATCTCATATTCTCGTGGGTACTAAAATAATATTATTATCTCCACAATAATGTGTCTATTTGTTTTATTTTGAACAAAATCACTCTATTTCCATTCGAAGTGGCCACTTTAGTTAAAAAAATAAATAAAATCATACATATAATGTATGTATCTAAAGAACGTGAGCATGTACAATGCCTTTTATTATCTTTTATTGCATATGTTGCACTTTCACTAGTAGGATATGCTACGGATATTAAATTATAATAATTTAATTACATGGGAAATTTACATGCTGAGCAAACTGAAAGTTCTCTGTCAAAGAACTTTCTTACAACAAATAGCTTTTTTCTAACAAAAATCGATCGATAAAGTTATCAGTCGAGAAGATATACACATGAGAAATAAACATATATAACGATGTATGTCTGGTATGAGTTCCTAAACTGCTAAACCGATGTTAAATTTTATTGGCTCATCGTATTCCTTTATATACAACTTAGGTTATAGACATTAATAAAAATTTTAGTTTATATTCAAAATATTCAAATTTTAGTACTATGTGAAAAGAGTTGTCAATGTTTGTGGAAATTTGTTACAGTTAATATCCATTTCAAAATAATATTTCTAATACTAGTATTAAGAGTCACTCATGATAAAATTGACGTCGGCGTCGACTAATATTTTTCAAAGAAATTAAATTCATTGCCAGTGAAAGCTTTTCTTCAAAACCTGTCTTGTGATAAAGTTCACTTTGTCTATGAATTTACTAGAAATCATAAAAAACAAACCAAAAGCACTATTAGAAAATTATAATCAAATATTTTAGATTAAACATTAAAACATTACCAATAATCGATAGTGATTATTGTATTTGTGTACCCAATTAATTTATTACCAATTAATTTTTATTATAATTTGTCAAAGTTATATTTATTATTGCTAATAAAATTGGCAAAACTATAAACTGTACTCTAAAAGAAAGTTTGTGACAGTTTTATCTCGTAAACCAACTCGATTTCAAATAAAAACAATAAAAACAATGTTTATATATCGATAAAATAAATGTTTTTGCTGGCGGTCTTTATTGATCAAAGTGGAAACATCAAAGTAAAATCTGCGAAATTTTGTGGCCTGGATATATACAGATGACATTAAAACATATAAAAAATTGAAACATGTGTACACAAAAATAAACTTAATGAATAATGTCAAAAATTCGTTCAACTTAAATGAAACACTAGGCTTCACTCATTGGACTGAACTCTAGATAATTATTTCTTTTTTTTTTCTTTTTCTTTCTTCTATTATTATAATAATTATTAATAATAATATTGTCATTACGATTGATATTTTAATAAATAAATAAATAAAAAATCGTTCAAAATTATAAGTAACACAATTTTAAATGATTCAGTTCAAATTCAGTAATAAGTTTCATAAAATGCATTCTTACTAATCTTTTTAGTCATACATTATTTTTTTTCTAAAATTTCCTTACAAAAAACAAACATATTTATACTTTCGTTCTTCATCGCGTTGGAAATATATCTAAATCTATATGAAACCTACTCCTGAGTCGCTAATTAATTAATTGTGGTTACAATTAGTAATTAATTAAATTATTATCGTTTTTTCATCTATGGTTAAAGTTAATTTAAAGTGACCACTAATTCACAATCATCGCCTCTAGAAATTACTTTCTCATTGATTCGATTCAAGAACAAGAAGCTAAATTAATTTGTGTATGTTGAAAAAAAAATTACTTTTATAATAACAATGGAGCATGCTATGCAAAACCCAAATTTCTCATCAAAATTCGACTTAATTTTCAAATTTCTTCTCCAATTTTGATGTAACTTTTAAATCTGTATGTAAATTTTAAATCGAAAATATATACTCAAAAATATAAAAAAAGATTTCATAACTAATATGGCCATATAGTATCTCATTATTCTAACATATTATGATTTACTTAACGAATGAATTTGTTCTATATTGGCAATGACCGCCCAACGCACTCTGACCTGAAACTAGCCTAGTTTTAGGTTAGGAGCACTTTTGGCCCAAGTGCACCATGGTAAATTTCTCAAAAGCGGATTATGTGAATTCAATAAAACTTGGCACAAATTATTATTATACTTTACCAAGATTGTGACAAAAATTTTAAAATGGTGCATTTCATAGTTTTCGAGATATGCGAGATTGCACTCTGACCTAAAACTAGCGTAGTTTCAAGTTAGGAGCACTTCTGGCCTAAGTGCATTATGGTAAATTTCTCAAAAGCGGATTTTTCGAATTTATTGAAACTTGGCACACATTGTTATTATACTTTACCAAGTTTGTGACAAAAATTTTAAATTGGTTCATTCGGTAGTTTTTGAGATATGGAATATTGCACTCTGACCTGAAACTAGCCTAGTTTTAGGTTGAGAGCACTTTCGGCCTACCGGTGGGTAATAGAATACTAGTCAAAAAGCAAATGTTTATTAATTTATTTTATTGAAATAAATGATACTGGACAGTATGCCAAAGTTTAATATTACATATTGGGATTACTTTTCAGGAGAAAATTGTGGAATTACTTACTGTCATTATTTTTGAAACAAAAAGAAATTGAGAGAAAAATAAAAGAAAACGCCAAAAATTTATAGAAAGAAAGCCGAAAAGGTGCAGAGGATATAATACCCCACTTGTATTATAACATTACACGAAATTTCTGATTTTATTCATGATTGAAAAAATGTTGGAAATAAGAGTGAAAAACGCGAAAAATGATTGCCATAAATAACAATACAGCAAAATTATTACATATGTTAAAATTATTATCTGTTAACTTGAACTGCTTATAACTGAATTATAAACCTGTCTTTTACAATGACCTTTATTATTTAATTATTTTTATTATTGAAAATATTATTTTTTCCCAGGTTTTTTATTTTTTATTTATTATTCAGGTAAAACTTTTATTCTTGTACTAAAAAAAACCAACAAGTAAAAAAGACAAGTAAAATTAAGATCAAAAAAACACTTTAAAAGTACAAAATTTTCTGACTTTTGTCAGAGAGTGATTCAACGCGTTTGCGGACGTTGCATTCATTTTCATTGTGACGCAAGATGACGTGGATGCTATAGCATATATATTATTAAGTCAATTACTTAGAATTTAATTTTATACAACCTTATGTTTATGCAATTTTATATGCCTATCAATCTGACTAAGTCATTTTTAAGTATTTTTGTATTATTGTATGTTTTCCTGTGGGCATTAATGAGCTTGAGCGTAAAATAGAAGCGGAAAACTTGACGTGTATGCTATAGCATTCATAGTTAAAAATGATTAAACTATGGTAATCTGACTTTATAGACGGTGTTTGAACATGTTTCGCCTATCACAAACAATTTAAAAATAAAATGACTGTCAATTTTTGTACTTTGCTGAAACTTCTACTTTCCAAAAATCCTGTGTAATAGATTATATATATGTATTTTAGGATGGTCCTTAATATGGACAATTTCGAATTTCCTTGCTCCCAAGGGCTCAAAAAGTTCCAAATTGATAAAAAACAATTCTCTCAAAGTTTTAGCTCTTAACTTTTAGATAGAGCACAATTCAATCAAACTTCGTATGGAAATAGCATGGAAAAATTTTGAAAATAAAAATAAAAATTTTTAGGTATACCTAAGCGACAAATAAATTAAAAGTGAAAATTCGTGTCATTTTTTATTGAAAATTCGACGCTATGCAAAATTTTTGAATTTTTTTTCTATTTTTATACAAAACTTTGATTGAATTGCGCTCCATCTAAAAGGCAATATTAAGAGCTTAAACTTTCAGAGAATTGTTTTTTATCAATTTGGAACCATTTGAGCCCGTGGGAGCAAGGAAATTCGAAAATGACCATATTAAGGACCACCCTAATATATATATATATATATATATATATATATATATATAAATATTTATATATATATATATCTGTGTAATATTCTATGTCTATTATATTTCACAAACTATTGTGCATACCTAAATCGACTTTATTTTCAAGTTGCACAAGCAGTTTTGCATTGGATTTATATACCTATATAAGAACTCGGTAACAATCAGAGTGTAAATCTACGGTTTACCTATATTTTAATACTTGACAATTCACAATATGAATATAAATCGATTAAGAAATTGACAAAAAATCCATTCACATTCCATTTCAGCAGCTTAGGTACAATGTGAATGTGAATGATATTAGTAGAGGCATTACGTTCGTTTATTGGAATTTTATTTAGTTCAATAATCAACTAACATTCGCAAAGGAATAATAAAATTGTGCAAAGACAGACGTTGAAAACTTTGATAACTGAAATTTTGTGATTATTACACCAAAGCTCTATATAGTCAATAACATTGTTTACTTTAAATCTTTGAGAAAATCGTAAGATAATAACAAATTTACATAATAATATACTTGAGCATTAATCGAGCGCGGAACTGACATACTTTTTCTTAATTATTTTACAAGTTCTCATAATTTTGTATTATATAATTTTATTCACAATTAGTCAAGCATAATAGAAGCCAAGAAATTGTGTGATTTTATATTTCATTATATCATAAAAACGTATTTTTTTATTAACGAGGAAAGAAATTAATTTTTGTGTTAAAAGTGGAGTAATAAAATTTAATGATATGGGTTAAAGAACGTATAAATTTTTTGGGTATGAGTGATATATATATATATATATATATATATATATATCACTCATACACATATATATATATATATATATATATATGTACATATATCAAAATTTAGAATACACTTACTGTAATTTTTGTGAAGAAATGAAACAACAAATTTCATGAATTTGGTACTAACCTGAAACAAAAGAAAACCAATTATTAGTATAATATTAAATATTTTTTTAACAAATAATTTAAATGATTTTCAATATGGTAATAGATGTTATATCAACTAAAATGTAAAATTTTGATGACAAGACATAAATTTGTATAAGCAAATGGAAAATCTGATATACCATTTTTTTAATATATAGAATTTTTTGGGTGATTTAGTAAAATTTTATATGATGTAATTAAATTTTCGTTTTATATTTAATCGAAGTAATACTTTGTTACAAAATTAGTTTACGATTGCCTTTTTATATTATCAATATTTTGTTGTAAATATTTATTATATTAATAATATCATTTTTTACAACCGACTAGTTACCTAAATGCCAAACAAATTATTAATCAAAGAGATAGTTTACAACTCAAATTTTTCCAAATTGTTTTCTTACTAAAATGTTACCATAGGTCATTACTCTCGTATTGTTTAAAATAATTTTTTCAGAAACAAATCATGTTATTACGATCTTTAAACAATTTCTTATTATTTATAAATTCAGATTTAAATATCGATTTGGGCGTGTTCTCTTAAATAATCGATTTATTGAATAAAATGCATATCACGATTACTAAATGTACAATGAATCATTTTGTGTTATAATAAATCGATACAAATAATTTCTAATAATAATACCAAAAGTGATTGTAAGAATTATTATTGAAAATCGTGTATATTTTATAAGTAACTGAGTGAGATTATTTTGATATAGAAATTATTTCTTATTGCAATATAAAGTAAGACCTTTAATTTTAAATTGTAGCTCAATTGCGTAGATTTCAAATTAGGCTTCAAAAATTATATTACAAATATTTTTCTTAGCTTAATATAATAATGACTAGATGATTCTAATTAAACAAGAGATTATTAACAATTTAGACTTTAACAGGCGTATCTAAAATATATTACATATATGCAAAAATTAAATTGGTCCTTCCACCATGACATGATTTGTGTGGCAATATATATATATATATATATATATATATATATATATATTCAGAAATATATTACAAAAAATGAGAAAATCTCGTCAGTATACTTATTATTTTATATTCATCAATTGTTTATTCAGCATTTACGATGCTTGCATAATACAGGCTTTTAGCACAGAGTTTAGGCTTTATAAAATTTCTAACATTTTAAATATATATTTTGTTAAATTAATATTTAGATATTACTTTGGCCAAGTCTTGATCATTTTTATTATATTTATAAATATCATGCCAATATTACATTTATAATTATATATAATTTTTTTATATATTTTTATATGTAAAAAACGTTGAAATTTTCACAAGCATTATTATATTTTTTATCGTTATATTATTATTATTATTATCCTGATTTGTAAAAAAATATGACGAAATTAAATTTTTACTGAAAGTATTAGAAAAGTAGTAATAAAACCAGTCGCTTTAAGAACATTATAAAAAAATTCAAGTGTGATAATTAAATTTACGGGCGAAATCATATCCGAGCGGAGTCACATCCCACCGGATACATATTCGAGCGGAGTCATATCCGAGCGGAGTCATATCCGAGCGGAGTCATATCCGGGCGGATATATATCCGACCGGAGTCATATCCGACCGGAGTCATATCCGACCGGAGTCATATCCGACCGGAGTCATATCCGACCGGAGTCATATCCGACCGGAGTCATATCCGACCGGAGTCATATCCGACCGGAGTCATATCCGACCGGAGTCATATCCGACCGGAGTCATATCCGGGCGGATATATATCCGACCGGAGTCATATCCGACCGGAGTCATATCCGACCGGAGTCATATCCGAGCGGAGTCATATCCGAGCGGAGTCATATCCGGGCGGATATATATCCGACCGGAGTCATATCCGACCGGAGTCATATCCGACCGGAGTCATATCCGAGCGGAGTCATATCCGAGCGGAGTCATATCCGGGCGGATATATATCCGACCGGAGTCATATCCGACCGGAGTCATATCCGACCGGAGTCATATCCGACCGGAGTCATATCCGACCGGAGTCATATCCGACCGGAGTCATATCCGACCGGAGTCATATCCGACCGGAGTCATATCCGACTGGAGTCATATCCGGGCGGATATATATCCGACCGGAGTCATATCCGACCGGAGTCATATCCGACCGGAGTCATATCCGACCGGAGTCATATCCGGACGGATATATATCCGACCGGAGTCATATCCGACCGGAGTCATATCCGAGCGGAGTCATATCCGAGCGGAGTCATATCCGGGCGGATATATATCCGAGCGGAGTCATATCCGACCGGAGTCATATCCGGGCGGATATATATCCGACCGGAGTCATATCCGACCGGAGTCATATCCGACCGGAGTCATATCCGACCGGAGTCATATCCGACCGGAGTCATATCCGACCGGAGTCATATCCGACTGGAGTCATATCCGGGCGGATATATATCCGACCGGAGTCATATCCGACCGGAGTCATATCCGACCGGAGTCATATCCGACCGGAGTCATATCCGGGCGGATATATATCCGACCGGAGTCATATCCGACCGGAGTCATATCCGACCGGAGTCATATCCGACCGGAGTCATATCCGACCGGAGTCATATCCGACCGGAGTCATATCCGACCGGAGTCATATCCGGACGGATATATATCCGACCGGAGTCATATCCGACCGGAGTCATATCCGACCGGAGTCATATCCGAGCGGAGTCATATCCGAGCGGAGTCATATCCGGGCGGATATATATCCGAGCGGAGTCATATCCGACCGGAGTCATATCCGACCGGAGTCATATCCGGGCGGATATATATCCGACCGGAGTCATATCCGACCGGAGTCATATCCGACCGGAGTCATATCCGAGCGGAGTCATATCCGACCGGAGTCATATCCGGGCGGATATATATCCGACCGGAGTCATATCCGACCGGAGTCATATCCGAGCGGAGTCATATCCGAGCGGAGTCATATCCGGCGGAGTCATATCCGGGCGGATATATATCCGACCGGAGTCATATCCGACCGGAGTCATATCCGACCGGAGTCATATCCGACCGGAGTCATATCCGACGGAGTCATATCCGACCGGAGTCATATCCGACCGGAGTCATATCCGGACGGATATATATCCGACCGGAGTCATATCCGACCGGAGTCATATCCGAGCGGAGTCATATCCGACCGGAGTCATATCCGGCGGAGTCATATCCGGGCGGATATATATCCGACCGGAGTCATATCCGACCGGAGTCATATCCGACCGGAGTCATATCCGACCGGAGTCATATCCGAGCGGAGTCATATCCGACCGGAGTCATATCCGGGCGGATATATATCCGACCGGAGTCATATCCGACCGGAGTCATATCCGACCGGAGTCATATCCGACCGGAGTCATATCCGAGCGGAGTCATATCCGGGCGGATATATATCCGAGCGGAGTCATATCCGACCGGAGTCATATCCGGGCGGATATATATCCGAGCGGAGTCATATCCGACCGGAGTCATATCCGACCGGAGTCATATCCGAGCGGAGTCATATCCGAGCGGAGTCATATCCGGGCGGATATATATCCGAGCGGAGTCATATCCGAGCGGAGTCATATCGGGCGGATATATCCGACCGGAGTCATATCCGACCGGAGTCATATCCCGGCGGATATATATCCGACCGGAGTCATATCCGGGTGGATATATATCCGACCGGAGTCATATCCGACCGGAGTCATATCCGACTGGAGTCATATCCGACCGGAGTCATATCCGGGCGGATATATATCCGACCGGAGTCATATCCGACCGGAGTCATATCCGACCGGAGTCATATCCGACCGGAGTCATATCCGACCGGAGTCATATCCGACCGGAGTCATATCCGACCGGAGTCATATCCGGGCGGATATATATCCGACCGGAGTCATATCCGACCGGAGTCATATCCGACCGGAGTCATATCCGAGCGGAGTCATATCCGAGCGGAGTCATATCCGGGCGGATATATATCCGAGCGGAGTCATATCCGACCGGAGTCATATCCGGGCGGATATATATCCGACCGGAGTCATATCCGAGCGGAGTCATATCCGGGCGGATATATATCCGACCGGAGTCATATCCGGGCGGATATATATCCGACCGGAGTCATATCCGACCGGAGTCATATCCGACCGGAGTCATATCCCGGCGGATATATATCCGACCGGAGTCATATCCGGGCGGATATATCCGACCGGAGTCATATCCGACCGGAGTCATATCCGACCGGAGTCATATCCGACCGGAGTCATATCCGAGCGGAGTCATATCCGAGCGGAGTCATATCCGGGCGGATATATATCCGAGCGGAGTCATATCCGACCGGAGTCATATCCGGGCGGATATATATCCGAGCGGAGTCATATCCGAGCGGAGTCATATCCGAGCGGAGTCATGTCCGAGCGGAGTCATATCCGGGCGGATATATATCCGAGCGGAGTCATATCCGACCGGAGTCATATCCGGGCGGATATATATCCGACCGGAGTCATATCCGGGTGGATATATATCCGACCGGAGTCATATCCGACCGAAGTCATATCCGACCTTATACATATCCGACCGGATACATATCCGACCGGATACATATCCGAGCGGAGTCATATCAGACCGGAGTCATATCAGACCGGAGTCATATCCGAGCGGAGTCATATCAGACCGGAGTCATATCAGACCGGAGTCATATCAGACCGGAGTCATATCCAACCGGAGTCATATTCGACCGGAGTCATATCCGACCGGACTATATAATATTGTTTTCTGGAATTACACAATATAAAAGTTATATATTTCTAATTAGGACCAAGTTGCTCCTATAAGGTACAATTTACAACGACGTGAGATGACGATTAAGGACGTACGTGCTTGTTTCTATGACAGTAATTCGATTTTGTAATAATATAAAATGAAATTATATTGCAAAATATCATTATTTACGTAATTACTAAATTCCGTGACATAAGTTATAGAAGTCAAAAACGAAGAGAAAATTACAGTTTTTTACGAAGAAATATATTTTCCGTAAGGTAAGTAGACAAGTACATACTCACACATGCTTTTTCAATCACAAGGAAATTGTCGGAGTATTAAAAATATTATTTATAAAATTACAATATTTATCTACATATATAAATAAATAAATAAATAAATAAATAAATAAATATCTTCTACATATATAAAAATAAGTCAAGTTTTCCTTCCTGACGATATAACTCCAGAACGCACAAACCGATTTCGACAATTTTGCATTCCTTGGAAAGGTGTCGGGCTCCGCAAGGTTTATAGCTAAGAAAATTGCTAACGTGCCTTAATGCAAATTGCTGGAACTTTACGCACCGTAATTAAAAATTTGAGTAATGACATTAGTGAGAATTATTAGAATTATGCTTGGTTAAGTCAACGAGCAATTCTTGCCGCAAAGAATAATGATGTACACGCACTGAATTTCACCATTCAATCAAAAATTGCTGGCGATTTGGTGACATACCAATGATTCCGACTGGTCTTCCGTTTGACTTCAAACGATTGCAATTTCCAGTTCGCCTTGCGTTTGCAATAACAAGTCGCAAGGCCAATCGCTTAATGTTTGCGGGATAAATTTCAAATAGATTATTTAGAAAATCATTGTTTTTCACATGGGCAGTTATACATTGCCTGTTCACGAGTTGGAAAAGCATCCGCTTTGTTTGTGTTAACGTCAGACCAAAAAACAAAAAATGTGGTTTACCAAAGAGCACTTCAATGAAACGGATAATTTGCGAATTCACTTTCATTTACTTAGAGAAGTTCAACTAAAAAACACTTCATGTTTGTAATCGAAATAAATTCATTACTGTTGTGTAATAAAATCAAATTTTTCCTTCTCAAATATAAAACAAAAAATTTCTTCATTTTTCTCACAAAACTATCTGGTGGCGAAACGGAGTTCGTCGGGTTTGCTAGTATTTTATATAAAAATAATTTTGTACCATGCTTTTAATACTGACTAAAATGCACCCATGTCTTCAAGGTTTGTTATTATATATCTCAGTCCATGTACCTCGTTATATTTTCTATTTGTTTACCTAATTGCATTCGATAATTATTAGTTATTCCTTCGGTATCTCTTATTACAGTTTAATCGTGTGTAATTAAAACCTTTCATAATATTAAAATTATTCCGAATAACCTTGTGTTTGTGTATGTACAATGCACATTTCAACATTGAACTATATTTCCATCAACGGGACAACATGTGATTATACTTCTTCATGGTACTTTGACTCACTAATTTGACATTATTCGAGATGATTTTTTTTAAATAGGACAATTATTAAGTGTAATGTGTTAATGTTTCTTCATACTTGGGATAGAGAAGAATTTGTGCACTGAGGATCTGATTCACACATTTTTCACAAACTACTAATTATTAGTTCATACAAAGATATAACAATATTTCCATTTCCAGTTTGTCCTATTTTTGTTTACTATATCCAAATTAATTAAATTCTTTATCCAAACTTTACGACGTTCCATTTTATTATTTCTAATATTTATTACAATTGCTTTCTCTGCGAAATGCTTTTTATTGTCTGTGAAACTATGATAAAGCTCTTAAACGAAAATTATTATCTATTATTTGAGATAAATTCAATTAAGGTAAAATTTAACTGATTTATTTTGATTTTAATTATATTCTATTGTAAGTAACTTGTTTTGGAGTGGTCTAATTTCTATTTTTTGGTACGTGTGAATAAAATCTTGGAAGATTTTTTTTTTCATGACCTCAAAATAATTGATTAGAATTTATATATATATATATATATATATATATATATATATATAATTTAAAAAAAATATAATATAATATTGTGATTATATAATTTGTAATGCTCAGTTTTTCTATAGTTGGTAAGTAGGAACTGTAAAAGCCACTAATGAAATTTGATAGTAACTTTTAATTTGATTATAATTATTATATTATTTTAAAGCTTATTAAAACGACATAAATAACTTTTTTTAAAAAAAAGATAGATCCAATGAATCATATAATTTAGAGGAACAGAAAATATATGTTAATCAAATTTTTGTTCGTCTATTATTTTTGTTTTTTTTAATAATTTGATATACTGAAGAAACTCGAAATGTATAAAAATGTATTAAAGAAATTTCAAAAAATTATCTAGTTTTATTGTAAATAATGTATGAATTTCTGCTAAAATCTATTGTTATATATTCTGAATGTTTATTTTCAGCCAAATTGTCGAAATAAAAAACACATATTTGAACTTTTTATTTTGTACGTTTCGGCATAGCATGTGGGTCATCATTCAGCAAGTTTATACGAAAATAAATAAACCACAAAAATCAGTTCATAATGCCACTAACTACATAAATATAATTATTCGGTTCATATTTTATAATTTTGTTTAAAAGATTTGAGCACTTGTTTTATTACAAAACAATATTTTATCTTCGTGTGTTTTTTGCTTCTCATAAAATTGTCGATAAATGATGACACACAGGTAGTGCCAAAACGTACAAAATAAATAAATTGAATTCAAATGTTTATAGTTTTTCTTTTGGATAATTTGGATAAATATTTTTGTGTGCTTGTTTTTTCATAAAATTGCTTAATGATGACACACATATAGTGCCGAAACGTACAAAATGAAAAATGTAGTTCAAATATTACTAGTTTTTTATTTAGATAATTTGGATAATTATTTTTGTGTTTTCGTTGATTTTTATGAAATTGCTGAATAATGACACACATACATCGCCGAAACGTACAAAATAAATAAATATAGTCAAATATTTATAGTTTTTCATTTGAATAAAGATTTTTGTCTGTTTTTTGGTTTTATGAAATTGTTGAATGATGACACACATATAGTGCCGAAACGTACAAAATAACTAAATTTATAGTTTTAAAATATGTTTCGAGCCTCAATTTGAATCGTTTGCAGTTAAAACTAAAAAAAATCATATAAGAAATAACATAAAAATACTTAAAATTTATCATAAAATATATTTTCTCACTTAAAATACATACTCATTTATTATATATTATATTATAATGAATTTAATGTATTCTTATATAATTTCTTATCATTTTTTTCACTGAATATGAGGACTCAGAACGTATAGATATGTCTTGTATGTCTTTATTAGAATAGCATACGTTTCGAGTCTTGATTTGACCCATCTTCAGTGCATACATAAAATACAAATGACCATAACCAAACCATGACTCGAAATTTATGCTATTCTACTAAAGATAGTCTTAAATAAATTTGTTTTATTATTGGCTGCATGCACCAAAAATTTTTCAAAAATATTTTTCTTAAAGTTTATACGAGTTTAAAAAAATATCTGGACCAATTTTTATAAAAAAATTTAAGGCAAGATTTTCAAGAAGTAAAAAGTAAGAAAGATCGATATGCTTAATTTCTTACAAATAAAATTTTTTTTTCAAAAATATCTCTACCACACCTCAACTTTTCCTTCCAATGCACCCGCACAATCAATTACCTCTTATCATCAACCTGTGTAATTCAACAATTGTTCCAGATAAGAACCTGCAGCAAAGTGTTAGCTGGTAACTTTTACCACAACAACTTACCAATACCACTACCACATCAATAGTAATCATGGTCACAATTTACATCTCATAACCCCGCCAAAAAACGCCGGTGAAATGTGTGGATACGACTGTTCTTCCAGTTTACTTTCAGTTGTCGACTTGCATTTGAACGAAACAGACGGTAATAGTAATAAATAAATAAATAGTATAGTAAAATTTATTTAGTAATAATTGGTTGAGAGTTGTTTCGGATAAGTTTTGAACAGTACCCAGGTGTTTTACCATAAATCCTTTATCATGCGGGAAAAAGTTTCTCTATTATTCCTAGTGCTGTGTGTGTTTTTTGTAAAATCCGAAAACGAAATCAACGACTGGAGACCTGTATTTCTAACCCAAACTTCTTATGAGGATGAGTCCAGCCAACAAATCCTGGATCCACATTCAACAACGACAATTATTAGGCATCCAGTTCCACAAGCCCAGGCTTTAACAGTAGAGGCCAGAGAACCCATTCTGACCTCTTTTATATCGACTTATCCGAAAAATGATCGATGTGCAGCCGATAAATTTGCTTTCGATGAAGGTGCCTATTTGAGTTACAGAGCTAAGATTCCGAATATGAAAGAATTCACGCTTTGTATGTGGACCAGGTTTTATAATCATTCGACGGATCATCCTTTGTTCTCGTATTCAGGTAATTGAATTGTTTTTATACAATTGTAGACATTGTGTTGAAGTTATGTGATTAAATCGTAAATGAAAAATAAGTACTTAATACGTTTATTGCCATGTCAGTCATATGTGTCTGACATTCAAAAGTTCAACCTGAGCCATGAGGAGCATATATGTCTGACACATGCAATATAATATATATAATAGAAAGGGAAAATAAGTTTTAATATAGAACTATCATGTCAGTCATATATGTGTGACAAAAAAAATAGTGTTCTCAATTTTTTTTCCTGAAACATTTTTAACTAAATTATCTAATAAATTTACCATGTTTTATGTGATTCTTTTTATATTATCGTGGCAATTAACGTGTTGACTTTCAATTGCAGTTTTGTACGAAGTTCAAGTCTGAAATTTAAATTATCTTAGTGTTAGATTTTACAAGAATTTGAAGGATTTTTTAATTTTGTGGTATAAAATATCTAAAGCTTTAGCTGGGCAAATGCAAGTTTTTTTTATTCAATAAAAATATTTTCAATTCTAAACGTAAACTCCTCTTTTAGAAAATAGTACAGTTATAATAATAAATTATTATTTTATATAATAACATTATAAAAAATCAAATTATATCGAAATTTCTTATTTTACCTAATAGGTGTTATTAAAACATATAACGGTTAAAAAGCCCTATAATTTTAAATTAAATATAAAATATCATTATTAAATTTTCTATTAAATATTAAAATAAAACAAAATTAACGTTTATACATGTATTTATAAATATTTATGTGTAATATCACTGTTGATTAAAAAAAATATTGGAAAAACTTCAATACAAAAAGTATATAAACATTAAAGCAATAAAAAAATATATACATATTGTTCTAATCGTATTTTCTTTATTATTATAAAGTTTGAATTATTTCTATAAAATTTTCCTTTTTTTTCAAATTTTAATAAAAAAATTTAAATTCAATTTTTAATAAAAATTCAATTTAGAAATCATATAATATATTCCTGAATAACAAATTATTAAATTATTTCTAATTAGACTTTAAATAACTGTACATTTTTTGAGTTGAAAATTATTTTTCTGAATTGAAAATTATTTAATCCTGATTATAAGCATTCATTTAAGAAAATATTTCAAGAGCAATTTAAACTAAATTTTACATTAAAATTGGAATATCTTTATTTGTTTTAAATTTTGTTTTCAAGTAACTCTGCATTATAAAAATATTTTTTTTAAAAATGTATTTTTTAATATTTTGTTAGAATAAATTATGATTATTATTGAATATTATATTCATTAGCAGAGCAAATAATATATTTAAAATATTTAATTATGAGAATTTTAACAGTTTTTGCATTTTTATTTCAATAAATATCAGAAAGTCTTCTATTACAATATGAAAATTACATAAATCTTATTTTTAGGCAAAATATATACTTTTAAATCGAACCTTATTTTCCAATGTAAATTTTCCAATTATTCTATTAAGGGTTAATTTTTTATTATTTAAATTGTATCTAATAAAATACAACTTAGATATGAGCCGCCCAGTGCACACATCGATTAACTCCATAATACAAAAAGTTGAGAAACGCGATGATGAAATGTATATTGTTTTTTAAAATTCCCCTGATAATATGAAGTCAAATATATAATGTAGAATGCATAATTGCAGATATAGCTTTCATCTAACGGTGTATAAAATTAATAAGAAAGAATAGCCAACAAACAATCGTCAGTAATGTTATAGTTTTTATGTGACTGGTGGAGTTAATCGATTTGGCAACTGAAAAAAGTAATAAAGTTAAATTAAGTCTTTACATTTTTAAGTTTTTTTATTACAGAAAAAGTTAGTTATTATACATTTTTATCACAGCTTTTCCATAAAAATGTATGTTGTCAGTTCTGTTATAATATAATTTTTGTAATTAATTCATAGCAGTTTTATGTCAGCGGCATTATTCTTTGGGATAATTCAGCAATATTATAAATAATGTCTTCTTCATCAGCTGTATGCGAGGATTCGACATTTCGATTTGTTGACAAGTTCTTATAGTAATCGTGTTTAACAGGAGGAATGAATTTTAGCAGGTCCATCATGTCTCTCCGTTTTTCCCTTGTCACAGTTCTACCTTTAGGATATAATAAAGGCTGATCTATATTTTTCAAACTTTGCGGTTTACCCACTAAAGATTTTCTTATATTAATGGTTTGAAATTCTGTATCTTCATTATAGTCACATTTGAATTGTATGAGATGGGGTTTGGACCTTGCTAACTTTACCCAGCGCATTTTAAGCCAATTTACTGGAAGCCCTACATGTTTTGATTATATGGTACCAATCATCTGGTGAAAAAATGTTTTGATTTTTTTTCGCACATGACTCAATAATGGAAAAATCTGAGTCATTGGGCAAATAGCTGTGTCCACTTACCAAAAATGCGATTTTGTTACGAATATTATTGAGAGGGAGAGAGCATCTTCCGCTGTTTAAAAACAAATAAGCGTCGATGCACGGCCAGAACAGATACAGCGTTACTGAAACGATTTACATTATACAGAGTATGGAGTTAATCGAAATGGCTTCTGAAATAAATTACTTATTATTCAATGGCCAAAAAAAATTTGCCATTTAACGGTGCTAATCTTTATTATTCCGGAAAGTTATTATAAACACTAAAAGTTATGATTATACCAAGTTCTTTCCCACTAATATCTCAGTTTTTTCAAAAAGTGGAGTTAGTCGATGTGTGCACTGAGCGGCTCATATATATTTCGTACAAAAATTCAATAATGCATTTTTTGAACAAAATATTTATACAAATATAAAAAAATTTACTAATTTTTATGTTTTTATTTTTTAATTTAAGCACATAAACATTTATAAAGTCTTTGATTTACTTCTATAAAAAAAATTGTATTGAATTTCTTATATTGCAGTTTTTCTTTTATTGAAAATGAAAATCTTGTTTTATTGAAAATCATAAAAATTATATTATTTAATTAGACTTTTCTAAACAAAAAAAATTAATATTGGAACGAATTAATTAATTTCTTATAATAAAATTTTTCCTTTGATTTTAAACTCATTATGTTAAATATACTCAATTATAGTTTAATTTAATTGTAAATCTTTGGAAAAATATTCGATTCAAATTTATTTTTGGATGCAATTTATTAAGAAATTATAAAAACTTATATTATTAAGCTAAATTGCTTGAAAGAAGACTATAAAAAGAAAAATATTTAATCAACAATTAAATACCTAAAATATTTAGGATGGTCACGTAATAGTTTGAATACTTTTTTAAATAACGAATACTTTAGCAATGTAATTGAAATTAATTTTGTTTCATATTTTTATAATATTTTTATTAATAAGCAAAAATTCCTTAATGTTTCAAAAATAAAACCGATTGTTGCATAGATTTTGCATTTTATTTAGTAAAATAAATTTGAAAAATAGCATAAAAATAATATCATTATATACTAAATATTAATATTTTTATATATTCTATACAATTAATAGTTTAAATTCAATAAAATTACTTTTATATCAAAGTCGCATAAAATAAATACGATTTTAAATTTCATTTCATTTTTATATCATTTTTATTCTTCGCGAAAATAATTAAACTCAGAACAATTAAAAAGTTTGATAGCATATTGCTTTCGTTTAGACATCGATTCGAGCAAGAATTTCAATAATTTTAATCAAAAATCTTTTCTCGTTTTATAAGTCGTAAATATCTCGTTTGAAATTAGAAAACCAGTTCGGATTCTAACGCAATAAGAAAGAAATTTATGCAGGTGTTAGATTATCAATATAGAGTATAATAACTTTATAAATTGCGAATTTAAATATAATAAATGTGCAATAAAAATAATTTTATTATGACATTATCTACTGCAAGATTTTGTTGGACATTTTTTACAAAAACATAGTGAATGCTAGGGTTGCAGCTAATATGGACACACAAAAGCGTAGTGTAAAATGTGAAATTAATTTATAATTTTGTAAATTTTTTTGCATCAACTATAAGCCTCATTTAAATTTTCTTGACTATAAAAGCGTAAATTTAATGATATATAAATAAATATTTAAAGATGTGAACAATAAAAAATAGTGAACAAAAATTAAATTAAGTTTAATTTTACAAAAAATAAATTTGTTTGGTATGTGTTATTTCTTATGATAAAATTGATTTTGCTTTCTCAATATACCTCAAGCTAAACATATTAACTATTGTGTATCTATGGAAAGTCTAAAAAAAAAGCTGAATATATTTCTCAAACAAGAACATACCCACATTAACAATGCGCCTTGACTGCTATGTTTCATCGAGTAATGCAAAACATGCACATAAATACAAGGACTTTAATTCCTCTACAATTTTACATAACAGACCCCATTTAACGCTCCATTAATCTCTCTAATTTAGATAAATTGCACAATATCATTTAATAATAATGCAAAAGTCGGCTCCATAAACATTCCGTTTCGCAACATCGAATCGTATAACTACCAACTACTCTAACACTGGTAGCCGAGTAAAAAACTAGTATCATACATCGATTATATTTTAACAGTTTTTCCGTCATAATTCCAGAAATGGTAGTCAATAATTATATTGTTGGATTTGATCAAGTGAACAATATCTGTCAGGGATATATTTAGCACGTGCAATTTACGATCGGTCGTAATGATACTGTTCTATTCGCAAGTCACGATCTGATACCAGAGATTTATTGGTGGCCCTGCTTTGAAATCAGGATTGGAAATATATGGGAATGGACTTGGAATTATAAATTAAATTTACGCCTTTATGGTCGAGAAAATTTAGATGAAATAGATAGTTTATAAAAGACAATTTAAAAAAATTATAATCCAATGATGTATACGACATTATGCCTTGTGAAGAATAAATTACTGATATAATTTTTAAAATATTATCCATGCTTTTTTTGCATAGATTTGTTGCCGATCAAAATAATATAATTTTTTAAGACAATATGCTGTGTGTAAGTGCATTTAAAGATATTATCTTCTATGAGATATCTCTTTCAATCTTCGAGCAGAAGATTTAATTGTGAATGCTTGTATTAATTTCTAAGAGTGTCGAAGTTACTACCACAATGTTGTCCGGAATGAACTCCTATACTACTGAACCGATTTTAAAGTTTATTGGCTCCCCATGTGTATTTATATCTGGATTAGGTTATAAGGAATATTAGAAATTTTAGATTGTATTATATTCCAATTACTAAAATTTCAATTACGGTTGATAGTAAGAAAACAACGCTATAAAATGGCAGTTGTCAACGTTTCTGGAAACTTCGAGATTATTTATTTACAATATTTAGTCACAAAAATAATCACAATTTAAAAATTGTCAAAATCATATTTTTTTAATTACAAAAATTAAGTCTTTTTGATCAATTCAGACGGAAACCAATATATTTTATTGTATAATATTAATTCACGAAAAAAAATTAAATTAAATTAAATTAATTTTCGTTGGAACAAACGATTCTATTTTTCAAAAATGTCAAATAATTTGGACGTTCGTAAATTTCAGACAAAAAAAGAAATTTAAGTTAAAACCTCAATTCATAGTCAAAAATCACATTATAAATCAATATTAAATTTAAAAAATTATCATATTCATTTAATCCATAAAATTAATTTTTTAGTGAGCAAAATCTAAACGATTATAAACAATAAAAGTAAATATTAAAATTTGTATACATATTGTGTATGACAAATAAAAATGACAAATAAAAATGACTTAATTAAAATAGTCAAAACATAAATAATAGAAAAATTTAAAAATTAATATTGAATACTTATAATAAACCGTGAATACAAGAACAGATATATTACTTCCTGATTTGAAATAATATTTTCATTTTTATTTCCGTTGATGAAACGAAGAATTTGTTAAATTTTTGGGAAGGCAGGTGCAGCGGTTTCGGAGATCCAGTGGAAAATGCAGAAAAAAAATTATATTTTTCGGTCTAAAATGATCGTTAGACATATGCACTACTAAATTTGTTACAATTACAATTTTTTTGGGTTCCGTACCAAGATTTTTAACATTTATACAAATTTCAAAATTTTCAGATTTTTTTTTCAAAATTTTCAAAAATATGCAGAGTTTTATACTTTAAATATAAATTTTAAATTTACAATTCAGTTTAAAACTGTATATATTTCATATTCGTTATTGTAATCGTCAGAAATATATCCTCAGATGGATTCATTCACGGTATCTCTTCTAAATGTAAAACATTTTCAAGTGTTTTGAGTGAAGAGATCGTCACTGTATATTAGTTACATGAACGAATACATATATAGTAATAATATTTATCTCTTTGAAAACATTTAAAACAATTGTTATTAATCATTGATCAATACCTTTCTTGATATTATTTTTGCTCGAATATTTTATTCTGGTACGGAAAGTTCTAGCAATTTTCCTTAAGGCAGGATGCCATGCACAACTGGTCTAAATATAAATATATCTGAACAAATTAAAGAATGTTGTTTTGAAAAATACATACAACATAATACACACAATTTCATTTCTTATTCAGATCGATAAGTGATCGATTATTAAGTGAATTATTCTTATTATTTTGTAAATGTTTTTCATTGAATTTTGATCAAGATTTTTCTGAGCTTATTGAATGTGAAAATGTTTTTGATTATCAGTTTCAAATTAGGCTGGCACTTGCAAGTAATATTTATATGTGACATGCGTTGCAGTGGGTAAATAAGTTATTTAAATTGTGTTGGCTGCACCTTTCACTTATAAGTCACATATTTATACGTTCAGAATTAGTTATTTTTTATACTAGAATTTTTCTAGAAATATTTGTTAGGGCTAAATAATATTTGCCGGACCAGCTAGAATATATATATATATATATATATATATATATATATATATATACAATATACCTGTATAACAAGATTGGCCATTCACTTATTCCTATACAATAATGGTGTCGGTCACGTATTCACTGCAAAGCGCAAGTGCAAAAACTGGAGCACATTAATAACTCTTCGTTATATAATAAATATTACGTATTTATACAAACATACAAATATATATATATATATATATATATAAATATATATATAATATATATATATATATTACGACTATTAAGACATACTTAGGATGTGGAATGACATGTCAGAAATAGTTTTCGCATGGATCACCGAATTCGACTGATTTTGAGTAATATGTAGAACGTTTCCAAATTTCGATTAACTCTATAAATCAATCTGGGTACCTATGTGACATGCACAAATTTCAATAATACAGGAAATGATGGATAACGCATATTAAATATACTCTTTTTAGAATACAATGTCGATTTTATACAATATATGATATTATTAATTACAGTGCGCAAAGAGGCGCTTCTATGTCTTAAAAGATCAGCCCGCGATTGCAAACCTAAATGAATTTTTAGCACTACCACAAATTAATTTTGATTATTTTGAAGCATTTTTTCTGAATATATGGAAGCTTCAAATGTGTAATAAAATTAAGAGAAACTGACCATATAATTTTAAAACCAGTTTCAATGTTGTATTTTAAACAACATCTGTCGTACTCGTACTCGTGAAATGAGTTCGACTCGATGCAATATTGGCATCAAAAAAGTAGTCCAAATAACGGAATTAATTTATGCAATTAGAAAGACATTGATCAATATGCAAAATTATTTGATACAGATGTCTTTATGGACTTGTTTTATGGACCAGTTTAGTTTTTAATTGCGGTAATTATGCACCGGTAGTTAAGGATATATAATGAAAGTTGTCCTTGTGGAGATACCACAAATAGGTAATAAATATAAAAACTTTAGTCTTTACTCTTTCATCAAATTCTATTACAAATTATAAAAAATTAACATGACTAAAACAGCTTAAGATATATTATCATATCATGACTCTATATAAATAGTTCACTTTTGGTAAGTTGATCTTTTACACGTAGCTGGAAGTCGTGTGCAACTTGTCGCAAGACAAAATGCCACTTACACCTAGTTTGTAATGACATTTAAGAAACACATTTATTCAATTTAAAAAAAATATTTACATTTATAATTATAATCTGTCACACTTAGGACATTCAGTAATTGGTTTAGATTATTATATGGATTTTTGAATTGATGGCAACCCAGTAGTTATCCAATCTAATTATGACTAATTAACTATACTCGAAGTATTTGCTGACATTTTTAATTTATTCAATTAATAAGTTTATTAGAATCACATCACTTCATCATTTCAATTAATCGCCCAGTGACAATAATCACAATAAGTCATTTAATAACAGATGATGGAGAAAATAATAATAGTTCTTCCCGAGTGAGTTGTAGTAAAATGATATAATTATAAGGTGTGTGTGTGTGTGAAAACACAATGAAATTAAACAAGTATTTATTATCGAGTATGCCATCTAAATTGTCAGTTGTAATTTGTAATGGTTGAAACGCTTCACGCGTTTTTAACAGAAAATTACACACGCTAAGCATATGATTTACGGGCGGTGAAAGTTATAGGTTAGATAAAGCTGGGGACAGATAATAATAATTTTATATATATATATATATATATATATCTATATATATATATGGTCCTTGATTTGTTTGCTCCCAAGGGGTCAAATGGTTCCAAATTGATAAAAAAACAATTCTCTGAAAATTTCAGCTAATAGATAGTTCACACTCCAACCAAAGTTTCTTATGGAAATAATATGAGTAGAATTCCATTTGTTTTATAATGATCATAAATAAAAACTTTACTATAAAAATTTGATAAACTTAATAAAATAAGTATTTACTTAGAAAGAAGATTCAAAAAACTTTGGTTGGAGTACGGACTATGTTTGAGTTAATATTAAGAGCTAGAACTTTCGGAAATTTTTTCATCAATTTGAAAGCATTTGAACCCATGGGAGCAAGAAAATCCGAAAAAATCATTATTAAAGACTACCCTTAATCATATATTAAGACTATATACAATTATGAATCATATCTCATATATAACTTGTGCATGACATCTCGGCATATGTGACACATATTTTATTAAAACAGTTTGAGAGAAATGTTGAAATATATAACAATAAAACCTGAAAGTTTCGATTCAATTATATATTATATTTCCATCTCTAAAAAATTTGCTGAAAAAATCTATTTTTAAGCCTCTAAACCGGCGCTCTCCTTAAGGCACATTCCTGTATCGTAATTATACATTAATAAAAATAATTAATAACCAATAAAAATAGCTCAAAGATTAACAACAATTGTTTTAAATATTTTCAAATTTTTCATTTGACTTTTAATAAATATGTAATTTCAATCATGTTTTATAGACTTATAAGGGTACAATAAAAATCCAAACAAAAGGATGAAGATGTGATATGAGACTTTATCTAATATTTCTAAAAACTTGTCAGAACAAAATACAAACAATATTTGAATTGCAAAGTTGTAATTATTCATTCATAGTACATAAGCGAGCTTCTAAAATTTTTGAAATACTTTATGTAAATGTATGTATTTATATACTACATCCGAGTCATTTTGATTTTTCTTAAATTCAGATTTTTTTCAAAATCTTATTTTTTTTAAATTTGGTGATTTCGAAAATTTCTAAAATAAAAAAA
>NW_020537324.1:71538157-71558176 GCF_003426905.1 Ctenocephalides felis | reverse complement strand
TCTACCGACCCGATTTTAAAAAATCAAAAACTGTTCGAAAGATATTAGTTGGGAATGATACTGATTAGTTTTCAGGTGAAAATCTACCGAGCCGTTTTCTTATAATTAACTGTGAAAAAAATTAAGCCGATTTTTATGGAACTTTTTCATATACTTTTACGAATATACGATACGTATATACTATTTTAGATACTTTTACGTATTATATATCTATCTTATATACTTTTACGTATATACTATAGTTAATTACCGAGCCGTTTTCTTGTAATTAACTGTTGAAAAAAAATTAAGCCGATTTTTATGAAACTTTTTTTTGGCGATATATACATCATGGTCTTATAGAACTTAATAAAATATTTACGGCCTTACGACATGTAGTTTAATTTTAAAAATTCATCAAAGTTTGAAAAAGAGAAGTTTTTTGACATTGTTAAAATTAAAATTAGATGATTTACTTGGTTATATGGTAGAGTACCTGGTCTTATTAAATTATACTTAACCATTAAAGTCCTACGGTACGGTGGTATTAATTATAAAAATTGTTGATTTTTGAAAATTTGCTTTAAGAAAATACTCCGATCAAAGTTTTTGTTCGTTTTCAATTATGTGTAATAAATCCACACGGAATACTTTTCACCACTCATAAATTAACTTATTTTTTATTGATTAGTCGATTATTTACATATATCGGGAAGTTCATGTAACTTGCCTCAAGGCTAAATACCAAACCAACTAGTTTTTAAAAAATTCGAGAAACTCAAAAAAAAAAAAACAGTAAAAAAAACACTTTTTTCAAACAGTCGCCAATTTGTAAAAAAAAATTTATGCTCATGCTAGTTCAGGCGATTGCGACATCATTGTAGATTAATAATCTTTTTATTTTTTGCATTTTCGATGTCTAGGAGGGCTGAAATCATGTCAAGACTGAGGTGCCAATTTTTTGAGACCACCCACTTCATCCAGCTGCCAGTTTTTTACAATTTTCAACTTCTTTATTTTTTTATTTTTGTTTTGTATTTTAATAATATTAATAAACAGTGGGTAAAAAATGGATGTATAGTAAAAACATTCATTGCTTTCTTTTTACGACACTTTAAAAATGACCTAAAATTCATCGCTCTACACTAGAATATACCCCTTAAGTTATTCTGTTAAACTTTTTTAAATGTTTTCTGGTAAAAGTGCTTAATCTTAAGAGCGTTATTAAAAATTGAATATAATTATTTTTTCCTCCTCAGATCCCATTTGCGCGACATCCGCGACCGTTCCGTCCTCCGCCTGTTCGAATCGGCGGAGGTGTCGGGGCCTGCCCGGGCGTCGGCGTCGGCGTCGGGATGCCCGTCGGGCCGCCCGGTTCGATGCCGGTGGCGCCTGGGGCGACGCCGACCAGAGCTACTTCAGCGAACCGGAGTTCGACTCGGAGTACAGGCACCAGCACGTCCATAAGAGCAAGGTAAGATAGTTTATTGGGAATATAAATGTTGATTATAAAAAACTATTAAGAATATATTTCATTAGAAACTATCGTTTGATTAAGATAACCAAGAAAAACGTGTGCTTGCATTCAGGGGCACAACTAGTTCAAAAAACGAATTTTTAATTTTTCCATATTCTATGTCTACCTTCAAAAATAACATACCAAAATTTTAAATCGATATCTAAATAGTTTTTGAGTTACAGCCATTTAAAGAGTATATATATACACGTATATATATATATATAGTTTATAGTATAACGATCATTTAATCTTTAAACGAGTTTTTCTCGAAACAGCATTTTCCGAATTTTGCTGCAGCGATTACTCAAAAACAAATAATCCGATTACTATCGATTTTTTTGCATGTTCTATTCACAGTTATCCGTAAAATGAACTATCGATTTTTTGATCGGATCAAAAAAGCGAATTTTGGCAGTCCCAAAAACGATCAAAATTTTGGGTAAAATTAGACTTTTTTAAAAAAACGCCGAAATTTGTCATTTTTTTTTCTTTATCGTAGTTTATTTTACCGACAATATTATCTAGTTTAACGAAATTTTTTTTCCAAATTTTATCCACGTAGAAGGCCGGATTCACTGCAGCAGTGAAGGGCCTTTTTCTTGTCGCGCCGTTGGAGATCGACGATAACTTAAAAAATATTATTTTTTTTTTTTCAAAAATTTTACTATGTATCTTTAAAATATGTATAAATATATTCCTAAAATTTTGAAATAATTAATAAAGTAGTTTTTTAATATTAAATTTCCAAAAATCAACTTTTTTTAGGCGGTTACACTAGTTGTGCCCATTAAATTCTATTATGTCAAGCGAACTCAATTACTTCATACGGACTTCTTCTACTTATCGAATGGTGTTTATGAATTATTTACCCTATCTGATCTAAAAAATGTTGTGTACCCCTGTTTTCTAATGGATGACACAAATTGCTAGAGATATAAATATAAAAGTTATCTAGAAAGCTTTTATTGTGCAGATTGCTCGCCTGCAGCAGATTTTTAAAGTCGATATCAGCAGATTTTTTATTATTCCCAAGTTACATTATGTCTTATAAAGTCATTATTGGAGATCACTATTTTTATAGTTATATAAAGTTGAAGAAATTTGCTTTAGAAATCATAAAATTGTACGATAGATTGATCTAAAATTATAGAGCTTGGTATTTTCATAGTAAATATGCCATTTGATAAATATAGCATGTATTTATAAATGACTTTTTTGAATATTCACACTCTCCTAAGTATGGTGGGTATAAAAACCTTTTTTATATACAAAGTGATTTTTGGACATTTTTTTACATTTTATGGAGTACTTTAGTTTGGAAATTTGGCCTCGGCCACTTTGTTTTATAAATATCAGTATAAAACTAGGTAAAATTTACTGAAATCCAGTAAAAACTGTTATTACATTTGCATACTAAAATTTCTAGTAATTGTAGTTGAAATGCGGACTTTAGTATTTTGTTAATTTGCTATAGATCATTTCATTTCTTACTTTCGTCGAATAACTATTAGTTTTTGTAAAGAACTTTATAAATTGTTTACACATCACTACTAAATAGATAAAGTTTACTAAAATTAATAAAAACTATCATTCACATTTGTATATTAAAATTTTGGATAATTCGTAGTTGAAATGCGGATTTCAGTATTTTGATAATTTGCTGTATAGGATATAGAATATAAATCATATTTTACTCTTCTTCAAATAACTTTTAATTTTTAGTTAGGATCTTATAATTAGTTCACATTAGTAACAACTAGATAAAATTTACTTACATTTGGTAGAATCTATTAATTACATTTGCATATTAAAATTTTACAAAATTTCTAGTTCAAATGCGGTCTTTAGTATTTTGAAAATTTGCTTTATAGAGATATAGATAATTTTTAGTTTTCTTAAATAACTTTTAATTTTCGTTCAGGACATTAGAATTTTTTTACTTCAGTAGATAAAACTTACTAAAATTTGGCGTAAACTATTATTTACATTAGTATATTAATTTTTGAATAATCGTAGTTGAAATGCGGACTTTAGTATTTCGAAAATTTGCTTTATAGGAATATGGATAATTTATTAGTTTTCTCTAAATAACTTTTGATTTTCCTACAGGACATTAGAATTTGTTTACACTAGTAAAAAACTACATAAAGTTTACTAAAGTATAGTAAAAACTGTCTTGGATATAAAATCCCGTTAAATTAAAAAATGTGCATATAATTTTATTTAGTACGATGAAATATAGAAGATAAACTTGATGTAATATTATGTCCAAATGCAATATTCTAAAAGAAATATCACAATAAATTGCATAAAGCAACTCCAACTTTATCGATCAAAAGTTTCCTTCAAATATATAGATAATACTCGAACAAAAATATAAAACTAAAACTTTCCACTAATATTTATATTACAAGTATCTTTTAGTACATCAGCACTTTTGTTCAATGTAGACTTTAATTTAAGTTGGAATGTTATACTGATAGAAATAGTTCAAAGTAACTATTTAAAGTTTAAATTTATCTAAGAAGGAGGATTCAGTTAATACTATACTAAGTTTTAAGTTAACTGTTGTATATGATAACACTATAATTAGAGAGTTTTCGAAAAACTTTGTCGATTAATCCGATCGGAATCGTGTTCGTGAGGAAATTAGATAGAAGTGTTCTGAAACTTTTGAAAAAAAACTCTTTGTAAGAGAAAATTTAGCTTAATTTTTTTCTCAATTGTATTCTAAAACTTTCTAAAAATATTTACAAGGTTTAGTTGCTTCCAATATAAAAAACAATAGATTCAAAAACTTATGTTTTATTAATTAAACATTTATACATTGATATTATTATATACATGGCATATATGACGATTTATACAAATATATAAAAGTATCGCTGTACAAAAAATATTTTACAAAACGCTTAATTCTTAAATATAAAATATATGAGTAAGTGGCAGTTGAAGAAAAAAAATTAAACTTCCAAAAATCTTGATAAAGGAATAATAAAATGTAAAATAATATGTGAAGAAATTCAGAAAAGTTACTGATAATAATAAATGTAATTTTCAACTGCTCACTTAAATTTTCAATGAGTAAGAAAACGCAATTAAATTATTATTTAACGTTTCTAAAAATGATCTTATGAAATTATTAAATAACATTAGTTATATATTACACTCGCAAATCAATAAGCAAATAAGACATCACTTTATGGGGCCAAAACTTCGATAAAATAAAAATTTCTAGTAATGCTATGTTACGAGTCTATCTTTGTATGAATTGATAGTAATAAACTGCTAAAAAGCTCTGTTTTTGTTGTGCATTCAGGGGATTTACACATAAAACCTAACCTACAAAATGCACAGAAGATAAACCACAATTTTAACATAAGTGCATCTTTTATATGTGCTTTGATAACACATACGTGAATTTAGGTTTAAGGGTACTAATGATGTAGAACGCATGATTGCACACCAAATATATAGCTCTTTGACAGTTTATTACTACCAACTAATATGAATATAGAACCGTAACATAGCATTACTATAACATTTCTATTTTATCAAAGATTTGGCCCCTGTATTAAATTGTAAATATAATTTATGATGTCTATTATCCGATTGATTTGTTTTTATTATTCTACGTTATGATCAATAAAAATACTTATGGACCGATTCTGCCGCATAACAGAAAAATGTTATGGCAAGGCCATGTTATGAAAAACTTTCCATACTAAATATTGACAACAGCAATGTGGTTGCTGTGCAGTCTGGCGTCAGATTGAAAACCTAACCTAGAAACCGCACAAATGTCAAAAAAATGATGTTACATAACAGGGTCTTTCTGACACAGCTTCATAACATACTAGTGACGTAGCAGTTTATGCGTAAACGTCTGAATGCACAGCAAATGCATGACATTTCGACAGTATTCAGTATGATTTAGTAGCATAATGTATGCAAGTTGGGGCGTAACATGGCCTTGCCATAACATTTTTCTGTCATGCGACAGAATCGGTCCCTTGATCATCCACAAGATATTTTAAAGTCACTTGTGACATTTGGCATCCAGAAATAGAATTTTTTCAGTCCTGATCTTAAACGAACGTAAACATATTTTGAAAAAACCTAAAGATATTTTGACTGCATAGTTATTGATAATCTTAAGGGGCACAACTAGTGTGAAATTTTCAAAAAATCGAATTTTCAATTTTTCATATTTCGATAGGTTATACCTTTAGAAATAACATACTAGAATTTTAAATCGATATCTTAAATAGTTTTTGAGTTACAGCCATTTTAAAGAGTGTATATATAGTATATAGTATAACGATCATTTTATCTTTAAACGCGTTTTTCTCGAAACAGAATTTTCCGAATTTGCTGCAGCGATTACTCAAAAACAAATGATCCAATCACTATCAATTTTTTTTGCATGTTTTATATATATTTTGACGTAAAATGAACTATCGATTTTTTGATCGGATCAAAAATCGAATTTTGGCAGTCCAAAAACGACCAGAATTTTGGGTAAAACTCAACTTTTTTTTAAAAAACGCCGTCATTTTGTCAATTTTTGATTTTTCTTCTTTAACGTAGTTCATTTTACAGACAATATTATCTAGTTTAACGAGAATTTTTTTTTTAAATTTCATCCACGTAGAAAGCCGGAATCACTGCAGCAGTGAAGGGCCTTTTGTTGTCGCGCCGTTGGAGATCGACAACTTAAAAAATATTTAATTTTTTTCTTCACAAATTTTACTATGTATTCTTAAAACATGTATAAATATATTACTATTATCTAGTTTAACGCGATTTTTTTTTTAAATTCCAACCGTAGAAGGCCGGAATCACTGCAGCAGTGAAGGGACTTTTTTGTCGCGCCGTTGGATACCGACGATAACTTGAAAAATATTTAATTTTATTCTTCAAAAATTTCACTATGTCTTCTTAAAACATGTGTAAACATATTCCTAAAATTTTGAAATGATTGCTAAAGTAGTTTTTTTAATATAAATTCCCTAAAATCACCTTTTTTTAGGCGGTTACACTAGTTGAGCCCCTTAAGATCTCCGTATGTGTTTATTCTAAAAATATCCGCACAATTGTCTTGCAGGTGCACGTAAGCCCCATGCATAGTTTTTCTCACCCTCGTCCAGCCCATGACCAAAGCTTTTTCGAAAGGTTCTTCGCCGCAAGCGCTGCACAGATTGAGAACCTCTCGTACTTCAGCTTCTGCAGGTTCTCGATCATGTTCTTTAATTTCGTCCTCCGATGGTTCTTGGTTACCACCAGCTTGTTGTTGCAAATTTGTGGCAAATGTTAAACCGTATTGAGCAAGACCTACACCATTTGCATCAGTGGCGATAGAACCATCATCGACGATTTGGCCATCTGGTAATTGTACTAAGGCACGTTTAAGACGTTCACTTTCTTCGGCGATCATGGCTTCTTTTTCTTCTTCCAAATCTTCCTCAGTCAGTTCTTTTTTTGTTGTACGTTTAGATCTATGTACAACCCTTTGTTTGTTCTTGGTTTCTTTCGTACCTTTTGTAGAAGCAGTTTCATCGCGTTTGTACAAGTACCTGGTTGGTGGTGGCCCATTAATAATTTGCACGTTAGCAGGTTGTGTTAAAGTCCTGTGTACAAGTCCTCCTTGAATAGTTGGGCCTTGAGGGAACTGCAAAACCGGTTGTGCAACTTGTCCACTGAAACCGCCGTTAAATTGTACTTGAGACGGTCTCAAAACCCTCTGAGGCTGCGTTCTGACAGGTTGCTGTTGTTGTGGTTGCGGCAAAGCAGGGAAAATATTCGGTTGTCTCAAATGCGGCGCCGGCAGCAAATATTGCTGGAAGATCTGCTCCGCAGGAGGCTGTCTGGGTAATGGAAACTGTTGAGCATTTGTCTGTCCTTGTGGAACTTGTTGAGGTTGTTGAGGTTGATACAAAGATGCAGGATCTAATAATTGTTGTAGGGCTTGCGGTTGTGGTAAAGCCTGGCTACTGCTGGTCAATTGTTCGGATATGAGACGAGTCGGGAATTGGCCGTTGATCAAGGGTTGTTGAATTGCATGGCCATTTGGTAAAGTTACTGAAATTGCTTGGGGTTGTTGCTGCTGGGCTCCTGCCAAATTTAGCATCAGGGGACGCATTAGTTGGCCGCTGGTGTAGATTGTGTTGTCTGGTAGGATCTGCTGTTGAGGTGCCTGAGAAAGAAAGAAATGTTAAATTTTTGTAACACTCTATTTTTATATAAACCAAAAAAGAAGACGAAGAAAAAACTATTCTAATGCTACCAAAGGAATGTTACGCTAAATCTGCAAGCTTTTTTTTAACGATTACTATTTAACTTTCCGAAGGAGAAGTTTGTTTTCATCAAAAAATCCGATTCGCTAATTTTATGTTTTCTCGACGTTCCATGCCATCCTGAATCGAATGAGAGAAAATTTGGAAAAAGTATGTATGTGTGTGCGTGTGTGTGTGTGTGTGCGTGTGTGTGTGCGTGTGTGTGTGTGTGAACAGATTTTTTCGTAAATCGACGTTTTCTCAAAAACGGTTTGACCGATTTCAAAAATTTAAAAGCCATTCTATGTCTTGCGATGAAGACTAGCGTTTCTGAGTATTGTGTGACGACCGGCCGAGCCGTTTTTTTGTAAATCGCAGAAAGGTAAAAATATTTTCGTCCACGTTTTAGCCCGCAATTCTTAATCGATTTTAAACTCTCTTTCCATATTATATATTCATAAAAATCTTATCTAGAATTAAACCCAGGGGTAATTTACGTGCTACAGTTAGTGGCGCCCCTGTGGACTGCGGGTATAACTAAAATTTAGGTAATGGCAAAGCAATCGTATTAACAATCTATTAACAAACTAGTTGTTAGTGGCAATTGGCTTTAAAGCAAGTTTTTTTTTAATTTTACTTTTATTCCGCAATCTGTATATTTAATTACATTTAGCAGATAATGCTAACAAGTTGTTAACAATTAGTTGTTTAATTGCATTTTTCTCAAATGTGTGAATGAACTTTCTGAAATGTGTGAATATTCAACTTAATTAATAAGAATTCAGTATAATAATAATTTATAAGTGATTGGCAGGATTGCTGCAAAGCGTCATAATGTGAGAAAATATCGTAGATTATTCAATTTTGCTCAACTTTTTTATTTCACATTATTGAAAAACGAACACGTACCTAATACATACGTGAAGTATTTTTCTAAAAACGCGGCCGAATAATCCAAATTTTAATTATTTTTTATAAATTAACCAATTTTCGTAGGACTATAATAATTTAGGATGTTCATGAATAAAACCATGATTGCTATACAAAGTTTCATTTAAATCTTTGAGATTTTTTTACAATCAATTACTAAAAAACGTTCTGGCCCATGTTTTCCTTAAGCGCTTTCTAAATAATATTTTTCGATAAGGTTTTGAATTTTGAAAATCACTCCAGTATTTTCGGCTAAAATTCTGCATTCTCCTGCTAATTACAAAAAAACGGCTCAGCCGATCGTATAAAGAATTGAACTAACGCAAGTGCTTATCAATTTTCATCAAATGGTTTTGAAATTTTTGAAATTTACTCAAACGTTTTTGAGAAAATGTCGATGAAAAGTCTAACTTGGACAAACGCACAAAAATCGTCACTAATTTTTGAAAACTTTGATGAATTTTTAAAATTAAACGACTTGTCGGAAGTCCGTAATATTACAGTAAGTTCTATAAAAACCATGATATATATCGCCAAAAAAGTTCCATAAAAATCGGCTTAAATTTTTTTTTCAACAGTTAATTTCAAGAAAACGGCTTGGTAGATTTTCACCTAAAACCAATCAGTATTATTCCGAACTAATATCTTTCGAACTGTTTTTGAATTTTTAAAACCAAATCAGATTTGCGGGGCTAAAACATGGACGAAAATTTTTACACTTTTATGCTAATTACAAAGAAACGACTTGACCGATCGTTGCGCAAAACCTGTAACCACTAGTCTTCATCGAGATACACTGCAAGGCTTTTAAATTTTTGAAATTCGGTCCAGCCATTTTCGAAAAAACGTCGACGAATGGTCAAAAATCGCCTCACACCCACAAACATACTTTTTCCAAATTTGGTCTCATTCGATTCAGAATGACTTGAAACGTCGGGAAAACATAAAATTAGCAAATCGGTTCTTTTGAAGAAAACATAAACTTCTCCTTCAGCCACGGGGTACAATTTGGACAAACTCACCCCATATAATCCTTATATATTTACCGACCAGCTCCCTGTCTATCACCATATCGCACATTTATCTCCTCAGAACAAAAGTAGCGAACATCAAATTGAGTTACTTTACGTACAAACTTTCTTAAGAGCATCACCAGCAGCAAGTAAGTAGAAGTCATTCTTTGTCAGAAAGTATTCTATTCTATTCTATTCTATATGATGCTATGATTATGAAACTGTGAACAGCAATTTAATTTATATTGTCTTCATATAGTTGTACTCATAGCAGTGTCAGCGTGTTTTTAATTTACGACGCCGTATATTATTTTATATTACATTTGCGCAACTTTTTGCGCCAGATTTACGGGTTTCGGTGAAATATTACCAAGGGGCAATTGTCGAAAGCAAATCATGGGAAGAGACAGATAATAGATAGAGAAATATAGAAATAGTAGTAATTAATAGGTATTGAATAATCATTCATTAGATGACATAATTATTTAATGAAATTTTTGCTTGAAAATGTTGTATACTTTTGTATGTCACCTAACTGCTCTTAAATGGCTACTCACATTTTGATGAATCTTTTGAGAGTTTATCAAAGGAAATGCAGCGATGGTTATGAACTATGAAAATCTAATAACAATTTTCATGGGGTCTTTGCAAGGTCAGAAGAGAAGGATTGCTTTTAGATTGAAGACCTGTATGTTGTCTGTTCCAGAGGTTTGAAAAGCCACTGGAGAAACAAAAAAATTGTGCACCACAAATTTGCAAAATCAAACTTTCATGAAATTTTTCCTTTGTTTTATTTCTCGTGGCAGGGTACAGCAAGTATATAATTAAACATATATTTTATATTTATTTATTTACTAATTATATTGCCAGTTTTCTCCATTAATTATGTTTTCTCTAATGTGACAGAAAAGCCATTTCGCACACGAGCTCCGAGATAATCTCATTATTATCTGTCATCTGTTTGTCGAAGCGAATAAACGAAGTAAATCAATCATTTATTTGAAGAAACAGAAAAGATAATTCAATCAAACGTCGACAAATAATATATAAGGAAAGATAATTTGAAGAAATGCGCTTTTCGATACAAATTTATTAAACGTCCAGAATTTATGACACTCACTTCTAAAACTGATCAAAGCAAATAAATGAATTTTAACACGAGTACTTTTTTAGCATTTCAAATTCAAATATACTTTAAATATCGAACTTGTTAATCAAATAAATTGCTCTGACTGTGATTTGATACATATTGGTAAAACGTACCAAAACTTAATATTAATTTTGTACGTGTTTTTTATCTGCTATTATTTTTTTCATCTAACAATTCTGTACCCAATCCTTGCAAGATAATTCAAATAATCATTTGATAAGCGCCTTGCATCCAAATGGTTAATTATCCTAATCTTGATCGTTACATTTGGAGAGAAAAGCAAAAGTCATTAATTCAGAGTTTCTCAAAGTAAGAGGCTAATTTACGCCAGCGGGGTTAGTGACATAAACATTTGAGATGAATTGCTAAAGTTTAAGATAAAATATTCGCTGGCTTTGGAAAACTAATTACGGTAATTCACAGACATGTGCTGGAAGACCATGTAGACTAGTTGATTAATTAGGAGATTTTATAGTTTAGTAGGGGTATTAATGTTTAAAAGATAATTAACATCAAGTAACGCAAATAAATTGTAAATGAAAATTTTTGTATAATTTTACCTTTCAAAAGTTTCTGAACCTTTTTCAATTTTGGCATTTCTTAGAAAAAACAGATTTATGTGTGGATACAATTTTTTGTAGACTATTTTGAGAGCACGGATCAATCAATAAAAGTGATTCAAAAAATATTCTTATTATTTTTCATTATTATTAACATCTCGAAGGAGAAGTTTATGTCTTCATAAAAAAATTCGATTTGCTAATTTTATGTTTTATCCACGTTTCATGCCATTCTGAATCGAATGAGACCAAATTTGGTAAAAGTATGTATGTGTGTGTGTGTGTGTGTAAACAGATTTTTGTCGTAAATCGACATTGTCTCAAAAACGGCTGGACCGATTTCAAAAATTTAAAAGCCATTCGATGCAGCTCGATGAGGACTATTGCTTGTTAGTTTTGTGCGACGATCGGCCGAGCCATTTCTTTGTAAATCGCAAAAAAGTGAAAAATTTTTCGTCCACGTTTTAGCCCGAAATTCGGAATCAATTTTGAAAATTCAAAAACTGTTCGAAAGATATTGGTTGGGAAACGACCTGATTAGTTTTAGGTCAAAATCTACCGAGCCGTTTTCTTGTAATTAACTGTTGAAAAAAAATTAAGCCGATTTTTATGGAACTTTTTTTGGCAGTATATATCACGGTCTTATAGAATTTACTGAAATATTACGGCTTTACGACAAGTAGTTTAATTTTAAAAAATCATCAAAGTTTGAGAAAATGAGTAATTTTTTTGACGTTTGTTAAAATTAAAATTATACGATTTACTTGGTATAACAATAAAGTACTTGGTCTTAATGAACATACTAAACCATTAAAGTCCTACGTAATAAATTCTCTCGGAATACTTGTAATCACTCATAAAATAATTTATTTTTTATCAAGTCAATTATTTACACATATCGGGAAGTTCGTGAAACTTGCTTCAAGGCAAAATACTAATACCAAATACTAGTTTATTTTTCTGTTTGTGTCCTTTGATACATTTGTTTAGTTCAGAAAGTAAATTTTCTCAAACCCTATCTTCTGGGCATAACAAAATTACAGTATCAGTTACACATTGTTACCTAATATGTTTCAAATAAGAATATGTTGGAGATTTTGTATACTCGATGCATCTATTTAATTTTGAAAAATCATGTTTTCTTGATGTTAGCTCTCAACGTATTGGTATTCGAAAACTATCAAAAAGTTATATCTAGCTTGAATTTTTAATACTGTTAATAACTAAAAACTAACCTCAAATAAGCAAAAATGTCAAAACAACAATAGTTGGACATCGTGCATGTTTTATTCGTAAGTTCAACTTATCAGTACCATTTATTTTGAATTGCTTAATATTATCTGCATGGTACCATATAACACATAACTTGTAATCGAAAATAGCTATTACACTTATAATACATTTTTGAACGAATTAAGTTATGAAACATGCAACGGAGAATAGCTATTGTAGTAAATAAAATTATGAACGAATTGAGTTTTTTCTTAAAATATGTATCCGAGGTACATATATGTATTACTCTAATAATACATTTCTGAACAAATTAAGTGGACTTCTCCATAAAACATGTAACCGAGAATAACTATCACACTTATAATACATTTTTGAACAAATTATGTGAACCACGAATGGTATTATTATTTTGGACAAAATAAGTGTCACCTTGCCTTTATTTCTCTATCTATTACTATTATCTCTTAATTATCTCACCTGTGTCGGCGGCGGTTGTGTGGCCTGTTGCTGCTGGGCTCCGTTGTGGTTGAACTTGTGCACGTGGTGGTGCTTGTGGTCGCGATGGGCCTTGCCGGCGGACAGGGCCACCCGGTATAGTTGCAACATCGTTATTTCACCCATCAGGGAACCGGGCGGTTGAGGGAAGCTAATAGATAATTATAATAGTCAGATAATAATAGAGTTGATCCTCTTATATGTATGACTGGATCATCATTTTATTCAGATTTAACAACTAGCGAGAAAATTTCGAAATAGATTTTTTTTAATTTAAACGAAAGTTAGAACTAATATGTAGATAAATACAATCTTCTTAATTTTACCATCTACATTATAAATATATCCAATGTTTTAGAATATACTTTAGGAACAATGACGAGTTTATCTAAATTGCTAATCAAACTAATCAAACTAATCACTGCAAAATTGAATACTGAAATAATAATTTATACAATCGACTTTTTATATAATCGACTCTCAAAGCCAATAAATATAAATCAATTATTACTTACCCTGTGAAAGAGCTATCTCCGACTGGGTGCCCAATTGGTGTATTGATGGTAATACCGCCTTGTTCTTGTCCAGAAATTGCATTTCCACCTCCTTGAATGACATGACCGACAAGCTGTAAAGATTTACAACTATTAAGTCAAGAGAAAATTTCACATTTCTGATAAAATCATTGCTCATCATCAATCGATCATTATAAATCAAAATTTCATTTTTAGTGTAAGAGTTACAGCAGTAAACAGAGAAATAAATAAATAAACATCGTCAGAGAAAAAACAAAAACTGACACTAAAAAACAATTAGTTGCTTCTTCCTCAGATAAGAACATTATTAAAATCTATTTATTCTTTTAATATAATTTTATTTTCCAAGACGTGTTTGTACAATCTAATTATTATTTACAACAACATCGTATACTTTTATTACGTTTTCTCAATAATTATAACTATAAATTCAATAGAACATTTCACTTTTCGGATATAATAATTGCTTTTTCTAAATTTATCATTTGAAGACATCCAAATATTAGATACCTTTAACCCTTTGCACTTCATTACCACCTTATTTGCGATATTTATTTAAACATTTAAAGTTCTGAAGTGCAAAGGATTAACAGATTGACTTATTAACTCAATCAATGTTTAATAATCAATTTATTTTGAGTAATTTTATTGTGTCCAAAGATGATAGTAGCAACAAAACTCAAGCTTTACAAAAATGTTTTTTCTTCAATAAACAATGATCTTTGACATGCAATTTTGCACTACATATGTTGTTTATATCAGTAAATCATCAAAGTAACTTTGTGAAATAGCCAGTTTCAATTGGTAAATGGTCTCCGAATGATAAATAATTGGAAATTTAAATGTCATACTTTGGCAAAATAAATATATTTTTGAAGACACGATTTCACGAAAAAGCGAAAATTACGACTTGGCAATAATGCGTTAAAGTTATCTGTTTTTCTGCAAATAATATAAAAGTTTATAAATAATATCAATGATATATGCAACAATGAATTATACGATTTACAATATGTTTAAAAAAAACAGTTTTAGTGTTCACTAATATATATTTTTGTTTTTGTTTCAGGTTAGTACAAATTCTTTCTACCAATATTTTTTGAAGAAGTGTGCAATGTAAGTACATCAATTTGAATTCATTTCTTCAAATCATCAAATCATTTTGTTTTTAATTTCTAATTCAGTCCGTTTGAGACCAAATTTAATAATTTTATTGATTACATTGATATGTTCACAAATGCTGAAGATTGCACATAGTTTTTGAAATTAATTTCTGTTTAATAAAAAGTTATAACTTTTCTACGTTTCGGAAGTTATTTTGTCCATCTTCAAAAGTAATTAATTCTGATAATCGTTTTCTCGCTTATTTTAATTTTATTATTTCACATTAAAATTTTTCAACTATTTTTTTTTGAAATGTAAAACGCTGAACTTTTTGTATTAATTGATTTATTTCTGAAATTGTATTTTTGTTTTTTACTTCATATCTAGTCGTCTCGTAATATTTACATTAACAAAATTTTATTAGTACAAAAGTGAGAATAAATTAGTTTGTTTTTATAATTTAAAATCTGATATTGATGAAAAAAACAACAATGATCTATTTCGTAACTATCCTATTATAAAAGATATCCAGTAAGGAAAATAAAAATAAATATGGAAAATGTTGGAAAAATATAGTGTTTTATGTATATATATACATATATATATATATATATATATATATATATATAATATATATATATATATAAAATAAAATATATATATATATATATAAACATATATATATATATATATATATATATATATAAGAATATTACTATTATTATGGAAATGAAAATTGAAACTATCGAAACAACTTTATTATTTTAAATATTCTGGATATTTAGTACACTTGTACTCTGAAAATTGAAATTTATGACTTTCAGTATTTTATCGTTGTGGCAATATATTTTGTTTACGACTTAATACATCTTCTGGTGCATATAGTTTTACTGGTAGGATTTATTGTTGCATCATGAAATTTTATGTGCACTTTCACTGGAATAAAAAATATAATAACATGGGTAATGGTCAACAAATCCTTAGACATGGAAAAATAAATTCTCTAGATTTAAAATATTACCCATTTAAAATTCAACCCATTTGGTATTTTGACAAATTCTTCAATAGATTTGGACTGCAGATAGATAGTACATATATATTTATAGAAAATATCCAAAAATTTCAGAAGATTCTGATTTTCACTTGTGAAGGGTTACATATTTTCTGCAAGAATTCAATAACATATACTTGAAAAGCTTTTGATTGCTTGTAGAACACTTATATAGAGAACTAAATTTTTTAAAAAGTTAGTGGAAAATCTCTTCCGCATACTATCACCATGACAACAAGAGACATTTCTATTTAAAATCAAATTACTTTCGATATATTTTATAAGTAATTAACTCATCAATTGACGAAGTGTTACATAAATTTCATTATCTATTATTTCTGATTGCTAGTTAAAATATTTTCCAGGATAGAAGAGAAACCATTACTATATAATTTTAATTATGAATGGGTACCATCATCATCATCGTCACTTTGAAATCATATTCCAACTACAAAGGCTTGTTGTAATAATTGAACAATGCGACATAGTTCAGATTTACTCGTTCGTGTAACAATGGACTAATTAAATCTATAATTAATGTTTTGAAATTATTTTAACTAGATCAAATTCGAAAATTATACGAGATTTATGCCAAGAGTTGTTGGATTCGGGTTACAGGATTTTAGAGAACTCTGTGGTAACAGAAAGTAGTTCAGAGAGTAACGAGATTCATATTAATGAATTTAGTTAATTTGTTAGTAAAAATACTATACAAAAGCTACTAATACTTGATTATTAAAATATAAAACTATAGCACGTTTATAGTGTTCAGCTATTTTGATAGATTTCCTGGAAATAATTACTGAAATAGGTTGCTAGTCAGTCATATTTATACTATAAATAAATTTTGCTATACAAAATTTGAAATTAAAATTAATATTGAGTGGGAGCTATATTTTCGCTGAGATAGAAATTTTTAAAAATTATACAAAGTGTTAAGGCAGGTACTTTCCGTACCAAAAATTATTTTTTTTAAAAAGATTCAATTTTCTTGTAGAACTGAAAAAAAACGATTTTTGAGATTTTAAAATTTGTAGAGAAAATTGACCTTTTTGAAAATTTGTTTTTTAAGACTTCAAGTCTTTAGGACTTGAATAAATTGGAAATTTTAAACTTCTTTTCAATCTCGGAACGTTAGTGCGTTGAAATAAAATATCGAAGCGCGCGGGCGCTGCGTTGCAGTAAAACGGATAAGTGTTGGTACGCAACCCATAAAAAGTGAACAAATTTGTTCTTATTAAAAAATATCTATAGAAAATATATGATATTTCGATGTGCATATGTCTAATGATCATGTTTATCCGCCAAATGGCATTTTTTTCACATTTTTTATTGTATTTCCTAAATCGTTAGACCTGTCTTTCCAAAAATTTTATCAGTTCTTCATTTCGACAATACAAATAAAATGTTTTTGAATCATACGGGTCGCCCCGTTCTTAAAAAAATCAATAACCATTTTTGGCGCTTTTTACCCGTATCTCCGAAATGACAAAAAAATAACCCCCACGTCTCCTTTTAATACGAATCGAATGTTTTTTGTATTATTCAAATCGCTTAATCCGTGTTCCCGAAATCATCGACAAAAATTTGTATCCGCACATACACACACACATACATCCATTTTTTCTAAGGTATGCTAAAATGTTCAGAAACCTTTGAAACGTAAAGATATTTAAAAAATTTCATTTTCGATTTTTTTTTGCGATTAGCAAAGTTGTACAAGCAAGCGCAGCGTTCTTGACTATTTTTCTACACAGTGTACAGTGTATCAAAAACTAAAAAAAAATTGTATATTATAGTTTCGTTCAACGTACGCTCGTCATTGTAAGTTAATAGTCCAGTCATTATAGTAAGTTAATCTCTGAATTCGAGATACCTATATGTAAGTCTGTGAATACTTGTATATGACATTTAAAAGTTGTCTCAAACCTACATATTGTTATATATTTGCCTTTAGCGATGAAGGTAATTTGATATTAGAAACACAACACAAGTTTTTATAAATTTATTACAGAACTTTATACGAATTTCATTAAAGGTTTACTATTAAGGTTATGTGTTTCTGGACGTACAGATAGAAAGAGACTGTGCCTTGTGTTTTCTTGTAGAGGTCCTCTGTCTAGCCGGAAATGTAGGGTCCATAGAATGGAGAGTGGAATCAAGAGATAGATATAGTCCATAGATAGAGTAATGAGTATGCACATAGAGGTAAAAAGGTAAGGGTGTCGGGCACATAAAATATGGTATTGACACCCTACATATGTAGCTTTTGAGACAACTTTTAAATGCCCATAAATAAGTATTTACATAACAGTTGCGTATCTAGAATTCAGAGATTCTTATCTAATTTAAGCTTAAATGACTGGACTATAAGGAGCTAATTATTTATCGTTGTTTCGGCATTTGGTTGCAAAAAAAACATTCAAAAATATCCTACAATATATATCTCCTTACCCTATTGTTGAATCCTCGTCCGACTCGTTCGTTCTTCACCCACAATTGCCACTCTCCTGTGCGTCCGTTCCAACTGGTGCAGAAGTGGTGCCATTTGTCGAGGGCCAAAGGATAATTGAGACGGTACAGGGTGTGTCCGGCGACGGCCATGCTGAAGTAAGAGGCGCCGCGGGCGTTGTTCACCCACATCGAGAGCTCTCGGGGCTCGTCGGCCACTAGAGAATAAATAGAATGAATACATTGATTATTTTTGATATATACATCGAGAAACAACTAATTGCTCTTTATATAGAGTGGTGAAAAAGTATTTGAAAAAATTGTGAGATTGCCTTCACCTAAAACTATAAAATTATTAAGGGGCACAACTAGTGTGGAATTTTCAAAAAATCGAATTTTCAATTTTTTCATGTATCGATAGGTTATACCTTTAAAAATAACATACCAAAATTTTTAATCGATATCTTAAATAGTTTTTGAGTCACAGCCATTTAAAGAGTATATACGTATATAGTACATAGTCATCATTTTATCTTTAAACGCGTTTTTCTCGAAACAGCATTTTCCGAATTTGCCGCAGCGATTACTCAAAAACAAATGATCCGATCACTATCGAATTTTTTTCACATGTTCTATATACTTCTCCGTAAAATGAATTATCGATTTTTTGATTGGATCAAAAATCGAATTTTGGCAGTCCAAAAACGACCAAAATTTAGGGCAAAACTCGACTTTTTTTTTAAAAAACGCCGTCATTTGTCAATTTTTGATTTTTTTCTTTTCGTAGTTCACTTTACAGACAAATTATCTAGTTAACGAGATTTTTTTAAAATTTCATCCACGTAGAAGGCCTGAATCACTGCGGCAGTGAAGGCCTTTTTTGTCGCGCCGTTGGAGATCGACGAAAATTAAAAAATATTTAATTTTTTTCTTCAAAAATTTACTTTGTATCTTAAAACATGCAAATATATTCCTAAAATTTGATGATAAAGTAGTTTTTAATATAAATTCCCAAAAATCACCTTTTTTTTAGGCGAAGGGGAAGTTTGCTTTTGCGACAAAATCCGATTTGCTGATTTTATGTTTTCTCGATGTCCTAAGCCATTTGAATCGAATGAAAGTAAAAACTTGATTTTCAAAATAAACAGTTAAAAATTTTGTCTAAATATCTACAACTTAAATTGGGTTGATTAAGTCATTTATTTCAAATTTCGGGAAGTTCATGCATCTTGCCTTGATGCAAAATGCCACTTCCAGCTAGTTTTTCTAATCTGCTTAATATTTTTATTATTTCAACCACGATTCATAATTTTGTTATCGAATATTTGGAACTATACTAAATTTGTCACACAATGATCATTTACTTCAGTAATTAAATAATTAAAGTAAATTTAAATAAAATGTTGAGAGAAAGAATAATTTACAATATAATATAATAACAAGCATGAGTATGTGTTAATTTTATTAAACTGTTTATTAAACGTTTATATTGGAAAAATATTTGTTTATTTACAATTGCAGAAGTAATAGGTACGATCAGATACGACCTTGCACTGATTTTCATATGAATAATTTTCTAATATAAACAAATATTATTATAGAAAAAAAATACACATATAACAACTCACATAAGTCGAGTTTCTAATTCACCTCAATCATTAGTTGTAATTATGAATGGAATTTATTTATTTTATACAGATTTAATTGGTACTCTATCATAAAA
>NW_020537324.1:71460168-71537157 GCF_003426905.1 Ctenocephalides felis | reverse complement strand
AACTGACCATATAATTTTAAAACCAGTTTTAAAGTTGTATTTTCAACAGCATCTGTCGTACTCGTGAAATGAGTTCGACTCGATGCAATATTGGCATCAAAAAGTAGTCCAAATAACGGAATTAATTTATGCAATTAGAAAGACATTGATCAATATGCAAAATTATTTGATACAGATGTCTTTATGGACTTGTTTTATGGACCAGTTTAGTTTTTTAATTGCGGTAATTATATATGCACCGGTAGTTAAGGATATATAATGAAAGTTGTCCTTGTGAACATACCACAAATATGTAATAAATATAAAAACTTTAGTCTTTACTCTTTCATTAAATTCTATTGCAATTTAAAAAAAAATAACATGACTAAAACAGCCTAAGATATATTACCATATCATGACTCTATATAAATAGTTCAATTTTATTGATTTTAGGAAGTCGTGAGACTTGTCCCAAGACAAAATGCCGCTTACGCCTAGTTTATATTATTAATTAAGAAATTCATTTATTCAATTAATAAGTTTATTAGAATCACATCACTTTATCATTTCAATTAATCGCCCAGTGACAATAATCACAATAAGTCATTTATTAACAGATGATGGAGAAAATAATAATAGTTCTTCCCGAGTGAGTTGTAGTAAAATGATATAATTATAAGGTGTGTGTGAGTGCAAAAACAATGAAATTAAACAAAGTATTTATTATCGAGTATGCCAACCAAATTGTCAGTTGTAATTTGTAATGGTTGAAACGCTTCACGCGTTTTAACAGAAAAATTACACACGCTAAGAATATAATATGATTTACGGGCGGTGAAAGTTATAGGTTAGATAAAGCTGGGGACAGATAATAATAATTTAAAGTAATTAATATGCGAATAAATTGTTACTTTTAAATGTACTGATATCATAGATCTTACACTACACGGACTCCTAGTCAAAACAAGTATCAAAACTAGTTGTGTATGGCATCGTGCCTTAAGGCAAATTGCAGGAACTTCCCGTACCGTAACGAAATATTCGAGAAATTGTAAACGTTTTCAAATATATTATTACAAATACTGTAACTTTCATTACTATTGCTATCTTGTTATATCTGAGTAAATCAAATGTAAATCATAAATCAATTTATCTCCAAAACATTAACAATCGTCATTTCATTTCGAATTCATTTTAAAATAAATAGTTGCTTAATTTACACAAAATTGAAAAAGTGCTCCCGTATAGTCACAGTCTAAACGCATTTGCAAATAACTCTGTGCGACATTTTCACTTATACTGTGCTTAGCTTGGCGGCATTTTCACATTTTTCAATAGTTTTCACAAAATTGGAAAAGTTCTCCAGTACATAACCGGTCTGAACGCATTCGGGTAAACATTTGCACCAGAGTGGCGCTTAGACTGTGCTTAGCCTGTGTCATTTTTTGAATTTTCAATCCAAAATTACAAAAATATTTTATGGAAAATAAAAAAAAGTAATAATTTTTTATCCTCAAAAGCAATTGTTTTGTCAATACAAGCAGAAAGTTTTTTAGATCTTTCAAATCCGAAGCTCCGATCTCTCAAAAACTCGAATTCTATTTTCTGCACTTTTGCTACGTATCTCCAAAACGGCTCGACCTGCCTTTGCCAAAAACTAATCAGCACATCTTCCTATTAATAGGAATCGAATGTTTTTTGAACCATTCAAATGGGTGGCTAGATTTTCACAAACAATAGTGAATATTACATATAATATAATATGGCATTTAATCAATCGGGATACTCAAAATATTTTTTGAATTATTGAAATCGGACGCTCCGTTCTCTTAAAAACCGAGTTACTATTTTTGGCACTTTTTGCCCCATATCTTCGAAACGGCTAGACTTGCCTTCGCCAAAAACTAATCAGCACGTCTCCTTATCAATGCGAATCGAATGTTTTTGAATTATTGAAATCGCTCTATCCGTGTTCCCGAAATCGTCGACAAAAATTTGTATCCGCACACATATACACACACGCACACACACACATACACACACACATACATACATTTTTTCTAATGTATGCCAAAATATTCAGAAACCTCTGAAACGTAAAGATATATAAACATTTTCATTGTCGATTTTTTTGCGATTACTATAACTTACCCTACGGGAAGTTAAAAATTACACTGACAATAAGAAAGAAGTTTGAATGGTAATTTTATTATAAATGGAATATGTTCGGCCTATTTGAAAATATAGACTATTAAAAACAAAAATGAATGAAATAAAATAAATAAATATTTAGAGACCATTTATTTTCACTGGGATTCATATAGAAACAATTTAATTTGCACTAAGAACAGCATAAAACAATAAAGATAATAAAAATAATAACCAAAAATAAATTATATCCTCTTATTACTAACATGAACTACAAACTTTAAATCCATTATCTCATGTTTAATGCAAATTTTCATTTCACTCACAAATCAACATAATGCATACAGCTTTCAGTAGTTGATTCTATTTTATTGTGCCATCAATAAAAGTGTCTCTAGTAGAAGTACCTACATCTATATGAATAAAACTACTTGACTTGGATTGACTTGTCTACTGTCTCTGTATAATTTCCGCATATAAATTTTCCAAGAGCGATAAATGGCGTGAATGAAATGAAAATTAGCCTCATGTGTTTCCGGGCATTTAGAAACGTGTGAAAGATGTCTAATCGATAGAAATATAAAAGATTCACTTAATATGTTTCAGTTGTTTTAAATCACTTTTTTAATCAACAATAATTTTGTGAATTCACCGTTTAGCTGGGTGACAAGTAAATTAAATGGTAATTTGGACATTTGTCTCCGAGGAAAAAATAAAATACTTTCCTTAAATATGATGGATTAGTCATAAAATCAAATTGTATAAGAAAAGGGCGAGTGTCACAACCGTCCACACCCTAGAGTTTTTCTATCCTAATAAAAATATATCATTATTATAAACTTCTATTGAATATCCCACAATAGTTACACTCACTTTTTCAGCTAGACGAATTCCGGAACACCCTGTATATACAAAATAGGTGTCACGATGTTTGACCAGAATAGTCTTCTAAACTACTGAATCGATTTTGATTTTTTTTAGCTCACCTTATACATTCACATGCAACTTAGGTTATAGGCATAACTAAAAATCTCAGTTCATATTTAAAAGTACAACATTTTAGTAATTTCAAAAAATTTTGACAGTTATGATGAAAAAACAAAATAGAGTAAAATAGCAGTTGTAATTGCCAAAAACGTAAGTTCTTCTGAATACTTGAAAAAATGGATACATCATTTGATTACAATATGCTGATCAAAAAGCAAAAGTATGGTTAACAATAATTTTTGACCGAAAAATTATATAGACGAATTTTCTTTGGACAGCAAACATTTCACTTAAACATATGTATCTATATACTTATGTATTAATTTATTACATAAATAATTGAAAGTGTTTCTTCCACCGATTTCCGATACAAGAGAAGTACAACAAATATATTATATACAATTTCACTTTTTATATTAATTTTATGTACGGAAACATCAGAACAGGTAGCTCATGCATGGCACGAAGAGACATACATACAATTTCACTATTTGTACGAGGAAAAAATGACTTAACTATTTGCATATGATTAGATCATTGCATGGGAAAAATATAAAAGAATGTATCTTTATAATAAATAAATAATCAATACAAAATTTTATGTTCCTTTATACAAAATTCTTATAAACAGATCTTGTATCAAATAATTGGCTTGTTGTTTTCAACCATAGAATGAACTTAATGAAGAATATGTAACAGATGATTTAAATTAGTTATATCTAAAGTGATTATATAATTACAATTTTTATAATAGTGATAACATAACATAAAAATACGTTACTATTACCAACTACTACTAATTTTTATTACGATGAGCATTTTATTATTACCAATAATGATTTATCCATCTTCTTCATATAAGTTGTTCACTTTCGCCAAAATGGAAAAACTGGTTCCCTTCAAAAGCGTTTTAAAAATTTCTAAAAGAAATTCGACACCCGATTTGATTTTGTAATTTGACTTGATTCGAATCGAAATAACTAGAAGTGAGAATTAACATGTGTGAGAATTTCTATATTAATTTTATGCTTAGTGATTTCACCGGTTTGCTGTTAAGTTAATTTATGTTTAAAGGTGTAATTAATAGATACTGAAGAATGTGATATAGTTTTTACATTTAAATGTCTAGTTTTATGTTTTGTATGAATTTTATGTATTTTTAAAGAATTTTGAAGAAATTATAAGTGATTTCTTTATGGAGTTTAAATAATGTAAACTTTGAACCGCTCTATATATTTAAATTAATATCTTTTAAATAGAGGTATTTTGTAAGCAAATAATATATACTTTTTATAATAACGCGGTGAGTTGCAATTTCAGCTGAGCTTAGTATGGAAACCGCGTTATCGGGAGGTTGACTCCGTGGTACCAGTAATATTATTGTATATGAAATATAGAGCACAACCAACTTTTCTCAAACAAAAACGTAAGTTATCACAATATGACGTTCAAAAAAAGAATAAATAAGTAGGTGCAATGGAAATTCGCGGTTCAAGTTATTAATATAAATTAATTTCAATATTTTTTCAATAGAGGATATTGAGAGGTGCTTGTAAAAATATTTTAAAAAAATAGTGAGTACTTTGTTATTAGGTTTCCTAAAGAAAAGTATGTGTTTTTGCCACAAAATCTGAGAATGTGTATATGAATCAATTTTTCAAGGAGATCGCATTATTTAGTTTTCAGTGAATTAAAGGTTTTATTCAAATATATAATATGTAAAATATTGTATGTGTAATACAACTGTATGTGCAATTAACACATATCGTATATAGATAATTTATAATATCCTGTATGAATAAATTCAAAGCAAAAATTCATATAACTAAATTTTAAAAAATTGGATCATGTTATCTTTATATCCACTCATTTCCTCATAGTACATGGAAGTCGTTAATTCTAAAAAAGTATAAACTAATTAACCTTCTTTTAGATATATAACTCTGATAATTATTTAAATGTTGATTTAAAACAATTGATATCTAAAAATTATAAAATAATTATTTTTAAATATAATTGTTTCAAATGTTTTGTGTATATTTTAAATAATAACAGTTCTGAAATAATTTATGAATTTTTAGTTTAAATATTTTCACATTGATTAAACCTGTAATTTTGCTAAAAATTGAAAACAAATCTTTAACATTTTCTTTATAAAATCAGAGCCATTATTTTTTAACTTAATCAATTTTTTTCACATATAATTGTTTTATAATATTTTATATATATATATATATATATATATATATATATACTATCTATTTATTATTATTGTATATAATAATTTAAGATTGAGAGAGTAAATTATAATATCAAATCGTTTCATATTAAATTTATATCCGTGATAATCTTAAAATCTTACTAAATTTAATCAAAATTAAATTATTACTATTTGTATTTTTATATTTACCATTATTTTCAAAACTGAACTATGTACAAAAAAGTAAAAAAAAACTTATTTGAGCCACAAATGCATGAATTTAAATTTTTAATAAATAATAATATAATTTTGTTAAAGTAAATCTATTGATTTAAATTAATTAATATTTATGATCTATTTCTCATAATTATTATTAGTAAGTAATGATCCAAAATCAAAGCTAAGATACAAAATCGCTTCATATTAAATTTGGGTTATTAATCATCTTAAATTTTTAGATCTTAATCAGAAATAATATTATTACCATTTAAATTTTTCATATTAATTTTTTTAGAATTAATTATAATATTAAATAAAAAATTAATCGTGAAATTGGTCAATTTTGTTCCTTTTTTATTTTTAATATATCAACCTAATATAAAAATTATTACACTGATCCAAATGTTCTAAATCCCTGCATATAAAAAGGCGTCTAAAATTTCTCTAATAAGAGAAATTTCAAACTTGTAATGAAATAATGAAAAAAACTTTAATGATATTCAACAAACCCAATACGAATTGAAATTTATATAATGTTCCGCTTGTATAATACAATTTGATCCGTTGTTTAGTTTTTACATTTGTTTTAATGTCTTCGGCAAAGAGCAACATTAATTTGATAATAAGATTTCTTGTTTGAAGTTTTTTGTACAAGTTAATCGCATAATCATTCAATCGGAGGAAAAAAATTATAAGCAAAAAACAAGAAACATTGTTGTGAGGAGAAGAAATTTTTATTGGACTAGAAAAGATTTATAGAAATTAATAATAAATAGTAATTAGATAAATAAAAGATTTTTTAAAACATTTGAAGTAAAATCTCAATTCACAATTTTACTATTTAATTTACTCAATTAAATATATAGTAGAGCCACTCGAACCACGAATACCCATTACACCGTCACATTTATTTATTTTTGAACGGAATATGGCTTACACGTTTTTATTAAAGTTACCTGTGCTCTATATTTCATACTCGAATATATTATAAGAACCACACGGTCAACCCTTCTATAACGCGGTTTCCAAACTACGCGGGTCTAAAATTGCAACTCGCCGCGTTATAGAAAAATTTCCTAAAACAGCTTGTATCTATTTGCGGTCGGGTTGATTAATTAATGAAATAAATTACAAGACTCATATTTAGTTTACTGGAGCGGAAGATGTTATGCATGCACACCTAAACATACATACATACACACTTTCCTTGTATTTTGATATCTTACAAAACCAGACATACTGATTTTCTCACAGAAAATAATAAACTAGATTTATAAAAAAAACCATTGGTGTTAATTATAATATGCAGGAAATTATAGACAACTTTTTTTTGGCGTCCGTTTGACCTATGATGCAAAACCGTGGTACATAAAAAAAAAGTGAACTAGCTGTAAGTGGCACTAATTATTAAGAAATAATTATTTTAATTTATGAGTGATTTATATTTTAAAAATATTTTTATTTACAATTGCACAAGTAATAGGTACGATCAGATACGACCTTGCACTGCTTTTCAAATGAATGATTTTCTAATATAAACAAATATTATTATTGTAAAAAAAATTACACATATAACAACTCACATAACTCGAGTTTCTAATCCACATCGATCATTAGTAGTAATTATGAATGAAATTTATAGGTTTTATACAGATTTAATTGGTACTCTATTATAAACAAGGTTTTATTGATTTAACTATACATATATGTGGCAAAACATATTGAATATTAATTGTAATTAATTTATTTGTAAATTTTGAAAGTACAAAAAAAAATTTCTATTTCTATTTCGATTTAAATCATTTTTACTTAATTCCAAATGACTAATTTTAATCTGATATCATTACTAATTCATAATTCGTTTGCTAATCGCATTTGAAGCCTGAAAATAACATGTTTTTTTAATAATTTGAAAGTTGAACACGTGTTCAATGTTTAACACTTTGTGAATATGTAATGAGAGAGTTGGATAATAGATTTTGATAATCTAACACAATTTTATATGAAAGTTCTAATTAATAAATTATTTATAATGCATAAATAATTAGTAAAATTAATAACTTTTATATAAAATTAAAATTTACAAAAATGTCTAATTCAAATGAGGATGGTATTAATAGGAGGAATAATATAAATTATCTTCATTAAGGCGGAGAGTTTATATATGGATATGTTAAAAAATAAACTAGGTGTAAGTGGTATTAATGCAAGTTGCCTGAACTTCCTGACATGCGAAAATAATCGATTTGATAAAAAATCAATGCGAAAATGAGTAATTTATAAGTAAACTACTGCAAATTATCATATTTTGCATAATTTTTACTTTATACAATATTAAAAAACAAACATATGTCTAATACATTCACGGAGTATTTTCTAAAACAAATTCCAATTATTTTAAATTTTCATTAATTTTCACATTTAGGATTTTTTTGTAGGATTATGATATTTTAGTTCATTACGACCAAGTATTCTATCGCCATACAAAGTTTCATTAAAATTGTCGATAACAATATTTTCCGAAGAAACGGACTGACCGATCTTTGTCAAAAACTAATTTGCGCGATTTCTATAATTCATATCTGTTGAATAGTTTTTAAATTTTCTGAATCATGTCAGAATTTATGCCTAAAACTCGATAGCTATTTCAAAAGAAATAACTGAACCCATCGCATCAAAAAAGTGTTTTTCGGTTGTTACATAATTGAAATCAGTTCAACCGTTTTTAAGAACATGTCTACGAAAGACCAGAAATGGGCTCACATACATACACACATACTATTTACTAGAAAAGAAAAGAAGCGAATATTGTTGATTAAAACATAAGTTTAACTAAGATTGTGAATCATAGAATTCTAGAGCCTCCCCCCGAAAAGTACTGCCTACCGGCGGTTTGCGTGAGGACAAGAGACAACCAAAAGTTTTAGTTGCCTTTTTTATAATGGCCCAACATACCCAAACAAAATACCTAGTTTGGCTTGCAGAAAAGCATTTCCCTCACAATACAAACAAAACACATATGTTTCACAATGTAGGTTGCAAACGATTCAGAATGACTTGAAACGTCGAGAAAAAATAGAATTAGAAAATCGAATATTTTTGCAAAAACCAAGTTCTCCTTCGAAAAGTTAAAAAATTATTTGTAACAAAAAAATTTCAAGCAAATTTTTTGTTAGAAAGACTAATGTTCTGTGAAAGATTACACCGACACTACTAAAACCGATGTCGTACATAGTCATGATATAAATTGTAGTATTTGTATAAACATATTGTAAAATAAAAAATAGGTCGATAATAGAACTAATATTGAAAGCTTTTATAGTAATATCGAAATACTAAACTCATTCAAAGGTTGTGCGGAATGAACTTATAGACAGTTGAACAAAAATAGAGGTGTAGTAGTCTTTTGGGTTCGTCAAGTTGTTTTTTTTAAATTTTTTTTTGCCATCAAACTTATGGACCGATGTTGCCATATAACTATGTTATGGCAAGGCTGTGTTATGACGACCTTTCCATACTAAATCGCTCTAAATATTGACAAAATATGAATAAGCCATGTGGTTGCAGTGCAGTCAGACGTATTTCTCAGGTTGTCAGATAGAAAACCGCGCAAATGTCAAAAAACAATCTTAGAAAACAGGGTCTCTCTGACACAGCTTGATAACATACGAGTGACGTTGCAGTTTATGCGTAAAACGCCTGAATGCACAGCAAATACATGACATTTTGACAGTATTCAGTATGATTCAGTAGCATAATGTATGGAAGCTGGAGCGTAACATGGCCTTGCCATAACATTTGTTATGGCTGTGACTGATCCTGCCGCATAAGAGACCAATGTTATGGCAAGGCTATGTTATGAAGAACTTTCCATAATAATTCGATGTCAGATAGAACCCCAAACCTAGAAGCCGCTCAAATGTCAAAAAAAAGATTTTTGATAACATGGTCTTTCTGACTCAGGTTCAAAACATACGAGTGACGTTGCAGTTTAATTGTAAAACTGCCTGAATGGACAGCAAATATACGACATTTTGGCAGTATTCAGTATGATTCAGTAGCATTAATATATGGAAGTCGAAGCGTAACATAGCCTTGCCATAACATTTATTAAAAAACATTAGATAGAGTTTTGAGGAACAAAACATGAGAAACCGTTTAGGAGGTGTGTCGCAGTTTCAGCTCCGCGTAGTAAAACAAACCGCGTTCCTCGAGCATTGTATTGTATAAAGGGTTACTATTATTATAAAAACATCGATTAAATTCTTGTAAGAATAAATTTAAATTAATATTTTTTTTTTCTTTTCCAGTGGCCGACGAGCCCCGAGAGCTCTCGATGTGGGTGAACAACGCCCGCGGCGCCTCTTACTTCAGCATGGCCGTCGCCGGTCACACCCTCTACCGTCTCAATTATCCTCTGGCTTTGGACAAATGGCACCACTTCTGCACCAGTTGGAACGGACGCACAGGAGAGTGGCAGTTGTGGGTGAAGAACGAAAGAGTCGGGCGAGGATTCAACAATAGGGTAAGGAGACATATATTCTATGATATGGTATTTTTGAGATTTTTTTTTTTGCAACGTAATTGTCGAAACAACAAACTATTATATAAATAATTAATTCCTCAACTTACAATGACGAGCATGCGATGGTTAGGCCAAACTTACATATTACGGGCGCTCGATAATCGGGCCAGAAGCAATTATTACGCTTTACGGACATCGTCCGGTACGGTAATCGCTAGTATTATAAAATATTTATGTATTTTTGTGTTACATAGTTATAGAATTTATTAAAACTCTCCTTCGATAATTCAGGTTGTTGGGTTATAATTTAACCCTTGTAGCTGTGGACTGTATTAAACACTGAATTGTTTGTATATTATGTATTTGTTGCAGTTCTAATTACAATCACTGATTTGTTACTAAGTTATAATGAAAGAAGATTTATATTTATTTTCATTGGTTATTTACATGTTGTTAAGCGGACTTTACTTCTAGAAGTGAACTACTAGTTCAATTAAAACACTCCGCTACCCCCTCTACCAGGGGTAGCAACCATTCCGTGTAAAGCTTAATGCCCGGAAGTTTGTCACCTTCATGACCAATATAATAAATCGAAAAGAAGTCCGAGCAATTTATTTATAAGAAACTGAAATACAAAACTATTTTTATTTTTATGATAAACTATACACTGTGTGGGAAAATAGTCAAGAACGCTTGTACAACTTTGGTCAAACATTTTCGAATTTAAATTGTAAGTTAAGGGCAAGGGTGAGTTAAGTTACTCATTTTGCACGTTTTCACAGCATGTGTGTCATCAATTAGATCGTTTAACAAGAGTCCTTAAAAATATTTTGAAAAATTGGAAGAAATTACAAGATTACTAGAAGAAACAAAAAAAAATACTAGTGGCGCATGGCACCGTGGTCTAAGGCAAATTTCCGTACCAAAAATTTAAATAAAAAAAACTGAAGTTTTTCAAAATTTGGATAAATTTTATTTTTGTGAATTTTGAAATTTTTGAAAAAACTTAGCTTTTTGAAAAAATTGATTTTTTTATGTATTTTGAAAATTTTGAACTTTTTTTAAAGCAATCGTACGGCGTAGCTGTTTTAGAGACAAAACATTAAAGCGCCTAAGCGCCGTAATTAAACATATAAACAAAATATGAACTCATTATTGAAATCTTTTTAAAATGCCTGATGATTTGCCAATTGTCTTTTTTTTAACTTCCTGTAAAGTAAGTTATAGTAATCCCAAAACAAATCGGAAATGAAAATTTTTATATATCTTTACGTTTCAAACCTTTCTGAACATTTTGGCATACATTAGAAATAAATGTATGTATGTGTGGGTGTCAAATTTTTGTCAAGGATTTCGGGAACAGAAGTCAACCGATTTGAATAATTCAAAAAACATTCGATTCGTATTGATAAGGAGACGTGCTGATTAGCTTGACAAAGACAGGTCTAGTCGTTTCGGAGATACGGGGTAAAAAAACATTTCATTAAAAAAAAATCAAAAAACATTTTATTTGTACTGTCGAAATGAAGATTTGATGAAATTTTAGGGAAGACAGGTATAGCGAATTCGGAAATCCAATAAAAAAGTGAAAAAAATAGGACAAAAATGATTATTAGACATATGCACATCAAATTATCACATATTTTATAGATATTCTATTAATAAGAACAAATTTGTTCACTCTTCTATGGGTTGCGTACCAATGTTTATCCGTTTTACTGCAACGCGGCGCCTACGCGCTTCTATATTTTGTTTCTACGCAGCTAACAATCTGCAATTGCTATGAAAAAAGTTCAAAATTTCTAAAATATTTCAAAGTATAAAAAATAAAATTTTCAAAATAATTATTCTTTCCAGAAATTTTAAAAATCTCAAAAATCGATTTTTGTTTAGTTCTAAAAGAAATTTGAATATTATTATAAAAAATAATTTTTGTTACGGTAAGAACCAGCAATTTGCCTTGAAGGCACGATGCCATGCACCACTAGTTTAGTTTCACTATGTATAATTTTTAAAAATTTATGTTCCAGTGAAAATATAGCTCCCACTCGTTATAAATTTTAACTTCAAATTTTGTATAGTAGAAATTATTTATAGTATAAATATTCTAGACTGACTAGCAACCTATTTTCAGTAAATATTTCTAGGAAATCTATTAAAAATAGCGGAACACCATAAACGTGCTATAGTTTTATATTTTAATAATCAAGTATTAGTATTTTTTGTATATAGTATTTTTACTAACAAATTAAATTCAGTCATATAAATCTCATTATTCAAAATTCTCTCTGAACTACTTCTGTTACCAACAGAGTTCTCTAAAATCCTGTAACTCGAATCCAACAAACTCTCGGCATAAATCTCGCATAATTTTCGAATTTGATCTAGTTAAAATAATTTCAAAACATTAATTATAGATTTAATTAGTCCATTGTTACACGAACGAGTAAATCTGAACTATGTCGCATTGTTCAATTATTACAACAAGCCTTTGTAGTTTGGAATATGATTTCAAAGTGACGATGATGATGATGGTACCCCATTCATAATTAAATTTATATAGTAATGGTAATAGTTTCTCTTCTATTCTGGAAAATATTTTAACTAGCAATCAGAAATAATAGATAATGAAATTTATGTAACACTTCGTCAATTGATGAGTTAATTACTTATAAAATATATCGAAAGTAATTTGATTTTAAATAGAAATGTCTCTTGTTGTCATGGTGATAGTATGCGGAAGAGATTTTCCACTAACTTTTTAAAAAAATTTAGTTCTCTATATAAGTGTTCTACAAGCAATCAAAAGCTTTTCAAGTATATGTTATTGAATTCTTGCAGAAAATATGTAACCCTTCACAAGTGAAAATCAGAATCTTCTGAAATTTTTGGATATTTTCTATAAATATATATGTACTATCTATCTGCAGTCCAAATCTATTGAAGAATTTGTCAAAATACCAAATGGGTTGAATTTTAAATGGGTAATATTTTAAATCTAGAGAATTTATTTTTCCATGTCTAAGGATTTGTTGACCATTACCCATGTTATTATATTTTTTATTCCAGTGAAAGTGCACATAAAATTTCATGATGCAACAATAAATCCTACCAGTAAAACTATATGCACCAGAAGATGTATTAAGTCGTAAACAAAATATATTGCCACAACGATAAAATACTGAAAGTCATAAATTTCAATTTTCAGAGTACAAGTGTACTAAATATCCAGAATATTTAAAATAATAAAGTTGTTTCGATAGTTTCAATTTTCATTTCCATAATAATAGTAATATTCTTATATATATATATATATATATATATATATATATATATATATATATATATATGTTTATATATATATATATATATATATATGTTTATATATATATATATATATATATATATATATATATATATATATATATATATATATATATATATATATATACATAAAACACTATATTTTTCCAACATTTTCCATATTTATTTTTATTTTCCTTACTGGATATCTTTTATAATAGGATAGTTACGAAATAGATCATTGTTGTTTTTTTCATCAATATCAGATTTTAAATTATAAAAACAAACTAATTTATTCTCACTTTTGTACTAATAAAATTTTGTTAATGTAAATGTTACGAGACGACTAGATATGAAGTAAAAAACAAAAATACAATTTCAGAAATAAATCAATTAATACAAAAAGTTCAGCGTCTTACATTTCAAAAAAAAATAGTTGAAAAATTTTAATGTGAAATAATAAAAATTAAAATAAGCGAGAAAAACGATTATCAGAATTAATTACTTTTGAAGATGGACAAAATAACTTCCGAAACGTAGAAAAGTTATAACTTTTTATTAAACAGAAATTAATTTCAAAAACTATGTGCAATCTTCAGCATTTGTGAACATATCAATGTAATCAATAAAATTATTAAATTTGGTCTCAAACGGACTGAATTAGAAATTAAAAACAAAATGATTTGATGATTTGAAGAAATGAATTCAAATTGATGTACTTACATTGCACACTTCTTCAAAAAATATTGGTAGAAAGAATTTGTACTAACCTGAAACAAAAACAAAAATATATATTAGTGAACACTAAAACTGTTTTTTTAAACATATTGTAAATCGTATAATTCATTGTTGCATATATCATTGATATTATTTATAAACTTTTATATTATTTGCAGAAAAACAGATAACTTTAACGCATTATTGCCAAGTCGTAATTTTCGCTTTTTCGTGAAATCGTGTCTTCAAAAATATATTTATTTTGCCAAAGTATGACATTTAAATTTCCAATTATTTATCATTCGGAGACCATTTACCAATTGAAACTGGCTATTTCACAAAGTTACTTTGATGATTTACTGATATAAACAACATATGTAGTGCAAAATTGCATGTCAAAGATCATTGTTTATTGAAGAAAAAACATTTTTGTAAAGCTTGAGTTTTGTTGCTACTATCATCTTTGGACACAATAAAATTACTCAAAATAAATTGATTATTAAACATTGATTGAGTTAATAAGTCAATCTGTTAATCCTTTGCACTTCAGAACTTTAAATGTTTAAATAAATATCGCAAATAAGGTGGTAATGAAGTGCAAAGGGTTAAAGGTATCTAATATTTGGATGTCTTCAAATGATAAATTTAGAAAAAGCAATTATTATATCCGAAAAGTGAAATGGTCTATTGAATTTATAGTTATAATTATTGAGAAAACGTAATAAAAGTATACGATGTTGTTGTAAATAATAATTAGATTGTACAAACACGTCTTGGAAAATAAAATTATATTAAAAGAATAAATAGATTTTAATAATGTTCTTATCTGAGGAAGAAGCAACTAATTGTTTTTTAGTGTCAGTTTTTGTTTTTTCTCTGACGATGTTTATTTATTTATTTCTTTGTTTACTGCTGTAACTCTTACACTAAAAATGAAATTTTGATTTATAATGATCGATTGATGATGAGCAATGATTTTATCAGAGATGTGAAATTTTCTCTTGACTTAATAGTTGTAAATCTTTACAGCTTGTCGGTCATGTCATCCAAGGAGGTGGAAATGCAATTTCTGGACAAGAACAAGGCGGTATTACCATTAATACACCAATTGGGCATCCAGTCGGAGATAGTTCTTTCACAGGGTGAGATAAATTAATTGTGTCACTAATTATGTATTAGATTAACTAAGTTTTCATTTCGATATTCACATTTGAAGTAATATTATAAACTTGTCACTAAATTACTCTCAAAGTAAATTCCTAAAAATATTGCAGTTGTTTACAATTGATGGTAAAAATAGGAATATTGTATTTGTTCAATGATGATGGTAAGAATAGGAAGATTTTATTGGTTCAATGATGATTGTAAAAATATGAAGATTGTATTTATACATACAAGTTCTAACTTCCGTTTGAATTAAAAAAGAGTCTATTTCAAAATGTTCTCGCTCATTGTTAAATCGGAACATGTGTATGATGATCCAGTCATATATATAAGAGGATCCACTATTATCTGACTATTATAATTCCCTATTAGCTTCCCTCAACCGCCCGGTTCTCTGATGGGAGAAATAACGATGTTGCAATTATACCGGGTGGCCCTGTCCGCCGGCAAGGCCCATCGCGACCACAAGCACCACCACGTGCACAAGTTCAACCACAACGGAGCCCAGCAGCAACAGGCCACGCAACCGCCGCCGACACAGGTGAGATAATTGAGAGATAATAGTAATAGATAGAGTAATAAAGGAAAGGTGACACTTATTTTGCATAAAATAATACCATTCGCGGTTACAGATTTTAAAGAAAAGCTCAAAAGCTCAATCGTTTATTTTTATTATAAGTGTAATAGCTATTTTCGGTAACATGTTCTGTGTTATGTGGTGACATGGAGATGACATTAAGCAGTTCACAGTAATAGGTGCCAATGTGTTGCACTTATGAATAAAGTACGCATGAAGTCGAACTATTGATATTTTGACATTTTTGCTTATTCGAGGTTGGTTTTCAGTCGTCGACAGTGTCAAAAATTTAAATAAACGCTCCTAAAAACACCATAAGTAGAGATTTTTCACAGTTTCGTGACTACCAAGAAAAAAAAAATTTAATATTCAACATATTCTTATTTGAAACATATTTTATGTTATTAGAGACTTATAGCATAATATAGTTATATTATCCAAGATCAGGCCCAATGGGGAGAGGTGCAATATCTCACTGCTAAGGATACAAAATATTGATATTAATAAGTTTCTTAATATTGTTTATAGTAAATAAATACTATTTACATTTGTTGCCTAGAAGCTAGAACGACAAAATAGATACAACTTTTATACTTTAAAACTAACTCACAGTTTACTTTATGGTACGTTTTTTTTCAAGTTTCACTTATGAATTTTACAATTTTTTCTAAATATTATTTTTGTCGAAATAATATATCCGCAATTTGCATGGTTTATTTGTTAATCTTCCGATTTTAAATTCTTGTAGGAATATTTCACAAATATGCACCACATTCATTTTTTATGTTATTAATTTTATTTAGTTAGATATTTTTTTCTAAATTACTTTTCTACAAAAAGTAAATAAAAAAGGTAATATTAGGTTAGCAACTAAGTAAGTGCGGCTTTTAAATTATATGGTTTTAATTGAATTTTTGTTGAAATTCTATTTGTTATTACATAGGTTCAAGTTTAAAAGATATGTTATTAATTTACTCGTTCGTTCGGGTCCCTTTTTAATTTTCTAAATAGATTATTTTTAATGTGCTTTTCAATTGAATCTTTTTTTCAAGTTTCAAGACCGATTATTATTAATTTGCTTGCCAGTATAATCCCTATTTCAATTACAAGATCGATTGTTATTATTTTTCTTGCTAGTACAGTCCTTTTTTTTGAGTTTCAAGATCGATTATTAATTTGCTCGTCAGAGTCTTGTTTTTAATTTTTACCATAAATTATTATTAAATTGCTCGACAGTAGAGTCTCTTTGTCACCTCCTAAAGATATATAAATAATTTACTTGCCAAAATAGGCCACATTTTAAAAATTTTGGCATATGGAGTTTGATACAACTGTTCTTTAGAACTTGCTAGTATGACGAATGATGGCACACATATAGGTGTCAAAACGTACATGTTAATAGTTATGTTTTTTATACTGAAAGTTTGACTACAAAAAAATCTTTTAAAAATGTATTTCCACGTCGAACAAAAAATTTTTTAGTATATATATAGGGTATGTGGGGCACAAAGGTACAATTTGACTTTGAGAATACAAATAACACATATCAAAAAACAACTATCTGACTATGTTCGGTAAAACTCCCAGATAATTCATCGTTGTAAAAAAGTGTTTTCTTTTACTGTTTTTCAAAGAATTGTCACCTGGTATTTTTAACCCCATAAAATGAGACGATCAGTGGGCTAACAGGTCCAAAAATTTATTTTTAATTTTTAAAAAAATTCACGAAATTATAGCTACAATATTCAATCAATGCAAAATAATTTTATGGGTATGTTTTTTACAAAGCTAACACTGTATACAACCTTGATCTCGTATTTCGTCAGAAATATTCATCAACAGAGATGGAAAAACTATTTATTTAATTTGTTGATCTAAAATTAATTTTTTAACTGGATTTACATTTTTATTACTATTTTTTATTGTTTGCATCTTTGCCAAAGAAAGGGTTAATTTGGTCCTTTAACCTTTTATAAACTTTTATAGAGGTTTTGTAAAAAACTGAATTGAATTTAACTGAATTGAATTTAACTGAAAATTAACAATACATCTTATGAAACAATTGAATACATACACTTAAAAATTATATTAAGGTCTCGTAAACTAAACAACAGTGTTCATGACCAAAAAAACTTACAATGAAACATACTTTTGTTAAAAAGTTGACATTGCTGCCGTTCATCTCGTGATAAGGATGTCGCTTGATTCAAAGCTATGGTTGGTTACACATAGTTTTCCCTCTACTTTAAAATAGTATCATTAACAAAAATCATACTTCCCTCGTTTTTGAGATAATGCTTGTGGACCTTTTTACCTGCGGAACCTCAAGCCCCTATAACACTGATATTTATGTACAATTTGAATTCTACCAGCTCCCTGTCTATTACCGTATCGCACATTTATCTTCTCAGAACAAAAGTAGCGAACATCAAATTGAGTTACTTTACGTACAAACTTTCTTAAGAGCATCACCAGCAGCAAGTAAGTAGAAGTCATTCTTTGTCAGAATGTATTCTTCTATTCTATTCTATATGATGCTATGATTATGAAACTGTGAACAGCAATTTAATTTATATTGTCTTCATATAGTTGTACTCATAGCAGTGTCAGCGTGTTTTTAATTTACGACGCCATATATTATTTTATATTACATTTGCGCAACTTTTTGCGCCAGATTTACGGGTTTCGGTGAAATATTACCAAGGGGCAATTGTCGAAAGCAAATCATGGGAAGAGTCAGATAATAGATAGAGAAATATAGAAATAGACATCTTAGGTTATATTAATTAGTAAGGCATTTCACTAATTATTTGGCATACTTGATCATTTAATAAGAAAAAACTTCTTACATTTTTTACCACCAATTTCTAGATATTTGAAAAATTATTTGTATCTTTACTAGATTATATATATGTATAATGACGCAAGTAAAATATACACCACCAATATCTCAAGAACGAGTAAGGTATGGTATTTTTAACAATACTATTTTAAAGTAGAAGGCAAAATATGAGTAACAACCTATGGCGTCCCCTGACATATAGCCAAAAGTGATCATAGCAAACAGAATCATCTTTTGTTATTTTTGTCATTAAAATATTGTTCTGATCTAAAAAGTTTAATGTTCATATCGCCTTAAATTAGGTGAGATAAAGTGCAACATTTTCAATTTTTAACAAAGGTTTTTGTTGTTAGTTTTCTTTCATTTTGAGCACTGTTATTTAGTTTACGATACCAGAATATAATTATTAAGTTTATTGTAATTTAGATTTATAAGGTGTATTGTCATTTTTAAGTTAGATTCAAAAATATTTTGACAAATTCTGGAATAGCATACATGTGGTTGGGGTGAAAAGGACAACAAGATCTTTTAACCTGGCAAAATATGAACAATAAAAAAATAATAAACAAGTGAAATAAGTCAAAATAACGCATTTTAGAAAAGATACATTAAATGATGGTTTGATGATAAATTTTACTGACAAAGTTTTATACGAAGGTGATTTTGTGAAAAAATGTGACAATACAATATGTATTTTATTTTATTTGATATATGTATTAGGTAATTAATTGTATTTCAATATACATTAAGTCTGATTATGATAAATTAAATAAAAAACCCAATATGTTGATGATACCCACGATTTCTCAACTTCTACTAAACCGAATTGATAGTAATTTTTATAGATTTCTCATGAGTACAAACTACGCTCATCCCCCATTTCTGACTTCTAATATTTTTTTAAAATTTGAGAATATTAGAATATAAGTTGTAAAAATTGTTTTTTGAGACAGTCTATTTTATGATTTTTTTTAACTCGTTCCTGAGTTTTTTTATTATATTCTTCTGAGTTTTTAATTAAAAATATGATAAGACGTATGTAATTCTAAAACATCTACATAATGAAAATATTTTAGAAGTATATTTTTTTAATTGTATTTTAAAATAATTGTAAACGTTTTTGACACATTTTTCATCAAATCCAAAAACCAACAGTTTGTATAAGAAAGGGATGAATGTCATTGCATTTATTGCTTTTTTCTGAATGTAGTTGAATGTAACAAGCTTCAGCAAAACGTCTTAAATTAATTAATTTAATGAATTTATTTTCTTCAAAGTGAGGTATAGTTTAAACAATTAAGGCATAATTTTTTTGCGATCCATTATGTTCTTTGATTTACTAATTAATATATTAAGATAAAATTTATTGAAATTTAAACTTAGTCAAGAAAGTATATTTCTAGCAGATGATAAATTGGGGGGTCCAAAGAAAATTGAAACGTGATCCTACTTCTGATTTTAGTCTTCCAATTATTTCGATAAAAAAATAATGATATTACTTAAATAATATCACATTTGTTCGAACTATGGACATGTTAAAAAAATTCTTCTCGCAATATAGCGACTGTCTAAAAAATTCTTTCTAGATACTCTCGAATTATTTAAATAGCAAATATTTAAAGTCGGGGATGAGCATAGTTCATACCAAAGAGAAGTATATAAAGAAGATTCTGTAAAAATTACAAGCAAATCAATCCAGTAAAAGTTGAGAAATATTGGGTATCTTATCGAAAAGACAGTTTCGAGAAAAACACGTTTAAAAATTGTCTGTGGAAGAAAACAAGGAACATTTTAGCAATTCATCTCAAATGTTCATTTCACTAACCGCCCTGCAAAAATTAGTCTCTTACTTTGAGAAACTCCGAATTAATGTCTTTTGCTTTTCTCTTGTCGGTGCTATATCTCAAAAAATAATTTAAATTTGAAAGAATCTTCTTGAACACATATTCTTGAATAGTTAAACTTTTTAAATACAGAAAATTAATTTCATAAAGCTTCTAGCCTTGAATACAAATCTAATTTTGTCTAATTTCACCAATATACATAAAGTCACAGTCAGAACAATTGATTTGATAAGCCCAATTATCAAGAGTTATGATATTCACAGCATTTATGCTAAAAATAATAACTTACAAGTAAAGTAAAAATTTACAAGATTTAATTTATAAGAATTAACCAATATATTCAAGATGTTCAATAACATACAAACTTAACATACAAATTTTCTATCGAAAGCATTTCAAAATATCTTTCCTCTTTATTATCTACGTATTATTTGTCGACGTTTGAATTATCTTTTCTGTTTCTTCAAATAAATGATTGATTTGCTTCGTTTATTCGCTTCGACAAACAGATGACAGATAATAATGAGATTATCTCGGAGTTATTAGTTCGTGTGCGAAATGGCTTTTCTGTCACATTAGAGAAAACAGAATTATTGGAGAAAACTGGGAGTAAATAAAATTAATTGTGATGTTTAATTATATATATATATATATATATATAATATATATATATTTATATATATATATATCATTATTTCATGTTAATTCCAAAACACAATTTCACTATCTTTTAACAAAATCCACTAATTACTCAACTAGTCTACATGGTCTTCCAGCACACGTCTGCAAATTACCGTAATTAGTTTTCCAAAGCCAAGGAATATTTTATCTTGAACTTTAGCAATTCATCTCAAATGTTTATGTCACTAACCCCCCTGGCGTAAATTAGTCTCTTACTTTGAGAAACTCCGAATTAATGACTTTTGCTTTTCTCTCCAAATGTAACGATCAAGATTAGGATAATTAACCATTAGGAGGCAAGGCGCTTATCAAACGATTATTTTAATTATCTTGATAAGGAATTTAAAAACAAATACTACGTTATCCATATAACTTAGTTTATATTTCTAGTTATTTTACAAAATTGCACCATAGTTCTATAACTAGATTCTCGTCTATTTTCTTGGTAGTTTTATAATACTCTCCTACTTAATTTCTTTGTCGGTTGTAATAAGGTTAACGATCGGTAATTTTTAGCCTCTTCCGTCAGATTAGATCATTCAAGACAAGAGTTGACATTTTTATAATAGTGCTTCTTTGCACAGACTTTAAACAAATATAACAGAATAATGTCAAATGCAATCACGAATCATGTTATAATGGTAAAAAGAAATCGTAAAAATGCAAAATAATCGTGAAATTAATAAGGCAAATAGTGACACTGCAAAGTAGGTATTTAAGGATCATGATATGTAAAATGACTATAATCTAGTAGTTTCTAAATTATCATAGTAAACATACAAACGCTCCCGTAGGTTATTCTAATCGTTCAAACATTGAAATTGAATTAGTATATCTTCACATTTCAGAGGTTTCTGAACATTTTGGCATACCTTAGAAAAAATTGATGTGTGTGTGTGTGCGGATACAATTTTGCGTCAACGATTTCGGGCGTACGGATCTACCGCTTTAGATGAATAAAAAAACAATGGATTTCTATGGATAGGGAAATTTGCTGTTTAGTTTTTGGTAAAGATCGGTCCGGCCATTTCGGAAATACGAAGCAAAGTGTGCAGAAAATAGAAATCGAGTTTTGGAGAGTACGGAGCATCCGATTTGAATGATTCAAAAAACTTTCACTTTGTAATGATGGGAAGAAGTGATGATTAGTTTTTGGCAAAGGCAGGTCCAGCCGTATCAGAGATATGTAGCTAAATGTGCAAAAAATGTCAGTCTTTATATTCCCCTCATTACGAATTGAATATTTTTTGGGTCATTCAAATCGGATGCCTCGTTCTCTAAAAAACACAATTTCTATTTTTTGCACTTTTTGCTCGGTAACTCCAAAAAGGCTGGATCTGCCTTTGCCAAAAACTAATCAGCACATCTCCCTATCAATAAAAATTGAATGTTTTTTTAATCATTCAGATCGGTTGATCCGTGCGCCCGAAAACGTTGACAAATAATTGTACCCATACATAAATATACGAGGTCAAAAAAATATTTATTTATTCGTCTACATTAATGTGGTCCCCTTCAAAGTAGTCCCCCCAGATATAATACACTTATGCCAGCGTTTTTTCCAATTTTCGAAGCACCCTTGATATTCACTTTTTGATATGTCGTTGAGCACTCTCAGCGATTCGGCCTTTATTTCTTCAATCGAGGAAAACCGCCGTCCTTTCACGGGTCTCTTCAACTTTGGGAATAGGAAAAAGTCACACGGAGCCATATCTGGTGAATTTTTGCACTTTGCAACACTTTATTTCATTTTTTACGCAAAATTTAATACAAATTCTTTGACTTTTCAATTCTTCCATTGTAAAAATCGCCGAGCTCAGAAAAACACGTCGAACCTTAGCGACTACCACAGACAAAGTAAACAGTGAATATAGCTGAAAATTTCATCATACTTTAGGGGCATGTATACCAACACAAAAAAATTTGACAATCAGACACTCCAGACCCGCGAAATTTAATTATTAGTAATTCCGGGTACTTTTTGAACACACCACGTATACACACATCCATTTTATCTAATGTATACCAAAATGTTCAGAAACCTTCAAAACGTGGAGAAATGCAAAAAATTTCAATTTAGAAGTTAACTAGTGGGCTGTATGGCATCGTGCCTTAAGGCAAATTGCTGGAACTTTCCGTACCGTAACAAAAATGTTCGAGGAATACTGAATGTTTTCGAACAGATTATTATTAATATTGTAACATTGTCTAATATTTATAAGAATTATATAAACTAAATTGCGAAGTTGAAATAATTTGTTTAAAGTATATTAGAACCATAGTCAGATTTAAAATTATTTTTAAATCTGAATTATTTTCGATAATATTTTCGAAAAAAAAATTTTTTTGAAAAAAAAAAGTTGAAACAATTTTTTTTTTCCAAAATCAATTATTTTGTTAAGACAAGCAGACAGTTCTTTGAATCATTTAAATCGGACGCTTAGTTCTCTCAAAAACTGCAATTTTTTACACATTTAGCTCCGTATCTTCGAAATGGCTGGGCAAAATCTAACAAACACTTCTCCCAATCATTACTAATTGAATGTTCTTTAGATCATTCAAATCGGATACCCGGTTCTATCAAAAACAAAATTTTCATTTTCTGCACTCTTTGCTCCGTAATTCCGTAACGGCTGGACCTGCCTTTGCCAAAAACTAATCAGCACATCTCCCTATAAATAGGAATCGAATGTTATTTGAACCATTAAAATCGGTTCATTCGAAACGTGAAAATATGCAAAAAAAATTTAATTTCGATTCCTAGATGATTACTATAGCTTCCCCTATGGAAGTTGAAATACAAAAACTGGGAAACGTTTTGCATATCTTACTTCCATATCAATCAATTTGAAAGACAGATTTTATAGAAACAAACAAAGAAAAGATAAGTTATTTCACACGATTGGGCTCGCCCGTAGGTAAGCGGTTAAGAGAGACGGGACTTATTTCAGAGGTCCCGGGTTCGATACCCACTTCGAGCAGCCTGTTGTCAGGCAACATTGACAACGATTTTCACTTGGAAATATAGACAGCAATATGTTTCCAAGTGAAAATAGCCCTTACCCGGCATTGTTGCACCATATTTGCCCTATTACAGAGATTGTAATAAAAATTTATCATACAGAGATGTGACAACTGTTTGGGTTGCCATTTATAATAAGACAAACGTAGTTTGTAAGATACTATTCACAACAGCTCATAGAACACATAAGTTCTGATCGCTGTTCAAATAATAAAAAAAAAAATCACATGATTGATAAATAATCCTCACGCTGCCAATTGAGAAAAATATTTTATTATTTACTTGATTACAAAATTCTAAGAATGATTCTGTTTCTAGGCACCTCAACAGCAGATCCTACCAGACAACACCATCTACACAAGCGGCCAACTAATGCGTCCTTTGATGCTAAATTTGGCAGGAGCCCAACAGCAACAACCCCAAGCAATTTCAGTAACACTACCAAACGGCCATGCAATTCAACAACCCCTAATCAACGGCCAATTCCCGACTCGTCTCATATCCGAACAACTAACCAGCAGTAGCCAGGCTTTACCACAACCTCAAGCTTTACAACAATTATTAGATCCTGCATCTTTGTATCAACCTCAACAACCACAGGTACCACAAGGACAGACAAATGCTCAACAGTTTCCATTACCCAGACAGCCTCCTGCGGAGCAGATCTTCCAGCAATATTTGCTGCCGGCGCCGCATTTGAGACAACCGAATATTTTCCCTGCTTTGCCGCAACCACAACAACAGCAACCTGTCAGAACGCAGCCTCAGAGGGTTTTGAGACCGTCTCAAGTACAATTTAACGGCGGTTTCAGTGGACAAGTTGCACAACCGGTTTTGCAGTTCCCTCAAGGCCCAACTATTCAAGGAGGACTTGTACACAGGACTTTAACACAACCTGCTAACGTGCAAATTATTAATGGGCCACCACCAACCAGGTACTTGTACAAACGCGATGAAACTGCTTCTACAAAAGGTACGAAAGAAACCAAGAACAAACAAAGGGTTGTACATAGATCTAAACGTACAACAAAAAAAGAACTGACTGAGGAAGATTTAGAAGAAGAAAAAGAAGCCATGATCGCCGAAGAAAGTGAACGTCTTAAACGTGCCTTAGTACAATTACCAGATGGCCAAATCGTCGATGATGGTTCTATCGCCACTGATGCAAATGGTGTAGGTCTTGCTCAATACGGTTTAACATTTGCCACAAATTTGCAACAACAAGCTGGTGGTAACCAAGAACCATCGGAGGACGAAATTAAAGAACATGATCGAGAACCTGCAGAAGCTGAAGTACGAGAGGTTCTCAATCTGTGCAGCGCTTGCGGCGAAGAACCTTTCGAAAAAGCTTTGGTCATGGGCTGGACGAGGGTGAGAAAAACTATGCATGGGGCTTTACGTGCACCTGCAAGACAATTGTGCGGATATTTTTAGAATAAACACATACGGAGATCTTAAGGGGCTCAACTAGTGTAACCGCCTAAAAAAAGGTGATTTTAGGGAATTTATATTAAAAAAACTACTTTAGCAATCATTTCAAAATTTTAGGAATATGTTTACACATGTTTTAAGAAGACATAGTGAAATTTTTGAAGAATAAAATTAAATATTTTTCAAGTTATCGTCGGTATCCAACGGCGCGACAAAAAAGTCCCTTCACTGCTGCAGTGATTCCGGCCTTCTACGGTTGGAATTTAAAAAAAAAATCGCGTTAAACTAGATAATAGTAATATATTTATACATGTTTTAAGAATACATAGTAAAATTTGTGAAGAAAAAAATTAAATATTTTTTAAGTTGTCGATCTCCAACGGCGCGACAACAAAAGGCCCTTCACTGCTGCAGTGATTCCGGCTTTCTACGTGGATGAAATTTAAAAAAAAAATTCTCGTTAAACTAGATAATATTGTCTGTAAAATGAACTACGTTAAAGAAGAAAAATCAAAAATTGACAAAATGACGGCGTTTTTTAAAAAAAAGTTGAGTTTTACCCAAAATTCTGGTCGTTTTTGGACTGCCAAAATTCGATTTTTGATCCGATCAAAAAATCGATAGTTCATTTTACGTCAAAATATATATAAAACATGCAAAAAAAATTGATAGTGATTGGATCATTTGTTTTTGAGTAATCGCTGCAGCAAATTCGGAAAATTCTGTTTCGAGAAAAACGCGTTTAAAGATAAAATGATCGTTATACTATATACTATATATACACTCTTTAAATGGCTGTAACTCAAAAACTATTTAAGATATCGATTTAAAATTCTAGTATGTTATTTCTAAAGGTATAACCTATCGAAATATGAAAAAATTGAAAATTCGATTTTTTGAAAATTTCACACTAGTTGTGCCCCTTAAGATTATCAATAACTATGCAGTCAAAATATCTTTAGGTTTTTTCAAAATATGTTTACGTTCGTTTAAGATCAGGACTGAAAAAATTCTATTTCTGGATGCCAAATGTCACAAGTGACTTTAAAATATCTTGTGGATGATCAAGGGACCGATTCTGTCGCATGACAGAAAAATGTTATGGCAAGGCCATGTTACGCCCCAACTTGCATACATTATGCTACTAAATCATACTGAATACTGTCGAAATGTCATGCATTTGCTGTGCATTCAGACGTTTTACGCATAAACTGCTACGTCACTAGTATGTTATGAAGCTGTGTCAGAAAGACCCTGTTATGTAACATCATTTTTTTGACATTTGTGCGGTTTCTAGGTTAGGTTTTCAATCTGACGCCAGACTGCACAGCAACCACATTGCTGTTGTCAATATTTAGTATGGAAAGTTTTTCATAACATGGCCTTGCCATAACATTTTTCTGTTATGCGGCAGAATCGGTCCATAAGTATTTTTATTGATCATAACGTAGAATAATAAAAACAAATCAATCGGATAATAGACATCATAAATTATATTTACAATTTAATACAGGGGCCAAATCTTTGATAAAATAGAAATGTTATAGTAATGCTATGTTACGGTTCTATATTCATATTAGTTGGTAGTAATAAACTGTCAAAGAGCTATATATTTGGTGTGCAATCATGCGTTCTACATCATTAGTACCCTTAAACCTAAATTCACGTATGTGTTATCAAAGCACATATAAAAGATGCACTTATGTTAAAATTGTGGTTTATCTTCTGTGCATTTTGTAGGTTAGGTTTTATGTGTAAATCCCCTGAATGCACAACAAAAACAGAGCTTTTTAGCAGTTTATTACTATCAATTCATACAAAGATAGACTCGTAACATAGCATTACTAGAAATTTTTATTTTATCGAAGTTTTGGCCCCATAAAGTGATGTCTTATTTGCTTATTGATTTGCGAGTGTAATATATAACTAATGTTATTTAATAATTTCATAAGATCATTTTTAGAAACGTTAAATAATAATTTAATTGCGTTTTCTTACTCATTGAAAATTTTAAGTGAGCAGTTGAAAATTACATTTATTATTATCAGTAACTTTTCTGAATTTCTTCACATATTATTTTACATTTTATTATTCCTTTATCAATATTTTTGGAAGTTTAATTTTTTTTCTTCAACTGCCACTTACTCATATATTTTATATTTAAGAATTAAGCGTTTTGTAAAATATTTTTTGTACAGCGATACTTTTAATATATTTGTATAAAATCGTCATATATGCCATGTATATAATAAATATCAATGTATAAATGTTTAATTAATAAAACATAAGTTTTTGAATCTATTGTTTTTATTATATTGGAAGCAACTAAACCATTGTAAATATTTTTAGAAAGTTTTAGAATACAATTGAGAAAAAAAATTAAGCTAAAATTTTCTCTTACAAAGAGTTTTTTTTTCAAAAGTTTCAGAACACTTCTATCTAATTTCCTCACGAACACGATTCCGATCGGATTAATCGACAAAGTTTTTCGAAAACTCTCTAATTATAGTGTTATCATATACAACAGTTAACTTAAAACTTAGTATAGTATTAACTGAATCCTCCTTCTTAGATAAATTTAAACTTTAAAATAGTTACTTTGAACTATTTCTATCAGTATAACATTCCAACTTAAATTAAAGTCTACATTGAACAAAAGTGCTGATGTACTAAAAGATACTTGTAATATAAATATTAGTGGAAAGTTTTAGTTTTATATTTTTGTTCGAGTATTATCTATATATTTGAAGGAAACTTTTGATCGATAAAGTTGGAGTTGCTTTATGCAATTTATTGTGATATTTCTTTTAGAATATTGCATTTGGACATAATATTACATCAAGTTTATCTTCTATATTTCATCGTACTAAATAAAATTATATGCACATTTTTTAATTTAACGGGATTTTAATATCCAAGACAGTTTTTACTATACTTTAGTAAACTTTATGTAGTTTTTACTAGTGTAAACAAATTCTAATGTCCTGTAGGAAAATCAAAAGTTATTTAGAGAAAACTAATAAATTATCCATATTCCTATAAAGCAAATTTTCGAAATACTAAAGTCCGCATTTCAACTACGAATTATTCAATAATAGTTTACGCCAAATTTTAGTAAGTTTTATCTACTGAAGTAAAAAAATTCTAATGTCCTGAACGAAAATTAAAAGTTATTTAAAGAAAACTAAAAAATTATCTATATCTCTATAAAGCAAATTTTCAAAATACTAAAGACCGCATTTGAACTAGAAATTTTGTAAAATTTTAATATGCAAATGTAATTAATAGATTCTACCAAATGTAAGTAAATTTTATCTAGTTGTTACTAATGTGAACTAATTATAAGATCCTAACTAAAAATTAAAAGTTATTTGAAGAAGAGTAAAATATGATTTATATTCTATATCCTATACAGCAAATTATCAAAATACTGAAATCCGCATTTCAACTACGAATTATCCAAAATTTTAATATACAAATGTGAATGATAGTTTTTATTAATTTTAGTAAACTTTATCTATTTAGTAGTGATGTAAACAATTTATAAAGTTCTTTACAAAAACTAATAGTTATTCGACGAAAAGTAAGAAATGAAATGATCTATAGCAAATTAACAAAATACTAAAGTCCGCATTTCAACTATGAATTACTAGAAATTTTAGTATGCAAATGTGAATAACAGTTTTTACTGGATTTCAGTAAATTTTACCTAGTTTTATACTGATATTTATAAAACAAAGTGGCCGAGGCCAAATTTCCAAAGTACTCCATAAAATGTAAAAAAATGTCCAAAAATCACTTTGTATAGAAAAAGGTTTTTTACCCACCATACTTAGGAGAGTGTGAATATTCAAAAAAGTCATTTATAATACATGCTATATTTATCAAATGGCATATTTACTATGAAAATACCAAGCTCTATAATTTTAGATCAATCTATCGTACAATTTTATGATTTCTAAAGCAAATTTCTTCAACTTTATATAACTATAAAAATAGTGATCTCCAATAATGACTTTATAAGACATAATGTAACTTGGGAATAATAAAAAATCTGCTGATATCGACTTTAAAAATCTGCTGCAGGCGAGCAATCTGCACAATAAAAGCTTTCTATATAACTTTTATATTTATATCTCTGGCAATTTGTGTCAACCATTAGAAAACAGGGGTACACAACATTTTTTAGATCAGATATGGGTAAATAATTCATAAACACCATTCGATAAGTAGAAGAAGTCCGTATGAAGTAATTGAGTTCGCTTGACATAATAGAATTTAATGGGCACAACTAGTGTAACCGCCTAAAAAAAGTTGATTTTTGGAAATTTATATTAAAAAAACTACTTTATTAATTATTTCAAAATTTTAGGAATATATTTATACATATTTTAAAGATACATAGTAAAATTTTTGAAAAAAAAAATTAAATATTTTTTAAGTTATCGTCGATCTCCAACGGCGCGACAAGAAAAAGGCCCTTCACTGCTGCAGTGAATCCGGCCTTCTACGTGGATAAAATTTGGAAAAAAAATTTCGTTAAACTAGATAATATTGTCGGTAAAATAAACTACGATAAAGAAAAAAAAATGACAAAATTTCGGCGTTTTTTTAAAAAAGTCTAATTTTACCCAAAATTTTGATCGTTTTTGGACTGCCAAAATTCGCTTTTTGATCCGATCAAAAAATCGATAGTTCATTTTACGGATAACTGTGAATAGAACATGCAAAAAAATCGATAGTAATCGGATTATTTGTTTTTGAGTAATCGCTGCAGCAAATTCGGAAAATGCTGTTTCGAGAAAAACTCGTTTAAAGATTAAATGATCGTTATACTATAAACTATATATATATATACGTGTATATATATACTCTTTAAATGGCTGTAACTCAAAAACTATTTAAGATATCGATTTAAAATTTTGGTATGTTATTTTTGAAGGTATGACATAGAAATATGGAAAAATTAAAAATTCGTTTTTTTGAACTAGTTGTGCCCCTGAATGCAAGCACACGTTTTTCTTGGTTATCTTTAATCAAACGATAGTTTCTAATGAAATATATTCTTAATAGTTTTTTATTAATCAACATTTATATTCCATAATAAACTATCTTACCTTGCTCTTATGGACGTGCTGGTGCCTGTACTCCGAGTCGAACTCCGGTTCGCTGAAGTAGCTCTGGTCGGCGTCGCCCCAGGCGGCCACCGGCATCGAACCGGGCGGCCCGACGGGCATCCCGCCGACGCCGACGCCCGGGCAGGCGCCCGACACCTCCGCCGATTCGAACAGGCGGAGGACGGAACGGTCGCGGATGTCGCGCAAATGGGATCTGAGGAGGAAAAAATAATTATATTCAATTTTTAATAACGCTCTTAAGATTAAGCACTTTTACCAGAAAACATTTAAAAAAGTTTAACAGAATAACTTAAGGGGGTATTCTAGTGTAGAGCGATGAATTTTAGGTCATTTTTAAAGTGTCGTAAAAGAAAGCAATGAATGTTTTTACTATCCATTTTTTACCACTTGTTTATTAATATTATTAAAATACAAAACAAAAATAAAAAAATAAAGAAGTTGAAAATTGTAAAAACTGGCAGCTGATGAAGTGGGTGGTCTCAAAAAATTGGCACCTCAGTCTTGACATGATTTCAGCCCTCCTAGACATCGAAAATGCAAAAAATAAAAAGATTATTAATCTACAATGATGTCGCAATCGCCTGAACTAGCAATGAGTAAAAATTTTTTTTTACAAATTGGCGACTGTTTGAAAAAAGTGTTTTTTTACTGTTTTTTTTTTTTGAGTTTCTCGAATTTTTTAAAAACTAGTTGGTTTGGTATTTAGCCTTGAGGCAAGTTACATGAACTTCCCGATATATGTAAATAATCGACTTAATCAATAAAAAATAAGTTAATTTATGAGTGGTGAAAAGTATTCCGTGTGGATTTATTACACATAATTGAAAACGAACAAACACTTTGACTCGGAGTATTTTCTTAAAGCAAATTTTCAAAAATCAACAATTTTTATAATTATACCAGTATCCGTAGGACTTTAATGGTTAAGTATATTTAATAAGACCAGGTACTCTACCATTATACCAAGTAAATCATCTAATTTTAATTTTAACAAATGTCAAAAAAACTTCTCTTTTTCTCAAACTTTGATGAATTTTTAAAATTAAACTACATGTCGTAAGGCCGTAATATTTTATTAAGTTCTATAAGACCATGATGTATATCGCCAAAAAAAAGTTTCATAAAAATCGGCTTAATTTTTTTTCAACAGTTAATTACAAGAAAACGGCTCGGTAATTAACTATAGTATATACGTAAAAGTATATAAGATAGTATATACGTATATACGTAAAAAGTATATAAAATAGTATATACGTATATTCGTAAAAGTATATGAAAAAGTTCCATAAAAATCGGCTTAATTTTTTTTCAACAGTTAATTATAAGAAAACGGCTCGGTAGATTTTCACCTGAAACTAATCAGTATCATTCCCAACTAATATCTTTCGAACAGTTTTTGATTTTTTAAAATCGGGTCGGTAGAATGAGCTTAAATATGGACGAAAAGTTTAACACTTTTTTTCAAATTACAAAGAAACGGCTTGGCAGATCGTCGCACAAAACTGACAAACGATAGTCCTCATCGAAATGGCTTTTAAATTTCTGAAATCGGTTCAGGCGTTTTTGAGAAAACGTCGATGAAATGTCTAATTTTGACAAATGCCAAAAAAAACGATACCAATTTTTGCAAACTTTGACGAATTTTCAAAGTTAAACTAATTGTCGTAGGACCGTAATATTTTAGTATGATCTAGAAGACTATAGTATCTATCGTCAAAATAATAATAATAAAAATCGTCGAAAAAAATCGTCGAAAAAAATTTCTTTAACACTTTATTACAAGAAAACGGCCCGGCCGATCTTAACCGAAAACTAATCAGCACGATTCCCAATCAATACCTTTCGAACGGTTTTTGAATTTTCATAATCGGTTCAGAATTGCGGGCTAAAACGTGCACGAAAAATTTTTCACTTTTCTGCTAATTATAAAGAAACGTCTCGGCCCATCGTTCCACAAACTGACAAACGATAGTCCTCGTCGAGATACATCGAATGGCTTTTAAATGTTTGAAATCGGCCCAGCCGTTTTCGAGAAAACGTCGATTTACGGCAAAAAATCTGTTCAAATACACACACACATACACACATACTTTTTCCAATTTCGGTCTCTTTCGATTCAGAATGGCTTGAAACGTTGAGAAAACATAAAATTAGCGAATCAAATTTTTTGATGAAAACATAAACTTCTTCGGGAAGTTAATACTAAAAATTTGAATTTGGGGATAATCCTAGTTCAGGCTATAGATAAGTCTATAAACAAGACTCTCTAAACATTTCAAGTGAATCGGTCGATTAAAACTCGAGAAATTGTGTCAACAGTACTGAAAAAGTCTGTTCTGAGAAAAACGCATTTAAAGTTTTGTGTGAAGCCAAACCAGTTTGGAGACCGAGTCAGTAAAAGCCTATATCTCCGAAAATAATTTTCAAATGTTTCAAAAACCTTCTTGTACCCATATTCTTAGATAGCTAAACTTTGAAAATATGAAATAAAAAAAAAATCGATTTTTTTGAATTTCTACACTAGAATACCCCCTTAAGGCACGATGCAATGCACTACTAAATTCTCAATAAATATAACTCTTTCTCCCAAGTATCTTTTATCACCTGAGATCCTCGAGTTCGTAGAACATGTCCTTGCTGCTGTCGTGTATATAAATCTTAACGTGGGGTCCTTCGAGATAAGCCATGGTTAGTTGCCTCGGGAAGGATCGCACGAAGAGCGCCCTCACCGTGTCGATCGAGGTTATCTCGTTCGGCAACAGGGCGCGCTTTGTCTCGTTGCGATACTGCAGAAAGACCAGACCTAGAAAGAAAGGACATATATGTGTGATTATTTGATATCTGAACAGGAAATTTATAGTAGACAATGGTGATAGTTGTGGGTTTATCTGTAGTGTTTTATGAACATTACTAGGCGATAAGTTAACAGTACTGTTTGATCTAGATAACTATAATTGCAGTGCAAGACTTCCTTATTAGATAGAATGCAAATTTCTGAAAATTAAGTATATATTTCTACGTTATAATCGCATTGCGTTTCAAATAGTTTGCTCATTTTCTGCTAATAAGAAAGAAATGTCTCGACTGATGTTCCAAAAAAATTGTTAACGCATAATCGCCAAAAAATCGTAACAGAAATTTTTTGCATATATTTACGATTCAAGGATTTCTGAACATTATGGCATACCTTATAAATAATTAATGTATGTATGTGCGGATACATTTTCGTCGACGATTTGAAGAACACGGATCAACCGATTTGAATGATTAAAAAAACATTCAATTTCTATCGACAAAAACACGAACTAATTAGTTTTTTTGCAAAGGAAGACAATAGAAATTCAGTTTTTGATAGAACGAAGGGTCCGATTTCAATAATTCAAAAATTATCTTACTTGTAATGACAAAATGTAAAATTGGTTGAATTTTAAGAAAGGCAGGTCTAGCGGTTTTGGAGATCGAGTACAAAATGTAAAAAAATACATTTGGCAAACGATCACTAGACAAGTACATCAATATCAAGAGACATGCAAATCAAGAGATTTTAATAATAAGAACAAATTTAATTTACATTTCTATGGGTTCCGTGCCAATGTCTATTCGTTAGACCGCGATACAGCGCAATCGAGATATAACAAAATATGATTTTTTGTAAAACTATTTTTTTCTTTAAATTTCAAATTTCTCAAAAATCTATATTTCTATTTAAACTTTAATTTTTGCTACGGGAAGTTCTAACAATTTGCTTTGAGACACGATGCCGTGCACTACTAGTAAACTTCCCGTAAGATAAGTTGTAGTAATCGCAAAAAATCGAAAATAATTTTTTTATATATTTTTACGTTTCAAAGGTTACTGAATATTTTGGCATACCTCAGAAAAAATGTATGTGTGTGTATGTGTGTGTGCGTGTACAAATACAAATTTTCGTCGACGATTTCGGAAACGTTCAATTCGTATTGATAAGGAGAGGTGCTGATTAGTTTCTGGCTAAGGCAGGTCTAGCCGTTTCGAAGATATAGGGCAAAAGGTGCCAAAAACGGTATCTCAGTTTTTAAGAGAACGGAACGTCCTATTTTAATAATTCAAAAAACATTTTACTTGTATTGACAAGATAAAGAACTGATTAAATTTTTGGGAAGGCAGGTCCAGCGGTTATGGACTGTCAATAAAAATAAGTTAAAAATAAGTTAAAAATAAATGTCATTTGGCATTTGTCATTAATAATGTGTACACATTTTGCGTAATTTTTTTTGCGTTCCGTACCAAGATTTTTAATTACGGTACGGGAAGTTCTAGCAATTTGCTTTAAAGCAGGATACCGTGCAGCACTAGTTCAGTTATATATAAATTCAATTATTTAATAATTTAAATTATTTGAATGAACGTATCCAAGTAAACCTTGTTATCAGCAAAAAATAAATTTGCATTACGATTTTATTTTATTCTACACTATATACTATTCTACAAGAGCTAATACAGAATTATTATCCGTTTATATACCAAGTTATAATAATAATCTTCAATCTTTGTGATTCAACTATGACTGGTTAACTTTCTGTAAAATAACCTGACAATTTTCAAATAAATTACAACATATTCAAATTTCATGAGGCACTCTTCCTTGTAATTTCCGATGTGTTTCAAAAGAAGTGCGCGAAGATATACGTTTCTCTAGGAAAATTTATGGATAAAAGAAAACGTTTAGTTTTCTTGCTTCGCTTTGCACAAGTAAATAAATGATAAGCAATATATAAAAGTGGTCTAGTCTGAGAGGAGGTATTTTGCTTAAACCGAGAGGAGATAGTTGGAACTATAATAAACCTAGTTGGTATTGGTATTTAGCCTTGAGGCAAGTTACATGAACTTCCCGATATGTGTAAATAAGCGACTTAATCAATAAAAAAAATTAATTTATGAGTGGATTTATTACACATAATTGAAAACGAACGAACACGTTAACTCGGAGTATTTTCAAAAAGCAACTTTTCAAAAATCAACAATTATTTTATATTTGAACCAGTTTCCGTAGGATTTTAATGGTTTACTATGTTTATTAACCCCAAGTACTTTATTGTTATATCAAGTAAATCGTCTAATTTTAATTTTAGCTAACGTCAAAAAAACTACTCATTTTCTCAAACTTTGATGAATTTTTAAAATTAAACTACTTGTCGTAAGGCCGTAATATTTCAGTAAGTTCTATAAGACCATGATATATATCGCTAAAAAAATTCTATAAAAATCGGCTTAATTTTTTCTTTCAATAGTCAATTACAAGAAAACGGCTCGGTAGATTTTCATTTAAAACTAATCAGTACCATTCTCAAATATTCCCAACTATATCTTTCGAACAGTTTTTGATTTTTTAAAATCGGTTCGGTAGGATGAGCTTAAATGTGGACGAAAAGTTTAACACTTTTTTTAAAATCACAAATAAACGGCTTGGCAGATCGTCTCACAAAACTGACAAAAGATAGTCCTCGTCGAAATACATCAAATAGCTTTTAAATTTCTGAAATCGGTTCAGGCGTTTTTTGACGAATTTTTAAAGCTAAACCAGTTGTCGTAGGGCCGTAATATTTTAGTATGATCTAGAAGACTATAGTATCTACCGTCGAAAAAAAAAGTTTTAACACTTTATTACAAGAAAGCGGCCCGGCTGATCTTTACCAAAAACTAATCAGCACGATTCCCAATCAATACCTTTCGCACGGTTTTTGAATTTTCATAATCGGTTCAGAATTGCGGCCTACAACGTAGACAAATTTTTTTTCACTTTTCTGCTGTTCATAAAGAAACGTCTCGGCCGATCGTCCCACAATTAGTCCTCGTCGAGATACATCGAATGGCATTTAAATTTTTGAAATCAGCCCAGCCGTTTTCGAGAAAAGGTCGATTTACGGCAAAAAATCTGTTCACACACACACACACATACTTTTTTCAAATTTGGTCTCATTCGATTCAGAATGGTTTGAAACGTCGAGAAAACATAAAATTAGCGATTCGGATTTTTTGATGAAAACATAAACTTCTCCTTCGGGAAGTTAATAAAAAAATTGATTATTTATCAAAATTTATAGTTAACATTAATGTATTAATACTGACTTCAACCAATTTCTACCATTTTCTAGTAATACAAAACATGCATCGTTTTCATGTTTCGTGTTAAAGTAAAAAACTACAAAATATGTTACAATATCGATTCTATTCGTCATCTAATTCTATAATTTACTAGATCAATTATCAGATGCCATTACTTTCATACAATGACAAGTATAATATTTCATTCAATTTAATCAGTTTTTAATTCAATACGTATGCAACATATGCTTATGTTAACAAAGAAGAATTTTTTAAACTTTGTAATATTTTTCTTCCGATATCTTAGCAAGGCAACATACTCTGTGATTGACGAATATATTCGTCGTGGTAATATAATTTGATTTCTATTCTTCTGATTCTATAATTTTCTAGATCAATTATCAAATTCCATTACTGACCTAGAGGTCTCTCGAGCGTCTTGGAAGGCGTTCGTACGACGGGCAATGAGCTCCTCTGTTTGCCGCCTCTTCGGAATCCAGTGGAGGCGGTCTCGACCTCCGACATTATTCCGGGGTCGTCGTCGAACAACGGACCGGCAGCTCCGAGACCCAAAGGGGCGTAGCCGCGGGTTGGGGGTGCCTGCAAAATTATAAAAAATATTTAAAATAGAATAAAAAAGCATACAAATAAATATGAGTTTAGTTGAGAAATAAACTAATTAACATTGAAAAAAAATGTTGGAGATGTTTAAATATACAAATCGATTAAATATTTGTAACCTACACATTATTAGTTTTTATTTAGTGTTATATATTTGTAGTTTATATAAAGTGTTATGTATGTATACAAAGCTCTCTATCTATGAACTCTTAATACTCTAATTTTCTCACATATTATCTACAGTTTATAATTTGTACACTTTAAAATGTAATTATATTGTATTATTGCCTTGGGCGTTGAATAAATAAATGAATATTTTCTAGATGTTTACAATTTCGAGTCATATAATAATAAATTCCTAAAAATGATGAAAATAGAAAATTTTGTTGGAAAATAAATAATGAAATTAGTTGTAAAATTAATACTAAAATTTGTTGAAAAAACACTAATAGTTGTTTAGAAATGAAAGGAAATCTATCGTTAGAGAAATATAATTCCTACATGTCTATATTTTCTACACTTATAATTATAAAAATAATCAATTCTGTATGAAAATATATAATGAAATTTAATGAAATATAAATAATGCATTTTGGTGGAAAATTAACTAATCTATAATAAAATACAAAATTGTTAAAAATTTCTAAATATACTATTCAATTAGTTACATATTCATGCTTTTCGACATATATATATATAATCCCTAGTCTTGTAATTATAAATGCATCAAAATGATAAAAATTACGATAAATTTTGCTGGAATTTGTTTAAATATGAATTCAATTTGTTGCACATTTATTACATATACGGTATTAATTTAACATTAACTGATTAAATAAAATTCATAATTAACTGATTAAAATATTTTTATATTTAATTTTAATACACATTTATTAGGTCAGCAACTTTAATTTATTGAAATCATTATTAAAGATTACTTAATTTCTTTTATTAAGAATTTCATAGTAAGTTTTTTAAATCTACAAAATTTACATTTCAGTTTTAAATTTTTATAAATTTTTCTCGTGGACATGATAATTATTTAAAATTTGCTGTACAAATGTTATTTATAAGATCTTTAAGCTAATTTAATAATTAAATTTTTTATGCTCCTATACCCAATTTTAAGCTGAGTGTTTAATTACCCTAATGGCAATAAAATAGTACCCTTAATTTAAGTATAATTATTCTTAAAAATTTTAGTGATCAATTTTTGCATTCTATGAAATTTGTTTATTATCTTTAAGAAATGTAGAGTATATTGTTAAATTTTTCTCAATAGCTATTAAATGGCCCTACTAATAATGGTGGTTTAAAAGATATTTCAAACTGATTTCAAGGGTTAAGAATTAAAGACATATGAAATCATTTACAACATAAATTCCAATCTCTTAGTATTTTATAATAATAATTATTAGGTTAATTATAAAATTAAAATACTTTTAATTCAGATACAAAAGTTTTTACAATCACTATGATTAATTGTGTTTGAAGATATTTACTATAAAATGCAAGAATTTTTAAATTTTAATTTTAAATAAATATCTTTTTTATACAAAATAAATTTTACAGCCTTGATATTTTAAATTTATAATTAATATATTATTTATGAAATCACAACATTTTTCTTTTAATTTTTTTACAAACAGTATGGCAATAATTTAGAACATATCAACAAATATTACATAATTGTAGCTAGTTTTATAATAACATTTAATAATATTATGAAAGTTTTGTTAAAATCCGTTTCTTTGAGAGTATTGAGTTTTAAGTTTTATTTTAAATTTATAGATAAGTTTCGTGGTAAGTACGTATTTTTTATGAATAATTGTTTTTGATTTTTGAAATATATCACATAGATACTTAAATTGATATCTTTTTATATTACAAAATAAAAGAAATATAGCCTTCAATTTAAAGAACCTCTAAGAATTTAATTAATTGAATATATGTTTTTCTCATATCCTAAAGTTTTTCTTACTATTACTAGATAAAAATAGTTTAAAAAAATCATAAAATAATGAGTCACAAAAGTGTAAACATTTTTTTTCTTCACATTATTCGTTTATAAAAACTATAAAGATTTATTTAGCATGTAATTTATCGAAAATTAAAGAATTATTCAACATTAATAATTCAGGCCAGGAAGAACAAAACATAAAATTGTTTAAAACAAATTAATATTTTTGTTAATATTAAAACACTAAAACCATAACGAGAATTATCAAATGAAAAATTGTGATTCGACCATCAAAATGAATATTTTATAAAAGCTAAGTAAGAAAATTTGTTGAAATATAACTATATTTTTGTTACAAAATAAACTAATATAAAAAAATTATTAAAAATTTCTTTATGTAGGTTACAATGACTTTCTAAAAATTCTTAAAAATAAAATTTTGTTCAAAAATATTTCAACTTCGTGCTTGGATTTTTTTTGTATGTTTTGATTGATAATGACGCATATAAAACAAAACTTATAACAAATATTGACTTGCAAATTGTTAATATATATATATATATATATATATATCTTAATAAATAATGTTGATAAATAATAAAATACATCCAAAAATTTTCCATATTCCTGATATCTTATCTTACCTTCCTCGATCTCTGATTTCTAGTCCCCATCTTGACATCGTGAGAAAGCATTTTAAAAAAACATATTTATTAAATTAATGAAATTAATCGACAAAAGTCATCTTTGATAAATATAGTGCAATTAATTCTTATTAAACACAACAGAACACGTCATTTGCATGATGACAAATCTCTCTATACTAACTAGAGTAGATATACGACACTGAGTATATATAAAATATGAGAAAATATAAATATTGTACAGAGATGAATTCGAAATAGATAGAAATAGAATTAATTACTGTATAATAGACTAGGATAAAACTTATATATAATTGGGTTTATGCAATTCGATTTTATTGAAAATTATCATGGCTTTTATTAATTTGCATCGTAGCTTTTCCATTATTCAAAGCCATAAATAGCCCGTTAATGAATTTCACAACAAACTTTAATATTTCAATTACAATTTGCTTGTTTGTCATAAAACTCTGTTAATTTCGCAACTTCTATAATTAACGAGTTCAGTTCATGTTTTCTATTCAATTATATAATAAAAGTTTTGTGAGTGTTGCGTTTAATTACGTTGGAGTGCGAAAAATGAGCAAATTATTTAAACATGATGAGTTTTTGAACAAAATTATGAAAAGTTAATTTAGCTTTGATTTTGTACGCAGCCTTATAGTTTGATAATTTTGTTTCTGGTAAATGTCATATTTCAGCAAATAAACGTATTTTTACTAACTTATGCATGATTATTTAATTTAATACAATTCTCGATTTTAAAATTTTTGTTCATTTAGCGGATTTTTTTTTAACCAAAAATTGAAATTTTACTAAGTTATAAATTTAGTAATTGAGTTATTAGATTAATTGATTAATTAGATAAAACATATATTAATACTAGACAAATATTACATGCAAATTGATTGATTTTATTTTTTATAAAAGGAAAATTTTAAAATCAAAATTTGTTATAATCTATAAACTAAAGTGCACTTTCCATTATTGATATAGATTGAGAATTTGCAGGTTTTCTTTAAGAATAAAATACAAATATTTATGAAACTTGTTTTATAGTAAAATATATTCAATAATGATCCAAAAATATTAATTAAAATTTTCCATTCTACAAGTTAAAACTTCTATTTTTTTATAATTTTTCGACCAATTTCTTTCATTTTATTATTTAAAAAACTGTAATTACAGCCCTAAATTTTCTCCCTCTTATTACAAGCCTCTGATTTGTAAGTCATTTTATTAATAAAAAAAAATGTACTTTGCTTTCAGTGTAAATGATGTTCGATTAGGATTTACCTGAAATTATTTATTTTTTTAAAAAAGTGTATATATATTAAGAGTTGACCACATCTAACACTTTTGTTTCACATTTAGAACTAACTATAATTAGTTCTAGTATATATAATGATAATAATAATGATTATTATTATAATTAAAAATCAATGATATATCGAATTCTGTTGAAAAACATTTATAATGAGAAAATGGTTATGATCCAATTGAGTTTTGCAGTATTAACTATCAAATTTTTTCTGAAAAAAATTTAGTGAAAAATATTCTTCTTTTCTTTAAATAAACCATTCCAAATCATTCTCCAATGATTTTAACAAACAATATCTGAATTGGGTCACGAATTGCGATATACAAACGACAATAAATATTAAATTCAACGTTTGCATTGAAAGTAAAATTTGTCATCTGAGTTTTTTTGGTTTGCTCACAAATGATAACTTATGCAGGAATTTTTAGTAAATAAATCGTTCAAGTACTTCTAGAAAAAAACTTTCACTGTATGAATGATTAATTTCGAATCGTAGTTCCAAACAATTTTTTCCTAAGCTCACCTATGGATTATGTTAATTTATTATTTTTGAAGGAAGTTAATATAAAATTGTAATACATTTTTTGAAAACTTTAGACGTTAATCAAACCATTTTTTCTATTAAATATGAATATTAATATTATTATCAATAGAAAATGCACATTTATCAAAAAACTTATCAAAATTTAGCAAATGCACCATTTATTTTTTTAATTTACCATAAATATTTTCTATTATATTTTTTTCATAGTGTATTCTTGCAAATATTTAAATATTTCTAATTATGTTTATTAATGATATAGTTAAATTTGTATTTCGTGCATATATATATTGCGTTGTCATTTTTCTATGAAAAATGAAAGAATAAAACATTTCTGTAAATCCTCACGTAAAAGTTTCAATTACGGCGGATTAAAAAATATGACACGGCGTCTCCACCGTTTTCATTATTGTGCACGTGAGAAAATTTATTACTTACATTTAGATGAAGAGAAGTGTAAAATTTATATTCGGTGAAATGTATTTACATTAGTTCAGTGTTATTAATAATTGTACCATTATCTACTATTTTCAATAAAATTGTCGTTTCATGTCAATCATTAATTATTGAAATGGGGATGATGGATTCGCTGATGTCAATCGTCAGTAATTGATATCGGTGTGTATTATAATATTATAAATATAATATAGTGATTAAAATTTTTACCTCCAGATCGAGTGCCCTCTGAGGTAGCATCTGTTGCTGGTAGAGCATGTCGCCTCCAAGGGTGTGCCTCCGGGGGTCCTCCCGGGAGCGGGAACTTTGGCGGGAGCCTCGGCCGCCGCGGGATACCTCCACTTCTGAAAAACAGAAAAAAATATACAGATTAATAATTTTATCATATTTATAATAAATCTTCATTACAAGTCTTACACACAAAAGTAAAATAATTGAAATATTTTAATAAAGTTCACAAAGACAAAAAAACACTTCAGTAAACATAAATATAAAGGGTCTGGGCGTGTTTCTGACATATACTTTTATCGATTTTTATTTAATGATAACTATAAAAAATATAATAACATTGCAAGAAATCAAAAAAGGTAATGAATTAAAATTAAAATACTTTTTATTGCCGACGTAAATATATGAAAAATATTGAAATCTTAAATTTTTCATACATTGAAATATGAGCCGTTCAGTGCACACAGTGACTAACTCCGAAGGTCAGAAAGTGGAGAAAAGCGATGAAGTAATGTATATTGCTTTTAAAAATTCCTGTTATAATATAAATTGAAAAATATATTTTAGAACGTATAAATACATATATAGCTTACTTGTAACGGTATATAAGATTTATAACTATTGATAGTGAGAAAATAATTATCATTAAAGTTAAAGTTTTGATATGACTTGTGGAGTTAATCAAGTTTTCAACTTTATTTAAAATTTATACTTTTTTTTAAAATTCGGATCTTCATTGTAGTCACACTTAAATTGTATGTCGTTGAGTTTGGACCTTTCTATTCTATTTTCAGCGCATTTTAAGCCAATTTTCTGGACACCCTGTGATGGTTACTTTTCTGTTATTGATTTATTGTTCTAAATAAATAAAAAATAGATAAAAAATCTTAGTGAAGCATTCGGCTTAGCTACAATGGCGCTTTTTTCTTAAATGTCTTAAATTATATTGTATCAACTATCTGGTAAAATTATGTCTCGATTTTTTTTCGCACGTGACTCAATAATGACAAATTCTCGAGTCAATAGATTAATAACTATTTTCACCGACCAGAAATTTATTTTTGATTAAGTTAGCTCTTATTTCCGTACCTTGAACAAGTTTCAATAAACTTTTTCGTTTTGCCGGGTACACGAATTTTAGTATGTTATTTTTTCAAAGTTTGTCACGTCCTTGATGTCTTTTATAAAACTAGATGAAATTTTTTCGAGACCCTCAACACCCTACAGTTCTGTGTTCTTATTCGTAATTCATGAATTTGAAACCCGAAATCCAACCCAACCAGAACATATACACTACAGAATGGAGTTAATCAAAATGTCTTCTGAAATAAATGACTTATGGATTCAGTGGTCAAGTTTTTCCAACTTTTCTCCAAAAGTTCCACTTAGATTTGAATGAATTTTTTAATATGGAATGGGTAGAAAATGGAAAATGAAAAATCATTTTCACCTTTTCACGCACTAACAAATAATTTTTTCACATTATTTATTATGAGCAACATAGACAAGATCAGTATAAATAGAATGACGTTAACATTTTTTCGATATCTCTCATATTTCCGACAAAAAGCGAGTTTGAATTTGAAAAAGTGAAAAAGGGGGCACTTTCACATGTTTTCACTGATATCTCGGCCAAATGAGGAGGTACGAATTTGAAATTCGGTATTTCGAATTTTCTCAAAAATACCTATAAAATGGCATCAAAATTATTTAAATAACAGGGTGGGACCAATTCTGTATGGAAACATGCCCATACTCTTTCCGTTATTTATGTCTGATTTTTAAAGTGATATTTAGGATTTGCGTTTATTTTAGTATTTGCATTTTCTGCATGAATCTCGCAGAAAAGTTTTATGCACGTCCACGTCTTCTTTACTTTTACAAAATGTCTAAATCTCGAATGCAAGACGTTCTCGAAGATTTATGCATCAAAATTTATTTGAACAAGAATCACGCCGTGTTTGCGAATCATAAATGTCTTTGCAAAATGTTTCTTATGGATACAAAAATAAATTTATAGGAAAGTACCTTTATTTTATTTATATCAAATTTCTCTTACCAAGTATACTTTTCTATTACTAACAAATTGTATAATTCAATTATTCAGCAAGCGTTGCTTATAACTCGTATTATAGTTTGAAAACTCGCTCAAGTATTGATTACTTTCTTGTCTCATGAATTTTATAAAGTTTACACTTCCCAAATGGGACGACAACTCGGTTTCTAGGGCGTTGTAAATAATATTGTTAAAAAAGTTTCTCCTCGGAAACTTTTTCACTAGACACGTTAAATTGATTTATCGTTTCCAAGACTTCTTCCGGAACAGATCATAAATATGAAATGAACGAAATTGTGTTGTAAATAATATAGAAATTTTATACTTTGACAAGAAATGAACAAGAACATATGTAGGAAGTTAGAAGAATATAGCATATTATTTTGCCTCTCGTCCTGATTACCTTTATTAAAAAGCATTCGGATAAAATCTGAATAATAATTCCACCTCTACATTTTCCGATATTAAAAAGCATAAACAACTTTGTATTTTCTACTTCCCAACAAAAGTCGCTTCTATAATTCACATTGTACTTTTCATCGCATAATGCACCTTCGGCTTCATTTTAATATTAGATATAAAACATTGTTTTTGTTTTTGTTTATTTTTCAGTGTACATTTTCGCATTCAGCATACTGAATTAAAAAATAAAACAAGTAGAAAAAATAAAATAAAATATAAAAATAGAAAAGAGCAGCAAAAACTGTAGTAAAAATAACAATTTCCCGCATCTTGCACTAACAAAAGTTTAATGCAGTTTTGAGCAAACATAGTTTGTGATTGCGAGAGCAAAGAATATAATAAAAGTCGTCAAATTTTGAATGTTTCTTTTTGTTCTGCTCCTCTGGAATAGAAGTAGACAACCTTTTTTTGCTTTATCAACTACATGTACTTAAAAAAAAAACAACCTCAACCTAGACTTGGAAGATGGAATTGTGAACAATTTATATGACTAAATTCTTTACACATTGATAAATATTTCTAGATAATCATTTGACTTTTACAAACTTATGCAGGGTGTCCCAGAATTCAACGTCAAACCGACTAGTAGTAATAGAATTTATTGTAACCATTATAAAAACTAGTGGGATGTATGGCATCGTGCCTTAAGGCAAATTGCTGGAATTTCCCATACCGTGACGAAATGTTCGAGGAATACTGAATGTTTTCAAATAGATTATTATAGATAAATACTGTAACATTGTCTAATATTTATAAGAATTATATGAACTGAACTGAAAAGTTGAAATTATTTGTTTAGGGTATATTAGAACTTAAGTAAAAATTACAGTTATGCCAAAATGTTCAGAAACCTCTGAAACGTAAACATATGCAAAAATTTGCAATATAGATTTTTGGACGATTACAATAACTGCCCCCAATGGGAAGTTAATTATAATATGACTTCTACAAACTTATGTAAGGTGTCCCAGAATTCAACGTCAAACCGACTAGGAGTAACAGAATTTATTGTACCCATTATAAAAAAAATAGAAAAAAATTGTACCATGCAGTTGAAAATTATGAACATTTAAATTCCTGAACTTTTGGTTAAATTGCAATCATTTTTTGGTTATTGTAGTTAATTTTGATAAATTTAGTTCATTTGCACTTTGGATCTCTAATTATAAATAACATTACGATGACCACAGTCAAAAATAATGAAAAGTTTTTCTACTTTTTCTTCATAAAAATATACTAAATGGTGTTGGCAAATCTCATCAAAAGTTTGCACATTTATTTAAAATTATAAAATCGTAAAATACTTGATTTTTTTATAGATATATGGAAATAATTAAATATATAAAAAGATATTTCCATGTATAAAAATATATATTAAATTTTGTTGATTATGAAACTTGAAATAAAAAATGTCATAACAATTTTAATTTGAAATTCAAAATGAAATTCTCAATTACCCCAATTTTTGCTAAAGCATGTTTCTCCACTTAAAGATTCCTACTGAGACGTTGAGTTCTGGGATACCCTTTATATTATTTACACAAGTTTATAAATATTTAATATTAATTTTAGAGTATTTTGAAAATGAAAACGATATCAGTCAAGGTTTACTCGTTAAATATGTCAACACACAATTTGTCTGGGAGCAAGTTATTTTTAAAATCACTAATTTATTTAAGTTGAAGTGCAATTGGGAAATTCAAAAATAGTTTTGACCTTGTTCCTAGAAAATATATACTACTGAGGTGTAATAATTTGTTTAAAAAAACGTTTTAATTCATTTTAGTTTACTCTTATATTTTGTATAATTTTTTTGCTATTGTATAAAAATAACAGAAAGCTTTTTGAACTGGCATTCACCTAGTTAACAGAAAGGAAATTAAATTTTGTTTCTGATTTTTTTTTTAATATTTTTCATATTTTTTTTAGGTTTAATTTGTTCCTGCAGTTGATAAAACTTAAAAAAATGCTAAGAAATAAAATACTGATTAACAAAATTCATAAAATAGTCGATTAAAAATAATATAAAGTAAAATAAAATTTATAACAAAAATTTTCTCAAAAAGAATCATTTTTTTTATTTTTGTGTCATCTATGTTTTTGTTGCTAGCTTTATAGATTTTGTATTAGTTTCTTATACATTTTTAATAATAAATTTGCGTTATAAGTAAAAAGCAAGGCTTGCAAGTACTAAAAAACAGATAATATTATTATAAAATTTGTCAAATAATATGTTAGACCTTTCCATCTATATATGACCCTAATAAATCTTATAGTAAAGAAATGACTATAAAATTTTTTGGTAAAATAGAACTACTACCATAAGATTCGCCAAAAAAGCTTTCAAAGTTTCATTTAGCTCTTAAGTTTTTCAAAAATAATGAAATTTTATTCATTTTATATAAACATACATTAACCCTTTCGACTCGGATGCCGCCGCTCCGGCGGCATAGTCATTTTACCGTTGCGCTCGGATGCCGCCGAAAAATTAATTTACTATTACATCATTTATTGATTGATTTATTAATTTTATAAATAAATATATAACAAAATTAATTTATTAGCTCATGATCCCCATAATTCTAATAAAGATCTGTGAAGAAATGATTTTTTGTTATTAGAACAGAAAAAAAAATTAAGTATCTAAAAAAATGAATAGCTGAAAAGCTAAATTCAATTTGAATTTATAAATTCAAGAGTTTAAGTACATAAAATTTAAAAAATAAATAAATTATTTAAATAAGAGTGAATTCAAATATCTAATAATACAAATATTGAAAAAACTAAAAGTATAATTAATCAATATATATAAACCGCAATATAAAAAAACTGAAATATCTAAAATATCAACGCTAAAATGACGAAGGTTGGTTGTATACTTATTTTGCCCGATAGAGAGTCAATTTTGGGTAAAGAATTAGAGAGAAATAGAAATTAATTTTTGTATACCTTTTATTGTACTAAGAAAAACTAAAAAAAGAAAATTTAAAAATGACTAGAAATTGTCTCGCTTCGTCATTCTAGTGTTAAATCAAAGGACGACCTCATAAAGATCATTATAATCCTTTTTACAACGTATTTTTATTAATTATTTAATTTGAATTTTATTCTAATGACGTATTAGGCTGTTAGAAAACTAGGACAAAGCTAAAATAATAAACAGGGCATTCGGTCTAGTTGCGATTCGCAAATTTATTTATAAAATGAACTAAATTAATTCGCTTGTGCGTGGGAATTCTCTCGCAACATTGTCTATACTTTATTAGAAACAGTTGTTAGTATACAAAAGAATCTCAAAAATAATCCATTTATAAATTTAACTATTAATCGACAAAAAAATAAATTGCTTGCCAAATAATGTTTTGAGTTTGAGTTCCAAATGTGATTTTGTTTCCTTACTACCATACCAAATCATATTACTCTACTATTAAGTTCTCTAAAGAGTTCAAATCTTATTCCTCATATAATTTCCTGCAACTGCGAATCCGGAAAAATCATATTTTTCTCGTTTTTTTTACTTAAAGCAAATACAAGTTCTCTTGGAATACCTTAATAGTATTTATTTTACTTGGTGTACATAGCGGAGGAAAAGCAGAAAAATGTTTTATTCAGACTGCAAGATGTTTTCCTGCTAAAAGTTTCCTACTTAGTCCAGGGGAAGTAAACCGAGGTAATGGGATAATCTGTTCGCAAATCGGATCAGATTGTAATTACGATGATAATGTTACATGTTTTATAAATATTACATCTTAAGATTTTTTTTAGAGATATCGTATCAAATGAATTGTATTAGACATCCAAATGTCTAGTTAATATATTTGTTTTTAACTTCCCGTAGGGTAAGTTATTGTATTGGGCCGAAAATCGAAATTGAAAATTTTTACATTTCTCGACGTTTTGAAGGTTTCTGAACATTTTGTCATACCTCAGAAAAAATGTGTGTGTGTGTATGTATGTATGGATACAATTTTTCGTCCACGTTTTCGAGCGCAGGAATCAACCGATTTGAATGGTTAAAAAAACATTCGATTCCTATTGATAGGAAAATGTGCTGATTAGTTTTTGGCAAAGGCAGGTCCAGCTGTTACGGAGATACGGAGCAAAAAGTGCAGAAAATAGAAATCGAGTTTTTGAGTGACTGGAGCATCCGATTTGAATGATCTAAAAAACATTCAATTAGTAATGCTTGAGAGAAGTGATTATTAGTTTTTGGCAATGGCAGGCCCAGCCATTTCGAAGATACAGAGCTAAATGTGCAAAAAATGGCAGTTTTTGAGAGAACTAAGCGCTCAATTGAAATGATTCAAAGAACTTTCAGCTTGTTTTAACAAAATAATTGATTTTGGAAAAAAATGTATAATTTTTTTTGTACATCGAAAATAATTCAGATTTTCTTTTTAATTATGACTAAAGTTCTAATATACTCTAAACAAATAATTTTAACTTTGCAATTCCGTTTATATTATTCTTATAAATATTAGACATGTTACAGTATTTATAATCTATTTGAAATTATTCAGTATTCCTCGAATATTTCATTACGGTACGGGAAGTTCCAGCAATTTGCCTTAAGGCACGATGCCATGCGCCCCACTAGTTTTTTTTTTTTGTTATTAGATAATTTTTCCAGCCAAGTAAAACTTCATTACCTCAATTTTAATTGTTTTCCCACTCTATAGAGGGCGTCACCAACCGTAGCACGTAAATTTACCTCTAGGTTTAATTCTAGATAAGATTTGGTTAATTTGAATAAATAAATAAAATCAGATAAAGCATATTTTCAACTAAATCACTAATGTACTTTCACAAAAATATATAATAAAGTGCAAGAAATTTAATTAAAAAAACAGTTATTTTCTGCACAGTAGACCCTCTGTTGAGTGGAGAAAACAATAAAACAGAATAAAGCACTTTTGTTCTGTATTTACCCCTCAGGAATAAAAATAGAGATTTTAAAAATATGAAATCATTGAATGTGATTTTAAGATTGACAGACATATAAAATAGACTTCATTCTTGATCTGGCCTTGGTGATGGTAATTATTACATAAAATTTTAGAAATTTTATTTTTTTGTGTATTAATATTAAAAGGTTGTTCTTCCCTGTTAAGAAATGCAAGTTCACCGTATGTTCCGACACTTATTTCGGATGGAATATTTGCAGATTTTTGTTTTGATTCATATAAATGGAATATTTTCATGTTTGGGTTTTCATTTTAGCGGAAAACGTTTAAAGTATAAATATTTCTCAAAGCAAATAAAATATCGTATATCGAATGTTGTAGGTAAATTGAAATGGAAAATTGTGTAAGTGGATGTAAATTTAAACTGGAGCATTGAGAACATTTGTTCTGGGATAGAAAAAATATTTTGTTCGTTCTTTTTTGACTTTTTTTATTGGCCATTCCTTCAATTGTTTAATAAAAAGTCTTATTAAATAATTAACTTATAAATCAATCTTAGCATTATTAATAAACTTAAATATGTATTTATGAATTTTTAAATTATTACTAGCTACTAGCTTTTGTGAATTCATTGGAAAAATAACATTTTCTTTTTGTAAATTTATTATTAATGACCTTTCATTCTGGTATTTTTGGTCAATAAGTATGCTAAAATGGTATCCAATAAGAGTAGTTTTAAAATTTAAATATTAATAGAGTTTAGTTTTGTTTTTAAATTTATTCAAACTTTTTCTCAAATAAATGTACCAAATGGTTGAAAACTTGTGCAATGTGAATTATTTGAAAAATTTATCTTATAGTTATTTTAGTCAAGTATCCATTGATCAAAATACACGGACGTCATTTAGCTAAAACAGATCTGGATGATCTATATTAAATTTTCATTTCAGCCTTGTATTTAATTAATTTTTATCGGCACATAAACGTTTTATTACACAATCTCGTCCATCGGACGCTGAACTCATCGAGTAAACACATTCATTAAACTAATAAAAGTTTTAGGCTATTTAAAAATATGTTGTAAGCAAAAAAATATCCTGCGGATCGATCAACATGTGCCTTTGTAATTGATTCGAATTCTTGATGAAACATAACCCAGGAAATAAAAATAGACTTTAAAATGATTATAACGTTAATCGTTAAATGTATCAAAGATTTTTTTTGTCTAAATTCCTGAGAAAACACTACTTTTTATGTCACATATGTATGACTGACACAGTCTTATACCATGTTCATTTCGATTTTAGTATCAGACATAAATGTAGAAATTCTTAGTTTGCTTAAACTTGACTCATGTAGTACTTCTTAGCGTCATATGACTGACATAGTGATTAATGTGTCAAAAATATGTGTATTATATCCTTAAATATTGTTGGTTCATATCTACTTAATCTTGGATCATGTAGAACTTTTTAGCGTCAGACACATATGACTGACATAGTGATTAATGTGTCAAAAATATGTGTATTATATCCTTAAATATTGTTGGTTCATATCTACTTAATCTTGGATCATGTAGAACTTTTTAGCGTCAAACACATATGACTGACATGGCAAAAAACGTGTCAAAAATATGTGTATTATATCCTTAAATGTTGAGATTCACTTTTAGTGGTTTATATCCTAAGGCTAATGAACTTTTCTGAGCTGGACTTATAAAGTAAACAAACTTACGACATTGTGTAAAAATACACCACAATTGCTTCAAAACCAACAAACAAGCAACAAATGGTGTACAGACCAGGAAATCGGATTTATTTATTTTTTGTACGTACACAGTAATACACACGCACATGTATATATCAATTTACTCATCACTTTTATAAATATATCAAATCATCATGAATTATTGTATTATGAACAACTCAAAACTTGATGTCGATATTAGGTTGAAGAGGAATATTCTGAAGTATTAGAGATTTTAAGTAACAAATGATTAATATTATTACAGTAATTTTTAAAATAATTTTAGAAATGTATCGATATTAATAGCAATATTTGGATTTCTTATTTCTCTCAGTATATAAAGCTTGCATTCATTTCTATATACAGTTGATTATTTTAAAACAGTTGCATCATAATCTCAAAATACCAGCTGCAAAATATGTATAGATGATGAATATAAATAGTTCTTGTTAACATTATATAATCCATCATTTACAGTTTGCGAAAATCTGGTTTATGTATACACTTGAAATTTATTATACAGCTACAATAGCTATAAACTGGGTAATAAAAATAAAATATACAAGTAACAGAATCTGATAAAAGATAGTATTTTAAAACAATTTTTAGTATCAATGTAATATTTGAAACATGTTATGAAACGAAGCCAAATTATTTAAAATATTTTTTTAAATTTGATATAGATATCTATGTAGCTAAAATCGTTTTATTTTAATTTTTTTTTAAATATCTTCAATAAAATAAAATACAGAGAATTGAGCAATAATATCAATTATACTCTTAAGCAAGGTAATTATTTACATCCCTATGTTTCAAGACTTCCTGAACATTTTATGTGTGTGCGTTTGTGCAATAATTCGTCAACGATTTCGAGAGCACAGACAAACCGATTTGAATGATTCAAAAAACATTTGATTCCTATTGATGAGAAGATGGTGATTAGTTTTTGGCCAAGGCAAATCGAGCCGTTTCGAAGATGTGGAGCAAAAAGAGCAAGAAAAATTTGAAAAAATGCGAATTTCAATTAGAATGATTCAAAATACATTTTATTTGTATTAACAAAATAAATAATTGAGTACATTTTTAGTAAGGCATGTCCAGCTATTTCGAAGATCCAGGAAAAATAATTAAAAAAACGGTATTTGGCTTATATGATAATAATAGTTATTAAGGCCTTTCAAAAGGTCGTTTCTTTTTCAAAAATTTCAAAATTTTCAAATGAATAATTTTTTTAAGAAAAGCATAAGAATATCAAAAAGTTTTTCTAAAAAAAATTAATATTAAAAAATAAAACTATTTTTATTAACAAAAACATCAAAATAAAAAGATTATCTGAAATTAAAAAAAAAGTTTTTCAAAAAAACAAATTTAGTTAAAGATTTATTCAGATTTCATTAAAACTTAAATTGTTTCGAAGGTTTAGAAATTCTAAACTTAACTTATATAATAAAAAAATAATTTTTGATGCAATTCAGTTTCAAAATGTTTATAATTATATATTTTTCTAATTCTTAAAAATATGAGATAAGATCTTCGCTTAGGTTTGTTTATAGATAGAATGTCAGCTTTTTTGCAAACATGATCATCACCCAAACATGAGCTCTTATATTTAATTAAATTATATATTAAATTAAATCTATAAAATATGAATAATAAAAAAATTAATATTTATTATTTGAATATTTTGAAATTTTTCAAATAAAGAACGATTTTTTTGAACAACTTGAAAAAGTGATAGTCTTTTTAAAATCTGATAATTGTCTAATAATCGTAGTTATAATGAACTATTTAAAAATATTTAAAATAATTGTTTATAATCATTGACCAAATTTTATTAGTTAATGTTTTTACTCCTTGAATGGTAAATTACATATACGGTAAGTTCCAACAATTTGCCTTAGGACACAATGTCATTCACTACTAGTTGAAGTATTTATTTTTAAAACAAAACCAAAATTTGCTTGAATACACAAAATATATATTAGTAGCTGAACAAATATTTATAGTCTGGCTTATAAGAAGTCTTTCCTAGGCTAGTTTGAAAATTAGTAATTTCATGTATCAAGTATAAAAAAAATGGATGTAATATAGAAAAGATTTTGTAACAAAACCTTTATTTTGTTCATCACAAAATTTAAAATAAAAATACCGTCGGTTTTGTGTGCATTCGTAGTGAACCTGAAGGAAGCTATTACAAGACTAGACGATGTTAGGGAAAAAAGCGTAAGCATCGCCCTGGGGCCCATTTGTCGGGGGTAATGGATTTTGGGGGCACTTTCATGACACTAAGGCCCCCTTAGATGCGGTAGGAACAGGAATGTCTTTAGGACATTACACCGGGCTTAAGGCTATACTTAGGTTATATACGAATTACTGAATATCCTGTACATATTGATAATGTTAGTAGAATAATTCTATATCTATATGAATAATTCTTAATTTTACAGTAATTTTTGTTCTCGACATAATAATCGTCTAATCTTACATTTATCTCTAGAAATGTATTTAGTTGCATTACTGATGATGGTGCAACTTTAATTCCTTTTAATCCCTGCAGCATCTCGTCTCTGATTCTTGTTATTACAACAAGATTACATCACGTAAACTTCCTGAGTTTACGAAAGAAACTTTTAAATTGAGTGTCGGAAAAAGTTAGAGGAATAGTTGTGAATATTTATTACAACGTACGGTATAAAATTATGCATAACATTTGTAATATGGATTTGTAAGCAATGTTATGTGAAAATGGAATAACGAGCTTTATAGCAATATATTTACAAATATCGGAAAGTTCATGCAACTTGCCCTAAGGTAAAATGCCACTTTAAAATACTCATTTTTTATATCGGTTTAGGCTCAAAATATTCTGAACATCGTCAAATTGATGATAATAAATTTAAAATAAAAATAAAAGGAAATTGAAGACAAAGAAGACTGACGAGTTATATAAATATAGAGATATTTTAATCATAGTTGATATTATATTAATGAAATGTATATATATAAAATATGAAAACTGTTTCCATAATGTCTCATACCAGGCACTTATGTCTGTCCATGTCTGTCTGAGATGTGAAAATAATGTATATATAAAAATAAAAAAAAAACGGTGGGTTGTATGGCATCGTGCCTTAAGGCAAATTGCTGGAACTTCCCGTACCGTAACGAAATGTTCGAGGAATACTGAATGTTTTCAAATAGATTATTATAAATAAATATTGTAACATTGTCTAATATTTATAAGAATAATAAAAACTGAATTGCAAAGTTAAAATTATTTGTTTAAAGTGTATTGGAACTATAGTCAGAATTAAAAATAAAATCTGAATTATTTTCGATATACAAAAAAAAAAAAATTTTCGAAAAAAAGAAAAGTAGATACAATTTTTTTTCCAAAATCAATTATTTTGTTAAGACAAACAGAAAGTTCTTTAAATCATTTAAATCAAACGCTTAGTTCTCTCAGAAACTGCCATTTTTTACACATTTAGCTCCATATCTTCGAAATGGCTGGGCCTGCCTTTGCCGCAAACTAATAACCACTTCTCCCAATCATTACCAATTGAGTGTTTTTTAGATAATTCAAATCGGATACTCCGTTCTCTCAAAAACTTGATTTCTATTTTCTGCACTCTTTGCTCTTTATCTCCGTAACTGCTAGACCTGCCTTTGCCCAAAACTAATCAGCACATCTCCTTATCAATAGAAATCGAATGTTTTTTGGGGTCAAATCGGTTGATCCGTACGCCCGGAAACGTGAACGAAAAATTGTATCCATACGTACATACACACACACACATCCATTTTTTCTGAGGTATGCCAAAATGTTCAGAAACCTTCAAAACGTCGAGAAATGTAAAAAGTTTCAATTTCGATTTTCGGCCCATTACAATAACTTACGCTACGGGAAGTTAAAAAATTGCCATTTGGGGGTTTTGTGTACATTTCTATGGCTTCCTTACCAATGATCATCAGTTTGACTGCGACGCGGCGCTTACGCGTTTCTATATTTCTTTTCAGAAACAACCACTAAGGACGATTGCTATTCAATTTTTAAAAATAGTCTCTATATCGAAACATTTCTAAATATAAAAAATCAAATTTTTCATATAAGTCTAAATTAAGTTTTCAAAAAAACGTTAAAGCTATTCTAAATAAAAATAATTTTGGTATGGGAAGTTGAGTATCAATTATACCGTTGCCTCAAATTAAAATTATCATTATATTTTGCCATCACAGTCAAAAACCTATTATTGTGCGTATGCACGCTATATTTCCCATTCCTAAAACGCATTTTATTAATTACAAAATTGACCATTCAAACTCGCTCGAACAAATTACCCGTTCGCAAATCGCTTTTCGCGTATAAATGCTTTTGTCATAAAATGCACGAATCAATAAATAACATTAACGTGTACGAGTATTTCAAAACTCGTCGAATCCATATCCATCGGATGCAATATAATTCTGTTCATGATTTTACGGCCACAGAAATCGGCGTTACCTCCGATCGGATCCTATATGCGTTTTCCTATTAAAGTTCTATTTCGGTATTCCATTGTATTGCAGGAAGGTTCTATGGTATAATATAATATAATATAATATAATAGTATAGCTATGACGTCATATCATTAAAATTTAACGACACCGCGTTGCTCTCCTGCACCAGGCAAGCGTTCGGCCATTCGGTTTGAGTAAACATTTCTGGTCGGAGGAGTTGGGAAATTTTGTAAACTTGCATTCGGAAAAATGCACTTGCAACACTATTTTGAGATACTAAATTCTTCATGATTTTGAAAACACAATTGAAAAGTGTAAACTTTCACAAAGATTTTGAAAAAAAAGCCTAATAAATGATGATTTTCAACAAATATTTTAAGATCATATAGAAAATATCTCAAGATATTGTGTTAAATTATTTTACTTTTTGTTTAAACAAAAGGTACCATAAGATTTTTAAAAAATATTTTACAATTTTGAATTTTTTTCATCAAACTAAAACCGCCTGAAAAGGCATTCAGTAATTGTTGCGACTAATTTAACTAAAGATAATAAATAAAATTTTAAAATACAACCCATCGGTAGTATTTCAAGTATTTAAAAAAAAAACATTTTGGAAAGAAAATTAATGAGATTACATGAATAAATTATTTGTGGTTTTTTGAAATATTAATGAGAATTTGAAGAAAGAACTGCAAATTGAAACTAGTTGTGAGTGACATTTTTCCTTAAGGCAAGTTGCATGAACTTCATTATGGGTAAGGGTAGGAGCTAGAGGGTTTACAGGTCCACCACAGATATATCAGAAATAACGAATGTTTGGAATTTTTTTAACAACAATATTTAAAAGTAGAGGGCAAAATACGTGTAATAAGCAATCTTCCTGATTTTTACGACGTTGCTATATTGACATAAACGGCAATGTTTGAAAATCCATAACAAAAGTATTTTCACTCGTTGTTAGTTTTTTTGATTTTGAGCACTGTTGTTTAGTTTACGAGACCTCAATATAATTTTTAAGTATACGTTGTTTTAATTGTTTTATAAAATGTATTAATAATTTTAAGTTATATTCAACAAATTTTTATATAATCTCTATAAAAAGTTTATGTGGGTGAGGTAAAAAGAACCAAAAGAACCAAAAGATGTAAACAATAAAAAGTAGTAAATATGTTAAAATAAACAGTTTTACAAGAGATACATTGAATAAATAGGTATTCCCAACAATGCTGATGAATATTTCTGATAAAATACTAGATCAAGGTTGTACACAGTGTTACCTTTATCAAAAATGTACCCATAAAATTTATATTTTGCATTGATGGAATAGATAGATAGATAGATAGAATCATCTGGGAATTTTACTGTACATAGTCAGATAGTTGTTTGTTTGGTATGTGTTATTGTTCGTGATATAATTGGTTTGGTTTTCTCGATATAATTGCTCAAAGTCAAATTAGACTTTTTTGCCCCTATTATATTTAACAAATGAACTTAACTAAATAATTAGATATTTACAATTGATTAGAAGATATTCTTAAAAAAATATTGTGTATTGTATTTCAATAGATTTCATATTCAGAATCAAAATTTGTTCAAAATTCAAAATAAAATTTAACTAATTGTATATGGAAGAGACATTTTCTCTTAACAAAATTTGCTTGAAGTTCCCTATATGTTTAAATAATCGATTTAATCAAGAACAACAACTTGACTTGTATATATTCTAAAATCATTTTTGACCAATAAATGTCTATTTGTTTCAATGAAATTGTTTCTTCAGTACCTTCGAAACCGCTAGACCTACCCTTCCGAAAAACTAATAATTAGTAAAAAAAAATCAAAAAAACTTTATTTCTAATTTTTTGCGAGTACTATAATTTACCCTACGAAAGTTAAAAAAAGTTAAAATTTGTATACAGATATTATTATGAATATATTCCAATATCACCTATGGATACTATAAGAATTTTATAAAAAAAAATCATAAATCCAGGTATTTGGCTCAAAACAAAGTTCTTTCATAATTCATAAAAATTACAAAACAAAGTATTCTCTTGAGATAATTTTATTTTATATCACATCATCTTTTCTAAGAGTGCTCTAGAAATAGTTGATGTGATAAAAGAATTATGATAGGTCATATTGTGTTCAAGGCCTATTTATGTCAGAACTTGTATTCTCAATGACCCTGTGACTGTGAATAACATCTTAATAAAATATAATATAATATAATATAATACAATAATCCTTGGCTTTGACATTCGAGGATACACGAAAATAAAAGATACACTTGTACTATGGAATCGTATCGAATCAAAGACACTTGGTGTTTGAATAATTTTAATAGTTATGTCAAAAGCTTGTTTTGTTTATTTAAATATTATATATATATATATATATATATATATATATATATACAATTAATATGCATAAATTATAACCCCATATACAATTTTTATTGCAACGCAATTTGTCGAGTTGAATTTTCCCGAATCTATTTTTTACCTAACTGAAAATATTGTCCATCAATCTAAAATTGAATCTGAATATAAAGTTTGTTTAATAATGAACTGTATATACAAAACTATTCGTGAAAATTTGATTGCCATAAAACAATGTCACATGATAAAATATGATTTTACCATGTTTTATTACAATACTTCAATTTTCAGAGTAGTTTTTTGATGAAAACTCTGATAATTATTTTTGTTTACCAAATAAATCGATGGAAGTAGCTAGAAAAGTATTGTTGATTTGAATTTGTATTTTGTGCTTTATAATTGCAAATCAAATTGTTATTAATTATTAATAAATTCGATCATTATTCATGAGTTTTGTGCTTTGTGATTGAAAATCATATTGTTCTGTTTTATTAATGCTTTACCAGTATGTGTAAAACATTTTTTCGAAACAATTTTTAAACAATTAAACCGATGGAGTTGATCAGAAATTGTTACCACAGATTTTTTTTACGTTAGACAATTTCGAATGGCTTTGATTTTATTTATAAAAAAATCTCAGAATGATTAGCCATTATATTTATATTATAAATACAATTATCTATTATCAAATAATTAAATCATCGAAATTAATAAAAGCCGCAAACATTATGTACTTGAACAAATAAATATTTTTAATTATTTTCTGTTAATGTTAACTTGTGAATAATGAATATAATTAACATGTAACACGAATTATGAATAAAATTCGTGAAATTCAAATTTGTAAATTCTTATTTAAAGATTGCTTAAAATTTTGCGAGATAAATATTTTATGAAAAACTGTTATAAATTATATGTTAATATTTATTTTATATATACTTCTACATATAAAAATTATGAAAAAAAAAATCTAATGGATTCTAGTCTCTATTTTTGTCAACCAACCTTGAACTAGTAACCTCCTTATAAAATCCGTTATATAAATCTTCTGAATAAACTCGGATTAAACTAATATTATAAACTTATAGTTTAACTTAACACAGTTTCAGAAAAAGGCACAGTTTTACACTTTAAAAGTTTAAAAAAATATTTTGGCACAAAAGAAACAATCGTTTATTAAATAGATTTGGTCTAATTTATATACTTTTAATTGAATTTAAAAAAAAATTATGTTCTTGTAAAATTTAAAATTTACGAATCATTATGCACTTTTATCTCGGTAGCAATAATATTTTTTCGAATTTTAATATAACTAACAAAATTAAATTAAAGTCGTAAAACAACAGCTCGATTCATTTTATTTTTTTGCCAAATAAATATTGTATCACTAAATTTAAATATCGCAGGTTTTAAATAAAAGTCATAGCAAAAACATTAAGTTTTAACATTTATATACACTAAACCCACTTATTTAAAAGTTTTAGGGAAAAATACGGTAAATTAGTCAATAATTCCTTTTGTAATAATTTATTAAAATAAAAACATTTTTTTTTCAGAGTTTTAAAATAGTATTAATTTATAACACAAATATTAACACAAAATCAACCAAAACACTAATAGTCACTATTCAATAAATAAATTTAATAAATCAATTTCTATACGAATGCCAATTCAACAAATTTATATGCCACTAAAAGCTCTTTTTGACTCGAATACTATTTTGCACTTAAAATCTATAATAACTCGATAAAGTTCAGGCACAAAATTTGTGTTCTTACAAAACTACGCATTTTAAACTTTTCAAAAATGCATCTAATTGTAAGAGTCAATCATAAAAGCTTATTTTTAATCACAACTAATTCATTCACGTTAATTACAATTTTGATTTAAATACACTTATAATTATTATAGCAAAGCGTGTCTTTATATTTCATAAAGTTCAGATACAAAACTCTTGTTTTCCTGCACTTTTCCAATAAATCCAAGAATGTAAAATTACACTATTACACTGTATACACATCAGCAATATACTTGTAATTTATTATAATAAAAAATGGTCTAAAATAAAATTTAGAACGCGATTTTCAACTCGATTTTCCCGATTTATGTCCTACAAGGTGAAGGTGCAACCGGCAGACTGATTTCGATAATATATAAGTCGAGATCGTAACCCGAATAGAAGGCGGTTTATTTTTAAATTGGTTCCTAATGTAAATGTATGTAAAAGTGTAAGTGAACTGTAATACATTGAAGAAGTATTTGACGTATATACACGTCATAAGATATAATGTTTAACATGTGGCTCCCTAAACTGTGCGTAAAGTGCCCCGGATACATTTTATGATAGTGTGAAGGAACTGAAAGATTTTTTTAAATAGATTCATTTACAGGTTGAAATTTATTAATTCAGTATCTCGAATCCAATGACCAAGGTTAGTATTAATTGAATATTTCAAATATCCACATTTCGGTATTTGAGATTTCTATTTCTGTATCTAATTTCCAAAAGTTCTTCTGCATCTCTGATCAAAAACACAATATATTCCAGAAATTCCGCTCCATGATGAAAAATGTATCTACCGTTTTCAGTATATTTTTTTGTATCCATTTCGTTTTCGGACTCATAAATTTTCTCTCGTTGGAGATTTCCATATATAGAACAATAAGACGAGTTCAACTTTATTCGTGCGATTCATAACAATGTTGCTTTTTTCTTTCTACAGGACGTGAAAATATGAAAAACGTCTCTGACTAAAATAAAAATTTCTGTTCTGGTAATACGTTTTATACTGCATATGTAACTATTGATTGTAATTTTATTTTAAAGTTAAAAATGACCATAATTTCATAGTTTTTAGCCATCCCTGATATCTAGGTTATATCAAAAGTACTTTGCTGATTTGATTAAAAATATATGAAAATTTACATATATAGTATAATGTCAAGTCTTGAAAAGAATATTTGATATTCTACATGAAATGTTGCGAATACTACACCGACCTATAATTTATTATTTAAAAGTCGCGAATGGAAATGAATTATATTTTATGTTTCGAAAAAGACATGCATTTGCAAATATATTGAATGTATTTCAGACAAAAATTATATACATATTTAAAATAAAACTAGTAGTGCATGTTACTAAAAGTTCGTATACCATGATTTAAAATTTTACAAGAATTGAAATTAATTTTGAGAAAGATCTAGATTTTTGTTAGAATTTCGAAATTGTTTGAAAGTTCCAAAATTTAATAGAATTTTGGAAAAAAATAGACTTTTGTGGAAATTCAGTTTGAATCATACTGTCAAAAATGTCGAGGACATTTTTTTGAAATATATAAGTAAGCTTTATAAATGTCATAAAATGGCATATTTTTTAGTTTTTTTTCCTGATCTCCAAAACCGCTGAACCGGCCTCTCTAAAAAATTAACCAATTCTTCATTTTATCAATACAAATGAAATGTTTTTTTGAATAATTCAAATCGTAATCTTTGTACAATTAATTGTTGATCAAAAACTAGATTTCTATTTTCTGCACTATTTGCTCCGTATTTCCAAAACGGCTGGACCTGCCTTTGCCAAAAACTATGCAACACGTCTCCTTATTAATAGAAATCGAATGATTTTTGAAACATCCTAATCGCTTGATCCGTGCACCCGAAAGTGTGGATGCAATATTCATACATACATACGTACATGCATACATACATATACAGACATCCATTTTTCAAGATATACCAAAATGTTGAGAAATCTTAAATATGAAGATATGCTTTCGATTTTTTGTGATTTCTCGAACTTTCCCCATGGGACGTTAATACGATATAAAAAACTGAATTTAGTTCTATTTAACTGAACTTAATTCTTGCAATGGCAAAAATTTTTCATTTTTCGCTAAATAATAAAAAAACGACGCACATGCAAATTATATTTATCTTATATTTTATACAAAAATTTATCAGCATCTAATTACAAAAACAAAACCCTAAGAAAATCAGCGCCATTCCAAAACATATCTTATCGGCTAGTTTTTGAAATTACAAAATGGTTTCAGGATTTTTGGCAAAAACACTGTCGAAAATGTTTGCACTTTTCTCCTATTTACGAAGAAACGGCTCGGCCGATCGTCGCACAAAACTTAGATCGCTAGTCCTCATCGAGATACATAGAATTCATGGCTTTTAAATTTTTGAAATCGATCCAGCCGTTTTTGAGAAAATGTCGATTTACGGCAAAAAATCTGTTCACACACACACACACACACACACACACACATACTTTTTCCAAATTTGATCTCATTCGATTCAGAATGGCTTGAAACGTCGAGAAAACATGAAACTAGCGGATCAGATTTTTTGATGAAAACAAACTTCTCCTTCGGAAGTTAAAAAAAATGTCCATTTTTTTTTGTTTATCTCAAAAAAAAAAATAAGCGTGAACATTCTTTATTACTTAGGAGTATGAAAAATAGACAGTAGCCGATTTTAAGACCTACATATAATTTTAATATAAAATTTGGTAAAATTACCTCGACTTAATAAATAAACATTTTTAGCTTCTGATCAATTTAAGAAACTCAGGATGCAAAATACTTTTCCAGTTACTAAGGAATGCAAAATTAAGACAAACTCTCAAGTCAACATTCCTCCATCCAAAACAAACTTAACCAAATACATCATAACTAATATGTAACTCCGGAGTCTTCCCCATGCGGTCTGGTCTGGTAGCATTTAATGCATCATCTCGGAAGGAAGTTGCTGCCATATTCCCACATTACCACTTTATCACCATACCACCAACACCACCATCATGTAACATGTTCCACATTACATGGTCGTTCTTTCACCAGCATCACCAGGAGTATTACATAATCAGGAGCAAAAGGAAAGAGAATAATTTCACGGAGAGAACACTGAGAGAGATGAGACATCTTACTACGATTTAGTGTCGTTGGAACAACCATAAATCTTGGGATGGAGTTACGAAGGGATATTCATCGGTTTATTAAGGAAAAAGTGGTAAGAAAAGTGGTTGAATAGTTGGTGGATTTATAGACAACTTGACGAGTATCGGACTTAGATTTTGTCGAAATTGTTTTGATAGTAATGGACCAAAAATTGGAAACAAAAATTTTTACATATCTTCACGTTTTGAAGGTTTCTGAATATTCGAGGCTTGATATTAGGGTTTGTCGGATTTGTTGTTGTAAGCGCCGCGTCGTCGCATATAAGATAAACAATGATACATACGGAACCCATATGAATGTAAACAAGATTTATACTTATTGTTAAAATCTCTTAAAAGTACCTGCTAATTTGATGTGCATATGTCTAATGATCATTTTTGACCGCCAAATGGCATTTTTTTACTAGATCTCAGAAACCGCTTACTTGCCTTCAAAAAAATTTGATCAGTTCTTCATCTTGTTAATACAAGTAAAATGTTTTTTGAATTATTCAAATCGGACGGAGTTACCGTTTTTGTCACTTTTTGCCCCGTATCTTCAGAACGGCTAGACCTGCTTTTGCCAAAAAATAATCAGCACGTATTCTTATCAATACGAATCGAATGTTTTTTGAATTATTCAAATCGCTTCATTCGTGTTGTCAAAATGCAGGAAGTTCTATCGTCCATTCAAATCGGACGCTTAGTTCTCTCAAAAACTGCCATTTTTTACATATTTAGCTCCCGATCTTCGAAATGGCTGGGCCTGCCTTTGCCAAAAACTAATAAACACTTCTCCCAATCATTACTAATTGAATGTTTTTTAGATCATTCAAATCGGATACTCCGTTCTCTCAAAAAGTCGATTTGTATTTTCTGCACTATTTGCTCCGTATCTCCGAAACGGCTGGACCTGCCTTTGCCAAAAACCAATCAGCTCTTCTCCCTATCAATAGGAATCGAATGTTTTTTGAACCATCCAAATCGGTTGATCCGTGCGCCCGAAAACATGACTGGAAATTTGTATCCATACATTCATACAAACACATCCATTTTTTCTGAGGTATGCCAAAATGTTCAGAAACCTTCAAAACTTCGAGAAATGTAAAAATTTTGAATTTCGATTTTCGGCCCATTACAATAACTTACCCTACGAGAAGTTATTAATTACAATTTTACAAAAAAGTTCAGAATTTCAAAAAAAAACTAAATTTGAAAAAATTTAAATCTTCAGAAAATGCTAATTATTTCAAAAATTTCAAACTTATGAGAAAACTATTTTTTCTAAATTATCAAAACATTTTAAAGGCCTAAAATATTTTGAGGCACTGTACAGGAAATTCCAACTATTTGGCAATGTATGGGAAAAATCACTAGGAAAATGGAGCCAAAATAATTTCAAACCTTTGCTTGGTTGTAATTAAAATTTAAAATATCAGTATAATTTTTTCCCAGCTTTCTAAATGGAATCAATTTCCTCCTGACCGTATGCAAACAGACTTTTCTACACGTGCCATGGAATATCTGACGACGGGATTACCGAACGAATTGAAATAGATTGAAAAATAAATTAAAAGCTCAGACCTGATCGCTTTCCAATACAAAGTCAATTAAACTTGAGCACTGTTCCGTGTAGAATTGATCCTTGTTTGCCGAAATTCTTTTCGAAAAGAAATATTTACATATTTGAATATTTTATTCGCTCCATGGCTAAATGATATTCTGGAAAAATAATAGAGATATGATGAGGATTTAATCTTATATGTTGAATTACGTGATTTGGTTGAATAAACTAGTTGTAAGAAACATTTTACCTTGAGACAAGTTGTATGAACCTCATACATTATAGAAATTTTGTCTTAAAGGACTAAGAATGACTTGAAACTTAGAGGAGTCATATAATTAGAAAGTTAGATTTTTTCTCCCACTTATCAAATTAACATTTTCAATAACGAAAACAAAATTTTCAGATTAAATCCAAGTAGGTACTACTATGTAGATTTTTTTCTCCTGGTACAACTTTTCCCCTGAAGTTCCTGTCACAACCAATCTGTAACTACAACCCATATTTTACTATTTACTGTTAGTTGTAATATAATGTTCCTTCGCCATTAATTCTAAACAAGCATACATCATCCTGGCAAAAACTGCAGATGGTGCCATGGCAATGTCTAAAGTTTACCAGAATGTCCATTACACGTTCCCCCAGGATATACATTATAAGAGCGCGGAATTTGCTATGAAATGTTGTTATTCGGACAAATAGACCAACATGGTTTGGTATACGATGCAGAAAAAATATGTCATAATTAGAAACAAAAAGTGGATGCCTTCATAAGATCAACTTTTTGATATTAAGCAGTATGATATCAGATTTCCTCTTGATATTATCGATCTTAAATAAAATTGAAAATTGCCTTCATAATGTTTCTAGACAACCTCCAAACAGTATGATGCCAAATTTTCAAAGAGTCAGAGAAACGATTTATGCATAATTTTTAACTTCCCGAATGAGAAGTATGTTTTTGTCCAAAAATCTGATTTGCTAATTTTGTGTTTTCTCGACGTTTCAAGCCATTCTGAATCAAATGAGACCAGATTTGGAAAAAGTGTGAGTGTGTATGTGGGCCAATTTTTAATCTTTCGTCGTCGTTTTCTCAAAAAAACTAGAACGATTTCAAAAATTTAAAAGCCATTCGATGTTATTCGATAAGGAATATTGTTTGTCAGTTTTGCGCAACGATCAGGCAAGCCGTTTCTTAGTTGATAGCAGAAAATTGCAAAAAAAACTCCTTTACGTTTAGCTCGCAGTTTTAAATCAATTTTAAAAATTCAGCAACTGTTTGAAAGATATTAGTTGGCAATAGACTTGATTAGTTTTTGGTAAAGATCCGCGGGCGTCAGTTCTTGTAATTTATAACATACTAAAATATTAGTCCTTTAATTTTAAAAATTCTTCAAACTTTGCAAAATTTGGTTTTTTGTTTCTCCCTAGTCGAATTTGCCTAAAATGTATAATTCTTGAAACCTTTCTTTTCTATTATAAATAAGAAAATACCAATCACATTTTATTAACGATAAATATGACAACACATAGTGTCGTGGATATTAATCATACATAAAATAAACCAAATATAAATAATATTTTATGAAATTTATTATGACTACAATTGGTATTAATATGGACTAAGCCTCCATATTTTGGTGACCCCGAGAGTGAACTAGCAACACACATACAAGAAGGTAAGAAGATCAAGACATATTTTGAAGTAGCACAAGAAAAAAAAATAAATTGAAGTCTCAAGAATTATTAAGAAAAGAATTTTTAAAAATATAAATAATTATTATAAATGGCTCACAACTTCCATAATTCGAAGAGCATTCTAAGCATACAACTGAGACTCCGACCACGCACTTCAAGATCAACAACAACACGTGCTCAATAAATCACTTATTATCATGGTAAATAAGTCGATAATAAGCACCATGGCAGCAGACAGGGAGCAAACAATTTGGCAACCGCACATACACTCAACCGCTAACTCACCAGCGAAGGGCCACATACAATCAACCGCTAACTCACCAGCGAAGGGCCACATACAATCAACCGCTAACTCACCAGCGAAGGGCCACATACACTCAACCGCTAACTCACCAGCGAAGTGTCAAATATACTCAGCCGCTAACTCACCAGCGAAGGGCCACATCTACTCAACCGCTAACTCACCAGCGAAGTGTCAAATATACTCAGCCGCTAACTCACCAGCGAAGGGCCACATCTACTCAACCGCTAACTCACCAGCGAAGGGCCACGTAAGCAATCAACAAACTCAACAAGCCAACACGGCAATTTATCACACAATCTCAACCAAAAGAAATTTACAAGGAAGTTCAAGAATGGCAGTCAGAGATGCGAAACAATCTTTTTCATTAGGGCGGAGTGATGTAGCGGGTTGCCAACACGCATAGCGGCTTGTCAACACGCATCACATGTCTCTGGACAGATTGGCCCATATAGTGACAGCACTGAGAAAAACAAAAGGAAATTCAAGTGTCAGATCGGACACGGTTTTTTGTTTCTCCCTAGTCGAATTTGCCTAAAATGTATAATTCTTGAAACCTTTCTTTTCTATTATAAATAAGAAAATACCAATCACATTTTATTAACGATAAATATGACAACACATAGTGTCGTGGATATTAATCATACATAAAATAAACCAAATATAAATAATATTTTATGAAATTTATTATGACTACAATTGGTATTAATATGGACTAAGCCTCCATATTTTAATGGAGGTGTAAAAATATAGAGGTGTAGTAGTCCTCCATATTAATACCAATATTATCCAAATTGTAGTAATAATAAATTCCATAAAATATTATTTATATTTGGTTTATTTTATGTATGATTAATATCCACGACACTATGTGTTGTCATATTTATCGTTAATAAAATGTGATTGGTATTTTCTTATTTATAATAGAAAAAGAAAGGTTTTGAAAATTATACATTTTGGCAAGTTCGAACATTGAGCAAACAAAAACTAGATCTGATCTGACACTTGAACTTTTTGTTTTTGAGCTGACACTATGATGAGCTTCAAATAATGAACATCTGTCAAGTTAAAATGCGACGTGTGTTGACAGGTCGCTACAGATCACTCCGCCCTAATGAAAAAGATTGTTTCGCATCTCTGAGTGCCATCTTGAACTTCCTTGTAAATTTCTTTTGGTTGAGATTGTGTGATAAATTTTATTTGTTCGTGGCCGTGGCCGTTTTGAATGCCGTGTTGGCTTGTTGAGGTTTGTTGATGCTTACGTGGCCCTCGCTGGTGAGTTAGCGGTTGAGTAGATGTGGCCCTTCGCTGGTGAGTTAGCTGAGTATATTGCGCTGGTGAGTTATGATGTGGCTGGTGAGTTAGCGGCTGAGTATATTTGACACTTCGCTGGTGAGTTAGCGGTTGAGTGTATGTGGCGGTTGCCAAATTGTTTTCTCTCATACCAGGCACCTCTGTCTGACTGAGATATGAAAATAATGTATATATGTAAATAAATAAAATAAATAAATAAATAAAATTTAATGACGTCTTTAGTGACGTTTGTCAAAACTAGACTTTACAATTTGAAAAAAAAAATCGTCCATGTTCTAGCAAAAATTCTAATTCGATTTTAAAAATTAAAAAACTACTTGGCAAATGCCATATATGAATCGTGCTGATTAGTTTTGGATTAAGATCAGTAGAGTCGTTTTTTAGTGATAAATTATTATTGCGCAAAGCTGAAGAACTGAAGTCCTTGTAGAATTACATTGAATGGCTTGCTTGTAAATTTTTGATATCGGTTTAGATGTTTTTGAACAAACGTCGACGAAAGATCAAAAACCGGCTCACACCCACAAATACACACACATACACATAGGCATCATAGAAGTTTTACAACATGGACTCATATGTTTTCCGTTCTATATAGTGCTCACACATAGAATGGGTATGTGACGTCACATGTCTGAGCGAACATTGCCGACGACAATCGCGAACTCTCCCGATTGATCAAATGTCATATGTCACATGTTACGTGCCTATCATAGACCTTATAATATATAAACCAATTTTAACAGGTGAATTCGATTTTATGTACATTTATTTCACAGGGGAAATATTATTAATATCATTTCTTATAGAATTATCTGCCATCACAATTGCCATTATATTATTGAAATAAAACCATTACAAATAATATTTGAATTAAATTAACTAATATGATAAATATCATTAAATATTATTAATATCATTTCTTACAAAATTATCAGCCATCACAATTACCAATTTGATATTTAATCAATCGGGAGAGTCCACGATTTTCGTCGGCAATGTTCGCTCAGACATGTGACGTCACATACCCTTGTATGCTTGAGCACTTATTTTGTGCTCTACTAGCTTGTAATATAAGATCTAAGACAAGGATATATACTTTTCCCAAATTTGGTCTTTCAGAATCACTTGGAACATAAAATTAGATAATCGGATTTTGTGGCAAAAACATATACTTCTACTTCGGCAGTTAATTATAAAATTATGTGAGGTGCTTGTTCCAACGTATTTTCGTTTTATTATATTGGCCATGAAGGTGACAACCTTCATGGCATTGAGCTTTACACGGGATGGTTACAACCCCCGGTAGAGGGGTTAGCGGAGTGTTTTATAGGACTAATTGTTTACTTTTAAAAATAAAGTCCGCGAAAGAAAATGTTTAATAAATAATCAATAAATATATCTTCTTTCATTATAACTTAGTAACAAATCAGTGATTGTAATTAAAACTGCAACAAATACATAATATACAAACAAATCAGTGTTTAATACAGTCCACAGCTATAAGGGTTAAATTATAACCAAACAACCTAAATTATCGAAAGAGAGTTTTAATAAATTTCATAACTACGTAACATAAATACAGTCCTATTTCAACCAGAAATAATAAATTTCTGTTTCTTATCAAGAGTCTAAAATAAATATTTCCAAGCAGCTTGTAATTGTACTAACTTCATCAACGTTGTATTTATGCCTTGTTCATATTTTTCCTACATCCTTAACCACTTTTTGTTTCTCCTGACCACGTTCTAAATTCCTTCGTTTAGTAGATCAACATATCCCTTATCCAAGGGCGAAAAACTGAAGTTCCACCATAATATAACAAACAATAGGCATATGCCATATATCCGTGGCATGTTGTACGAGAGTAATCCGTCGCTCGCCGTTCGCATACCGAATTTCCTTTCCTTTTCCGAGGCACAAAAGACTCTCCCAGAAAATCGTTTATAGGTCACACAATAAAGAGCAAAATGAATGTTCATTTTTAATACCATAATCTCTCTTAGGGCTTTATTCTCTCCCAAAACGGGTAGAGTTTTCCGAGAGTATCATGTGCGGCCGGAATATGTTCCGAGCAAAATGTATCATCATATCGAATGAAAACATGAAAATGAAGAATTTAACATTTTGTGCGGATGAAAGGACGTGTGAAATATGTAGTGTTATTGTTGTTGAATAAGTTTAGGCAGAGTTAGTTGAAAAGGATAGATAAATCGGAAACGCGACACAATTTTTATGCGAGTAAACAGATCCACGAATTGTACCAAAATCCACCAATTATATCGAAAGATCTACCAATTATATCAAAAACAAGTAAAGTATGGTGTTTATAAAGATACTATTTTAAAGTAGAGGGCAAAAGATGTGTAACCAGCTATTCGAGTGTCGTCTCTGCCTGCTTTTCATTGTTAGTGTTTTTGGTTTTGAGCACTGTTGTTTAGTTTACAATACCTGAATATAAGTTTTACGTGCACGTTAATGAATAGTTCTGTATGTATGATGTATTATAAATTTCCGAAAGAGCATTTTATTTTCACGTAGCAATACGATATTGCTAATTTTATGTTTTTTGACGTATGAAGTCATTCTGAAACGAATGAAACTAAAATGAAACTAAGTTTGTAGTAATTGGTTGAAAAGGGCGGATAAATCGGAATCACGGCACAAGTTTTATGCGGGTAAACAGATCCACCAGAATTATATCAAAAACAAGTAAAGCATGATATTTTGATAATGATACTATTTTAAAGTAGAGGGCAAAAGATGTGTCACCAGCTATGGCCCTAAATGGAGCGTCATCTCTGTCACGAGATAAACGGACACATTGTCAATGTATTGCTTTTCATTGTTAGTGTTTTTGGTTTTGAGCACTGTTGTTTAGTTTACAATACCTGAACATAATTTTTAAGTGTACGTTAATAAAATGTTCTGTATCTTTGTAAGATGTATTATTAATTTCCGACAGAGAATTTTATTTTCACGTAAAAATACGATTTGCTATTTTTTTTTTTTTTTTGACGTCTAAAGTCATTCTGAATCAAATGAAACTAGATTTGGAAGAAGTGTGTGCGAACTGATTTCAAAAATTCAAAAGGCATTTGTAGGAACTTTTTGATGACTATATATTCTGTTTTATGCAACGATTAGCCAAGCAATATCTTTAAAATTAACAAATAGGTGTGAAAATTTTTGGCATACAATGTTACAAAATTTTTAAAATTTAAAAAACATTGATCACTGAAAAATAAAAAATATTGATTCCTATTCTGAGTCTATCCGCGTTTCGTAGGTAGATTCTGATTTTAGTTGACGTCCATACTTAAAATTGATTTAAAACCCAAAATAAATTATTAATTCGAGAAAGCGACACCAATTGGAAATAGTATTGATTATTTTTTAGTGAAAGAAAAAATGTTATTTTCAAATAAACAATTGAATATTTTACCTAAATAGGTAAAAATCAATTATTATTTATTTGATCCATTATTTACACAAATTCATGCCACTTGTCTTGGCAAAATGCCACTTATAACTAGTTTCAGATATATTCAACAAATTTTTTTATATAACCCCTATAAAAGCTCACACGTGGAAAAAAAAACAACGGCGCTTTTACACTAAGCAATACAAAATTCTTCTTCGTAACAATTCTTAATCAATTTTATATAGAATATTAAATTTTTTCAATATTATTATAATATATAATTTTTGGCTCCACAAGAATTAGTGGTTAAAGCTATGGGATTTCAATCAGAGGTTCCAGAATCGATAATCATCTCCGACAGGTCGATATCAAGCAGTATCACCATCAGTATTACCAAAATTGCCAGAAATATAAATTTATTTAGAGATGGGACAACCATTTGGGTTGCCATCTATAAAGTTACGTAACTAGAGAAGTGAACACAACAGCACGAAAGACTCATTAAGTTCTAATTATTTTATACGATCAAACGATCATTCGATCTAGAAATTTTTTCACCAAATTACGACCAAAAATTTGCTGATGTTCAGAATGTATTAGGTGCAAATATTAAAAAAAAATCTAATTGCTGTTAAATGCAATTATTTAAGAATGTATAAATAGCGTTGCAATATCCATATTGTAAATGAACGAAAAATGTACCTTTTCTTTACCACAAAACTGTCAAATCATTTTTTTTTTGTCAATCAAAACTATATTCAAGTGTCATTTCAAAATGCAACAAATAAATACCCTCAACTTGCTGGTGTTAGCATGTACACTGACCATCACTAACACCAAATTCGCACGAATGTTTGTAAACAAGTATCCATCCACCCAGCCATCGAACCATCGAATTTCAATCAGATAGTCAATGTTTCTCGCTTACCGACCGACCAAATAAACTCGACACGTATTGGAAACGGCATCAATGCCGTCAATGCCGTAGACAAAATAGCTTTTGACAGATAGCATCGCTTTCAAATCCGTATTCATGTCAAATGTTCGACGATCAATGATCGAGGTGATACGTGTGTATGTATGTCCTAGGTTACACTTCCTTGAATAATGCAACTTACTCTTCCATTGTCGGCGTCGAAACCGTAAATTTTGCTTCTGGAAAATGCACGGCCGGACGTTGGATGGTTTTTAGGAGTAATGTTAAAAAATTTATGAGGGCATTATTCGAACATGCAGGCAGGTGTTTCGATTATTTTTGCACTTATTTCCAATTCTGCAACACGGGTGTTTTTATAAATCATTAAAGTCCCATCGTGGGTTAGCACAGATTAGTTTCGAGATCGATTTCAACCTCCGCCAGCTCGATATCAAACAGTATGATAAATTTTTACTTGAAGTTATAATTCTCGAGTACAATCACAAGCAAAAATCGCCATTAATATTAGATATGCATTTTTGGTACATATAGTCCACACATAAAAAAGCGTGAAAAATACTAGGTTAGGACGTACGATAACAAAAGCTCATGAAAGTCGTAAATCTAATAGCAGTGAAATAAAACATAATATTTCACATAATCAATCATTTTTAGTGATTGAGAAAAATCAATTCTAATAATAAACACATAAACATCTTATGATTATTGAAATCTTAAATATTTTATGTTCTCCATTATTCGAATAAACAGGTAATTAAATTATTTATATGGCAAAATTTATTTAATTTATTTTAAATTTTGTCCTTTAAATTTATTCAATTTTATTTAACCTAAAATGTGTGTTATTACAAATCGCTAAATTATCATCATCACAGTCATTGAAAATCTAATTGTTTTCAGTATTATTTCAAATATCCAAAATGAAAATTTTTGCTTATCTTTATATTACAATTCTTTCAGAACAGAAAAATGGTTGTATGTGTGGATACAATTTTTCTTCGACGATTTCAAAAAAACACAGATCAACGATTTGAATGTTTTAAATAATATTCGATTTTTATTGACAGGAAGACGTGCTGCTGATTAGTTTTTAACAAAGGCAGGTCTAGCCGTTACAGAGATACGCAGCATAGAGTGTAAAAAATAGAAATTAAGCTGTTGAGAAAACAAAGCATCCGATTTGAATGATTCAAAAAACATTTCACTTGCTTGGATGATATGAAGAATTGATTGAATTTTTGAGAATTCAGGTCCACAGGTTTTGGAGAAAAAATGTTTCAAAAGTGATCGTTAGACATATGCACATCAAATTATCAGATATTTTATAGAGATTTTAATAATAAGTGCAATAATTAAACCGATTTAGGGAACGTCCCTTGAACACGTGATCGATTTTATAAGAATTTTTGGACCCTTCTCTCTCTTAGTGATATTCAAAATTACCCCCCTCTCGTGTACAAAACATCGTGTACGTCACAACCAAAAGAAAAATAAACTTTATCGGGGCAACAAAACTTAGAAACCTGAACAATAGTGCCATCCAATTAGCTACTATTAATTTTGTTAGTTCTAATTGCGAATTTACGAGCAGCAACGTCATTGTTCTTTGGGTGCATATTATCATATCATTTTGCAAATTACTTTGTTTCTTTATCTCATTCAAATGTCGCCGAGCAAACTAGGTTTTACTCGGCTTATTGCCAAGTGTCCCAATAATTCCGGCGTGTCTGTCTGTCTGTTCACACGTTCTTCTGTTCTAATTTTTTGCTATTCTAGTGACGTAAAATGTTAATAAATAATAAGTTATACTCCGTGATCAAATTTGCAATATTCTAGTCTTAATAGCATTGTTTCAATTATCTTATTTTATATATAAAAATGGAGCTCTCGATCAAATGATTCGGTAAAACTCAAAAACGGCTTTGGCCAGTATTAGTCTTGAAAAATTCGTGCCAATCCAGAGATGGTCGAAAAGGTGAGATAATATTGCAAAATTGCATAGAAACTTTACATTTTTAATTTAAAAATTTTTGTGGAAGTGTAATCTAAATAAAACCATGGACGGTGGCTAATACGTGAAATGTCAAAAGTTTTTGAAAGATGATGTTCAATTACGTTTAATAGGGTGTTTTACGTGAATATTATTTAAGTATGACCAAATTGTAGTAAGTAGTTTTGTTTGTAGTTTTTTTATATACAAAAACGTTAGTAAACGAGCCGCAAGTGTTACTAGATACTCAAAATGTCAACTTTTTTAAAATCAAATCTTAATATGAAAATGCACTTTTTGGCATATTTTACTCAAACGCGGTGCTCTGAAAGATCTCATTCGTATAATTATATACTCATTGGTATTTATAAAACATTTTCTAAGTTATATTATTTTTTATTTTTGATATTTAAATTAAGAACCTAAATTTGGTATCGATTAAATGCACATTTTGTCGAATAACATTTTCCCAGTTATAATTTTCAAGAATTTATCGAAGAATAGATAGTAATATATGAAGGTCCGGGGTTAAAAAGGTCCACCACCGATGTATCAGAAATCAGTAAAGTTAAGCATTGTTTAACAACAATATTTGAAAGTAGAGGAAAAATATGTATAACCAGCTATAACCTTGATTTGAAAACTGTAGTCTTTGAATTGGGGGAGATAAACGGTAATCTTTGAAAATCCATAATAAAAGTATTTTCTTCCGTTAGTTTTTTAACATTAGTTAAAAATGTAATTATTTTGTAAAATCCTTTAAAATTAAAATAAGACTTAAACTGGTCATTTCAAGTTACGCCGCCTATATGGTAAAAAGGTCTAGAAAACACATTTTTGAAAGACAGCAAAAAAGCACATTTCTACAATGATGAAGTAGAAGGCAGTTTACTGAATGTAGTCAGATAATTCTTCGTTTGAAATTTAGTTATTTGTTGTGATATAATTGTTATGGTTTTCACAATATAGTTTATATTTGTTCAAAGTCAAATTGGACCTTTGTACCTCGACCTGCTCCACATATATATTTTTTATTAAATTTACTTTAATTCATCGAATATTACTTGAAAATTTTCAAAAAGCAGGTCAAAGCAGAAATACTTAATTCATTTTCTATCTCTCCTCGCAGAAATATGAAAATTTTCAGTAATATTATTTACAATTATACACAAAATCCAGAATCCAAAAAGAATCTGAAAAAATCTTGAAACGTAATCAATGAGTCGAAAGACCAAAAAAGACTAGGATGGATTACACTATGTTTTTTCTATAGAAAGTGTATAAAACTCCCAGTTTGATTTTGTTGACAAAATACAGACAAACTAATGGGGTTTATTATTTTTATAATACCTCATTGTATATAGCATTCAAACGACACATCCTTATACACTTACAGTATTAATATTTTGATTCTCTAGAAATTGTTTAGAATATACCTTTACTTAGCAAAACAACGTTCGCTGGGTCAGCTAGTGCTTTATAAAAAGGGTTCATTGCGTTCTACGTCTATTTACCACTGCAGCACGAAAATTCTTCAGTGACACATCTTCATTCCAGTGCTTTTGCCATCCAAGTAAACAATGTTTAATGCATATACTGTCGGCTTCCCGAGTGGAAATTTGTTACGGCAAGCCCTAACTCAGGTCGGCCTATAGGCCCCTAATAGGCTGTACTCCGGCGTCCGTATTACGGGAATTTAGTGCATGGCACTCATAGGGGCCATATATGGGCGGCCCTAATATGGTAATTTGAATAGGGTCCATAAAAGGCATGCCTGAATTCAGCCCTAACACGGATTGCCCTATAATAAATTGAAACGGGCCATATTCGGATGCCCTATTGTAACCTAATACGTATTGCCCATGATATGATGATACGGGCCGTATTGGAAATTCATTACTAGAGCCCTAATACGGCTTACCCACAGATTATTTAGACAAGCCCTATCTGCATTCTTTATTTGAATCCTACTAGGATTCAATATCAATATAATCAAAATAGTTTGATTTATTAATATTTTGTAAAAAAAAGGATTATAATGTGTATTATTGATCAATGATTGTCGTTATAGTCTAAAATAAATATAGAAATAAAATACATAATTAATAATAAAGAAATAATAAATAATAAAA
>NW_020537324.1:71441627-71459168 GCF_003426905.1 Ctenocephalides felis | reverse complement strand
AAAAAAATTCTTTGATACATTTAACGATTAACGTTATAATCATTTTAAAGTCTATTTTTATTTCCCTGGTCATGTTTTCATCAAGAAGTTGAATCAATTACACATGTTGATCGATTCGCAGGATATTTTTTGCTTACAACATATTTTTAAATAGCCCAAATTAATTTTTTATTAGTTTAATGAAGTGTTTACTCGATGAGTTCAGCGTCCGATGGACGAGATTGTGTAATAAAACGTTATGTGCCGATAAAAATTAATTAAATACAAGGCTGAAATGAAAATTTAATATGATCATCCAGATCTGTTTTAGCTAAATGACGTCCGTGTATTTTGATCAATGGATACTTGACTAAAATAACTATAAGATAAATTTTTCAAATAATCACATGCACAAGTTTTCAACCATTTGGTACATTTATTTGAGAAAAAGTTTGAATAAATTTAAAAAACAAAACTAAACTCTATAATATTTAAATTTAAAAACTACTCTTATTGGATACCATTTTAGCATACTATTGACCAAAAATACCAGAATGAAAGGTCATTAATAATAAATTTACAAAAAGAAAATGTTATTTTTCCAATGAATTCACAAAAGCTAGTAGCTAGTAATAATTTAAAAATTCATAAATACATATTAAGTTTATTAATAATGCTAAGATTGATTTATAAGTTAATTATTTAATAAGACTTTTTATTAAACAATTGAAGGAATGGCCAATAAAAAAAGTCAAAAAAAAACGAACAAAATATTTTTCTATCCCAGAACAAATGTTCTCAATGCTCCAGTTTAAATTTACATCCACTTACACAATTTTCCATTTCAATTTACCTACAACATTCGATATACGATATTTTATTTGCTTTGAGAAATATTTATACTTTAAACGTTTTCCGCTAAAATGAAAACCCAAACATGAAAATATTCCATTTATATGAATCAAAACAAAAATCTGCAAATATTCCATCCGAAATAAGTGTCGGAACATACGGTGAACTTGCATTTCTTAACAGGGAAGAACAACCTTTTAATATTAATACACAAAAAAATAAAATTTCTAAAATTTTGTGTAATAATTACCATCACCAAGGCCAGATCAAGAATGAAGTCTATTTTATATGTCTGTCAATCTTAAAATCACATTCAATGATTTCATATTTTTAAAATCTCTATTTTTATTCCTGAGGGGTAAATACAGAACAAAAGTGCTTTATACTGTTTTAGTGTTTTCCGCACTCAACAGAGGGTCTACTGCACTCAAATTTATAACACTTGTAAAATAACTTTTTTTTTAAATAAAATTTCTTGCACTTTGTTACATATTTTTGTGAAAGTACATTAGTGATTTAGTTGAAAATATGCTTTATCTGATTTTATTTTATTTATTCAAATTAACCAAATCTTATCTAGAATTAAACCTAGAGGTAAATTTACGTGCTACGGTTGGTGACGCCCTCTATAGAGTGGGAAAACAATTAAAATTGAGGTAATGAAGTTTTACTTGGCTGGAAAAATTATTATCTAATAACAAAAAAAAAAACTAGTGGGGCGCATGGCATCGTGCCTTAAGGCAAATTGCTGGAACTTCCCGTACCGTAATGAAATATTCGAGGAATACTGAATAATTTCAAATAGATTATTATAAATACTGTAACATGTCTAATATTTATAAGAATAATATAAACGGAATTGCAAAGTTAAAATTATTTGTTTAAAGTATATTAGAACTTTAGTCAGAATTGAAAATAAAATCTGAATTATTACAAAAAAAAATGATACAATTATTTTGTTAAAACAAGCTGAAAGTTCTTTGAATGCTTTCAATTGGGCGGTTAGTTCTCTCAAAAACTGACATTTTTTGCACATTTAGCTCTGTATCTTCGAAATGGCTGGGCCTGCCATTGCCAAAAACTAATAATCACTTCTCCCAAGCATTACTAATTGAATGTTTTTTAGATCATTCAAATCGGATACTCCGTTCACTCAAAAACTCGATTTCTATTTTCTGCACTTTTTGCTCCGTATCTCCGTAACAGCTGGACCTGCCTTTGCCAAAAACTAATCAGCACATTTTCCTATCAATAGGAATCGAATGTTTTTTGAACCATTTAAATCGGTTGATTTCTGCGCCTGAAAACGTGGACGAAAAATTGTATCCATACATACATACACACACACACACACAATTTCGATTTTCGGCCCAATACAATAACTTACCCTACGGGAAGTTAAAAACAAATATATTAACTAGACATTTGGATGCCTAATTCAAATCACTTGATACGATATCTCTAAAAAAAATCTTAAAATGTAATATTTATAAAACATGTAACATTATCATCGTAATTACCTTTTGATCCGATTTACGAACAGATTATCCCATTACCTCGGTTCACATCCCCTGGACTAAGTAGGAAACTTTTAGAAGGAAAACATCTTGCAGTCTGAATAAAACATTTTTCTGCTTTTCCTCTGCTATGTACACCAAGTAAAATAAATACTATTAAGGTATTCCAAGAGAACTTGTATTTGATTTAAGTAAAAAAACGAGAAAAATATGATTTTTCCGGATTCGCAGTTGCAGGAAATTCTATGAGGAATAAGATTTGAACTGTTTATAAAGCTTAATAGTAGAGTAATATGATTTGGTATGGTAGAAAGGAAACAAAATTACATTTGGAACTCAAAGTATTTTTATTAGCTGTTAGTCAAACAATTTATTTTTCCGTCTATTATTGCACTAGATAAATTTACAAATGGATTGTTTTTGAGATGTTTTTGTGTGCTAAAGTGTCAAACAACTGTTTCTAATAAAATTAGACAATGTTGCGAGACAATTCCCACGCACAAGCGAATTAATTTAGTTCATTTTATAAATAAATTTGCGAATCGCAACTAGACCGAATGCCCTGTTTATTATTTTAGCTTTGTCCTAGTTTTCCAACAGTTTAATACGTCATTAGAATGAAATTCAAATCAATTGATAAAACCTAGAAAAAAATTACAATGAGTACAAAATTATTTTCGCAAATATTATAAGGTCGTCCTTTTATTTGACATTTTAGATATTTCAGTTTTTTTATGTTGCGGTTTATATGTATATATATACATAACTATTTATATTATTAGATATTTGAATTGATTCTTATTTATTTCATTTTATTTTTTTAAATTTTAGGTACTTAAATTCTTGTATTTAAGAAAATAAAGATATTTAGCTTCTAAGTTATTACATTACATAGATATTCTTTTTTTTTCTGTTCTAATATAAAACCACATGATTCTTATGGGAGAAGTTTTATTTTACCAAACAAAATCAGTCATTTGTATAATAAAGAATTCTTATATATATATATATATATATATATATATATATATATATCTTCTTATATCTTCTATATATAATATTACTTGACAAAATATTTCAATCAATGACTTAAAATTTTCAATTACAATAATATTATCTGTTTTTTTGTACGTTGAGACTTTGCTCGAATAGTTTAAACGAAAAACTAGTGATGTGTGGCATCGTGCCTTAAGCCAAATTGCTGGAACTTCCCGTACCGTAATGAAACATTCGAGGAATATTAAATGTTTTCAAATAGATTATTATAAATACTTCAACTTATATATGTTTGCAGAAAAGTAAATAAAAAAATTTAATCAATCGTATTTAAAATGAAGGACCATCTCCAATATTTATAAGAATAAGTATATAAGTGTGCTTCAAAGGTTTTGCTAGAAAAAAAATAAATTTCGAATTAAAATAGGTCTTTGTCTTTCTGATTCAAATTGTAATGAGAATCTTGTAGTTTATGTGGAATTTATTTGATATTTTGTTTAGTACTTTTAATATTAAACCAAAATTCTAATTATGATAATAAACTTAGAATATTGCGAAAACCAGTCAAATAAAATTCATTTTCCCTCTCATCCTGATTACCTTTATTAAAAAGCATTCGGATAAAATCTAAATAATAATTTCACCTCTACGTTTTCCGATATTAAAAAGCATAAACAACTTTGTATTTTCTACTTCCAGCTTCTATAATTCACATTGTACATTTCATCGCATAATGCACCTTCGGCTTCATTTTAATATTATATATAAAACATTGTTTTTGTTTTTGTTTATTTTTCAGTGTACATTTTCGCATTCAGCATACTGAATTAAAAAATACAAAAAAATAAAAAAATAGAGCAGCAGAAACTGTAGTAAATATAACAATTTCCCGCATCTTGCACTAACAAAAGTTTAATGCAGTTTTGAGCAAACATAGTTTGTGATTGCGAGAGCAAAGAATATAATAAAAGTCGTCAAATTTTGAATGTTTCTTTTTGTTTTGCTACTCTGGAATAGAGGTAGACAACCTTTTCTTGCTTTGAAAAGTTTCAATCTGAAAGAAATAAAATAAAATGTTTTCTGATTAGTATACGCTCACCGCGTTATACGAGGGTAAATATATTTCATATTTATTTTAGATCTCTCGTATATAGTATTTCACGAATAGAAAAGATATCAGTCAAGGTTTTCTCGTGAAATATGTCAACACCCGTCTGAGAACAAGCTATTTTTAAAAATACTAATTTATTACAAATGAAGTGAAATTAGGAGGCTCTAAAATAGTTTTGACCTTGTTCCTCGTATATATATATATATATATATATATATATATATATATATATATATAAAGATTAAATAGATTTTTTTTTATTTCATTAAACGTTTCGACACTTGATGTGTGTCATCATTTAGCAATTTAAGATACATATTACATAAATACTTTGATAATAAATAAACATAAATATATAAAAAGGAGAAATTTATATACATACCAAACCAGGAAAAACAACATAAGTACATTATTTGTGTTTTTCAGAAATATTAAAAACTCTTTATTTGTGCGATTTGGTTTTTTCTAGTTCATAAACTTTTATTTGGCCTATTAAAATTTATGAACAATAAACTTTTATGTTCTAGAGAATTAAAATTAAAATTTATGTTGAGTAATTATAAAATATTATAATTTTATAATGATACAAAGTAATATTGTGACAGTATCAATAAATAACATGGAAAAAATAGAAGAGTAACTGTTAGAAATTAATTTTGTATTTTTTTAAATCTACAACTTTTCATTCAAATTTTTTTTGAAATTATTTCAATTAAGATTATTAACTCAAAATAGATTAACTGTTAATATATTGAGTCGTTGATTTGTTGCTAAATTTATAAAAAAAAATAATTCCAATAAGAACCATGTATTATTAAATTTAAAATAATTTATCAGTGAAATGGTTAAAATTTATTGAAACATAATTTTCTTAAATAGAATGAACATATACATTAATTTTTCCTTATTATTAATTTATGAATTACAAAAATTTTCAGTATCAAAGAGCACACTATTATTGATCAAATTATAATATAAAGAATGTTGGAAATATCTGCATTTTATATTTTGTTTTACTAAATAATAATCCGTATTTACAAAAAAAAGTTGTAAGTAGAATTCTAAAATAGTAGAGAAAAAGTGAAGATTTCTGTTGATAAAATTTACTAAACTGTGAAGTTGTTTGAAGGAAACATGAACTTCTGTTTCAATATTTTATTTTAGTAACAAATTTTACCTAGTTTCTCAATAATACAAAATTTAATTCCAAAGTGTCTGTATCGATATTTTCCCCAACAAATTGTATAATTCAATTATTCAGCCACCAAGTTGCTTATAACTTGTATATTATAGTTTGAAAACTCGCTCAAGTATTGATTACTTTCTTGTCTCATGAATTTTATAAAGTTTACACTTCCCAAATGGGACGACAACTCGGTTTCTAGGGCGTTGTAAATAATATTGTTAAAAAAGTTTCTCCTCGGAAACTTTTTCACTGGACACGTTAAATTGATTTATCGTTTCCAAGACTTCTTCTTCCGGAACAGATCATAAATATGAAATGAACGAAATTGTGTTGTAAATAATATAGAAATTTTATACTGTATGGTATGACAAGAAATGAATAAGAACATGTGTACAAAAATATTAGGTAAAGGTGATTGTTTTTTTTTTTTGAATCCTATTGCTGATATTTATGATTTACGTTTATTTTAGTATTTGCATTCTCGGCATGAATATCGCGGAAAAGTTTTATGCACGTCCACGTCTTCTTTACTTTTACAAAATGTCTAAATCTCAAATGCAAGACGTTTCTTGAAGATTTATGCATCGAAATTTATTTGAACAAGAATCACGCCGTGTTTGCGAATCATAAATGTCTTTGCGAAATGCTTCTTATGGAAATAAAAATAAATTTATAGGAAAGTGTATTTTTTATTTATTATTCTATTTTTATAAAAAACTAGATGATCCGACAGACGTTGTTCTGTACCCATGTCTACATTTTTTTTATTTAATATACTAATATATACCATTTACCTAAAATAATATATATTGTTTTTTAAATTACTCTTCACGCCAAAATGCATATACATTTATAACATGAGCGATGTTAAATGTAGAACTGCTTTAAATAAAATGAGTCTCAATTCTCACACTATATTGGAAATTGAAATCTTTTAAACGGTATAACATAACTATAACCATAACAATAACTGGTACTTCATGTTGGATTAAATTAATTTAATTTTTTATTTTTTAAGATATCCAAAATTGCATTTTAAACTTCTCCTAATCGATATCGTGTGGGCCGAATTGTATGTATTCATCTTTACTTTCCCATTTGTTGTTTTGAAGTGAAATTTTTAACGTATTTTATAAATATTGTGGAAAGATTAATAAAAGATGCAAAGAAATTATATATTGAAAAAAAAACTATATTGAAAATTTAATATCCGAACCTTGTGTTGGCGTGCGCTAGTATTTATGAATACATTTGCCTTAAAAGTAGGACCTGCCCTGATTAATACTTAATTTCATATTTTAAGTGAATTAATTTGTCATATCATGTTTATATGTGTATCATTCAATCTGCTATACATATACTGTATTTTATATAATTTTAATTTTTGCCACATTTCATTTTTCTTATTAATAATCACAAATTTATTATACATATTCTAATATTGTCTAGGTTCATAAGTAAATTGAAATTTTTGGCAGATGATAGTTTTTATCTGTTTTCAATGCAAACAATGACATGTCGTTTTTTACAATTTTTTTCATTTATTTCTACAATATTGCACATGCATCCTAGAAAATTTCCTTAACAAACTTCAGAAAGACTTATCAAAATCCGCATAATCATTTAGGTGGAGTGAGTGCTTGTAATTTAATATGAACTTTATATGCAATAGCGCTTAAATTGATTCTACGTTTTAGTTAGAGCACGTTTGTATGAGAAAAAGTAAGATTGTTTTTAGGATTTTTCGGCGATTATTCGATTTTTTCTCGCCGTAAGAATTGGCCAAATTGGTTCAGGCGTTGTTGAGTTATGCGCTTACCAACACAGTTTGCGATCCATTTTTATATATAAGATATATAGTTGATACTAAACAAAGTAGTCTAGTATCGATTACAATCAAATCAATTTATTTTTTAATTGTACGTTTTTTATGTAAAATTTCTAGAGATCTAAATATTTGTGTACATGATACCTATGATAAGGAGGATTTATTATTAATTATATTTTTCTTTGTTTTTCAGAAGTGGAGGTATCCCGCGGAGGCCGAGGCTCCCGCCAAAGTTCCCGCTCCCGGGAGGACCCCCGGAGGCACACTCTTGGAGGCGACATGCTCTACCAGCAACAGATGCTGCCTCAGAGGGCACTCGATCTCGAGGTAAAAATTTTAATCACTATATTATATTTATAATATTATAACACACACCGATATCAATTACTGACGATTGACATCAGCGAATCTATCCCCATTTCAATAATTAACGATTGACATGAAACGACATTTCCATTGAAAATAGTAATAATAGTATTACTCTTAAAATCATTAATAACACTAAACTGATACATTTTACCGAATACATACATACATTTTACCGAATATAAATATTACAATTTTTTTGTTCATTATGTAAGTAATAAATTTTCTCACGTGCACAATAATGAAAACGGTGGAGACGCCGTGTCATATTTTTTAATCCGCCATAATTGAAACTTCTACGTGAGGATTTACAGAAATGTTTTATTATTTCATTTTTCATCGCAAAACGACAACGCAATATATATATATGTATATATATATATATATATATATATATATATATATATGCGCGAAATACAAGTATAACTACGACTTTAATAAGCAAAATTAAAAATAAAATTGCATTATTTGCAAGTAAACACCATGAAAATATGTAATAGAAATTCTATGGTAAATATACCATAGAATATATTCTATGGTTTTTGATGAATGTGCAATTTGCTATTGACAAAGGTATTAATATTGATATTTAATAGAAAAAATGGTTTTATTAACGTTTAAATTTTTCACAAAAATATATTACAATTTTATTTTTACTTCTTTCAAAAATAAATAAATGACGTAATCCATAGGTAAATTTAGGAAAAAAATGTTTAGAACTACGATTCGGAATTAATCCTTTTGAGTTTTATAAAATAAGAATTTTTTTGAATGCAAAAAGTGAATTTAATATTTATTGTCGTTTGTATATCATATTTAGTGACCCAATTTATATATTTCTTGTTAAAATCATTGGTGAATGATTTGGAATGCTTTATTGCAAGAATAAAAGAAAAATCTTTTTTACTAAATTTTTTTAGACGAATTTTCATAGTTAATACTGCAAAACTTAATTGAATCAGAATCATTTTTCCTATATAAATATTTTTTAACAAAATTTCATATATCATTGGTTTTTAATTATAAAAATAATAATTATTATTATATATGCTAGAACTAATTATAATTAGTTCTGAATATAAAAAGTGTTAGATGTAGACAGCCCTTAATACAGTGATTTCCAACCTGTGGGGCGCGCCCCCCTGGGGGGGCGCCATACCGTTCCAGGGGAGGCGCGAAGCTGTTTCAAAAACATTATTTTTAAATGCTGAGTAAGTGTCAAAAACAAATCAGCAAAATACTTAAAGTACTTCTAAGAGTGTTTGAACTCAAAAAAGAAATTGCTATATTTCTTGCTGATAACAAAAGAGACGGAGCAATCTTGTTTTAGGACACAAAGTTCCTCGCAAAATTTGCGTATTTAGTTGATATTTTTCAAAGACTTAGCGATTTAATTAAATCAATGCGAGGATCTCAAATTCGTGCTTTTGTTCAGAAAGACAAGATTACGGCTTTAATGAAAAAATTAGAACTGTGTATAGCTAGTATCAAATAACTTTATAACTTTAACATGTTTCCCACTTTTAAAATTACTTGTGTTTCTGATGAAAAAGAAGTAAGCAAAGATCTTATTATTATATCAGTCATATGACTAGTCTACGAAACCAATTTTCGCATTACTTTATCTAATTACGTCCAAATACGAATGGAATAGAAATCCATTTACCATTGAGAAACATGATGATTTTGGTCATTCAACAGTAGAACAGAAAATGATAATTGATTTATCTAGTGATAGCACATTGACGCAGATGTTTCAGAACGAAAATATATTGTTAAGTTTTGGTTACCAGTAAAGGACGATTTTCCTACTTGGCAAATAATGCTTTAGAAATTTTATTACCATATATTTTCGTTCTGAAACATCTGCGTCAATGTGAGAATTTTCTTTTTCACATAAGTAAGTTCTCACAAATATTTGTGAGATCTTACTTATGTGAAACAGAAAATTCTTATAATAAATAGTTATGTTTGTATGTATATTTTTTTATAATACTGTGTATTATTTGGTATAATTTCAGTTATATTAAGTATATTTAAATTAAATTGTTAGAAAAATAAGAAGGGGGGGCGCAATATTTTTTTCATTCGAAAGGGGGGCGCAAGGAAGAAAAGGTTGGAAACCGCTGCCTTAATATATATAAATTGTTTTTTTTTAGTAAGTTCAGGGAAGACCTAATCGTAATTCATTCACTAACTGGAAGCAAAATACAAATTTTTTGATTAATACAATGACTATTACAAATCAGAGACTTATAATAAGAAGGAGAAAATTTAGGGCTGTAATTACAGTTTTTTAATAATAAAATGAAAGAAATTCGTCGAAAAATTACAAAAAAATACAAGTTAATAAATAAAAAATAAATTTTAATTAATATTTTTGGATCATTATTGAATATATTTTACTATAAAACAAGTTTCATAAATATTTGTATTTTATTTTTAAAAAAAACCTGCAAATCCTTAATTTGGATGAATAATAGAGAGTGCACTTTAGTTTATAGATTATAACAAATTTTGTTTTTAAAATTTTCCTTTACAAAAAAAATCAACTTTTGCTTGTAATATTTATCCAGTATCAATAGATGTAATATTTAATTAAACAATTAAACAAGTATTTCAGTATTTTTGGTGAAAAAAATCCGCTAAATGAACAAAATTCAATAATAATGCATAAATTAGAACATCAAACTAGAAACAGTACGATTATTTGCAATATGACATTTGCCAGAAACAAAATTATCAAACTATAATGCAGCATACAAAATAAAAGCAAAATTAACTTTTCATAATTTTGTTCAAAAACTCATCATGTTTAAATAATTTGCTCATTTTTCGCACTCCAACGTAATTAAACGCAACACTCACAAAACTTTTATTATATAATTGAATAGAAAACATGAACTGAACTCGTTAATTATAGAAGTTGCGAAATTAACAGAGTTTTATGACAAACAAGTAAATTGTAATTGAAATATTAAAGTTTGTTATATGAAATTCATTAACGGGCTATTTATGGCTTTGAATAATGGAAAAGGTTTGATAGAAATTAATAAAAGCCATGATAAATTTCAATAAAATCGTATTGCGTAAACACAATTATATAATTAATTTTTTAACCTAGTCTATTCCATACTATTTAATTCTATTTCTCTCTATTTCGATCCATCTCTGTACAATATTTATATTCTCTCATATTTTATATATACTAAGTGTCGTATATCTACTCTCTAGTTAGTATAGAGCGATTTGTCATCATGCAAATTGCGTGTTCTGTTGTGTTTAATAAGAATTAATTGTACTATATTTATCAAAGATGACATTTGTCGATTAATTTCATCAATTTAATAAATATGTTTTTTTAAAATGCTTTCTCACGATGTCAAGATGGGGACTAGAAATCAGAGATCGAGGAAGGTAAGATGTTGAAATATGGAAAATTATTGGATGTACTTTATTATTTATCAACATTGTTATTTATATATATATATATATATATATATATATATATATATAAATATATATATAAATATATTAACAATTTGCGTTTTAATATTTGTTATGTTTTGTCTCATATGTGTAATCATTCATCAAGACAAAAAAACAAAACAAACCACAAAGTTGAAATATTTTTATACAAAATTTTGATTATACAAAACGTTTACTGATACTGACGATGATACAAAAGTTAAATTTTGATAGAATAATTGAAATTTATGTATATTTTGCAACTTTCAACAAATTTTTAATTTTTTTATATTAGTTTATTTTGTAACAAAAATATAGTTATATTTCAACAAATTTTCTTATTTAGTTTTTACCAAATGTTCAGTTTGATGTTACAGTTACAATTTTTCATTTTATAATTCTCGATATGGTTTTAGTGTTTTAATATTAACAAAAATTGTAATTTGTTTTAATCAATTTTATGTTTTGCACTTCCTGCCCTGAATTGTCAATATTAAATCATTCTTTAATTGATTAAATTACATGCTAAATCAATTTTTATATAGTTTTTGAAGAAAATAATATAAAAAAAAACATATTTTAAGCTTTATGATTTATTACTTGATAATATTTTTTTCTTCTTAGTATTAATAAGAAATAAAGCTTTAGAATATAAAAAACATTTATTGATGTTGTTTTTTCAAGCAAATAAATTCTTAGTTTTTTTAAATTGAAGGCTATATTTCTATTATTTTGTAATATTAAAAAATATTTACAAACATATTACATAAATCAAAAACTATTGTCTAGAAAAAATACGTACATATTACGAAACTTATCTAAAATGAAATTAAAAGTTTAATACTCTCTACAAAAAACCAATTTTAACAAAACTTTCATAAAAATTTGTAACAATATAAATATTTATTCCAGTATCAATTTATTAAATGTTCTTATTAACTATTAGAAAACTAGCAACAATGAAGTGAATTTTGTTGATATTTCTAAATTACCGTCATACTGATTGTAAAAAAAATGTTTTTAAATTAAAAATGTTACTATTTCATAAATAATATAATAATAATTAATTTAAAATATCAAGGCTGTCAGTGCTTTTTGAACCACCATTATTAGTAGGGCCATTTAATAGCTACTGAGGACAATTTAATTATCAAATTTTATATAATGCAAAAATTAAACACTAAATTTTTCAACAATAATTATATTTAAATTAAGGGTACTATTTGATAGTCATTAGGGCAAATAAACACTTTTTAAGAGCTCAAAATCATGTATATGGGCACAAAAATTTTAATAGTTAAATTAGCTTAGATCTTGGAAATTACTATTGTACAGCAAATGCTAAATAAATTTTACATAATTATCAAAGGCAAAAAGTGATTGTACATTTAGTAAACTTACTACAAAATTTTTATAAATAGAATTTAGTAATCTATAATAATTATTTCAATAAACTAAAGTTGCTGACCTAATAAATGTGTATCAAAATTAATTATAAAAATATTCTAAGTAGTTAATTATAAATTTTATTTATTCAATTAATGTCGTATATCTAATTAATGTGCAACAAATTTAAAGTTATATTTAGACATGCTTTAGCAAAATTTATCATTATTTTTATAATTTTCATGCATTTATAATTATAAAACTAAAGAATATATAGAAGTCAAAAAGCATAAATATGTAACTAAATAAATAGTTTATTTAGGAATTTTTAACATTTTTTTATTTCATACAGATTAATTCATTTTTCACTAAAATTTAGTTCATTTTTAACCATTCTTTAGTTTTCATTGAATTTCATTATTTATTTACTAATAGAATTTCTTATTTTTATAATTATAAGTTTAGAAAATATAAACGCATAGGAATTATATTTCTCTAACGATGGATTTCTTTTCATTTCCAAAAAAAATATTAGTGTTTCTTTCAACAAATTTTATTATTAATTTCATAACTAATTTTATTATTTATTTTTCAACATAATTAACTTTTTTATTATTTTTAGGCTTTTATAATATTCATTTATTTATTCAACGCCCAAGGCAATAATACAATATAATTACATTTTAAAGTGTACAAATTATAAACTGAAGATAATATGTGAGAAAATTAGAGTATTAAGGGGGTATTCTACTGTAGCATTTTGAAAAAATCGAATTTTTTTTTCACATTTTCAAAGTTTAGTTATTCAAAAATATGTCATTAAAAGGATTTTTCAAAACTACTATCATTTCCTGAGTTATATCCGTTTTAGTGACGTGGCCTCGGTTCGGGTCCGACCGAGTCTCAAAAACTTTGAACGCGTTTTTCTCGGAACTACTACAAGGATACCTCGAGTTCTAATGAACCAATTTACTTCAAATTTGGAGAGGATTTTCTCTATACATTCCTTTATCGCATGGACCTTTCCCTAAACTATAACTTTTTATTTAGTATTTTCAAAAAGTTTGGAATTGTTAAAAAAAAACATGAAAACAAAATTTTTTTTTTCAAACTGCCGCCATTCAAACAAAGAAATTGTGTTTAACTTATCCAAGGTTCATACGATAGCGGCATCTATAATAATTAAGATTCCATCTATTTTTTATGTTTCGGATCACCAGGGGGGTTGGAATCATGCACGCCAGGACACCCTCTTTTTTTTGAGCCCCCACTTTGACTGCTCATAACTTTGTGAATTCTAATTTTTTTTCTTTAATATTTTTTTTTTATGTAATTATAAAATATCAATAAACAAATGATAAAAAAAATCGATAGTAAAAATATTATTTGTTTCTTTTATACAGCGCTTCAAAAACCGGTCAAAGTTCATGCTTCTACAGTAGAATACCCACTTAAGAGTTCATAGATAGAGAGCTTTGTATACATACATAACACTTAATATAAACTACAAATATATAACACTAAATAAAAACTAATAATATGTAGGTTACAAATATTTAATCGACTTATATATTTAAACATTTCCAACATTTTTTTCATTATTAATTACTTTATTTTTCAACCAAATTCATATTTATTTTTATGCTTTTTTATAATTTTTTAATTATTTTTTATAATTTTTCAGGCTCCTCCAACCCGTGGCTACGCCCCTCTGGGGTCTCGGAGCTGCCGGTCCGTTGTTCGACGACGACCCCGGAATAATGTCGGAGGTCGAGACCGCCTCCACTGGATTCCGAAGAGGCGGCAAACAGAGGAGCTCATTGCCCGTCGTACGAACGCCTTCCAAGACGCTCGAGAGACCTCTAGGTCAGTAATGGAATTTGATAATTGATCTAGAAAATTATAGAATCAGAAGAATAGAAATCAAATTATATTACCACGACGAATATATTCGTCAATCACAGAGTATGTTGCCTTGCTAAGATATCGGAAGAAAAATATTACAAAGTTTAAAAAATTCTTCTTTGTTAACATAAGCATATGTTGCATACGTATTGAATTAAAAACTGATTAAATTGAATGAAATATTATACTTGTCATTGTATGAAAGTAATGGCATCTGATAATTGATCTAGTAAATTATAGAATTAGATGACGAATAGAATCGATATTGTAACATATTTTGTAGTTTTTTACTTTAACACGAAACATGAAAACGATGCATGTTTTGTATTACTAGAAAATGGTAGAAATTGGTTGAAGTCAGTATTAATACATTAATGTTAACTATAAATTTTGATAAATAATCAATTTTTTTATTAACTTCCCGAAGGAGAAGTTTATGTTTTCATCAAAAAATCCGAATCGCTAATTTTATGTTTTCTCGACGTTTCAAACCATTCTGAGTCGAATGAGACCAAATTTGAAAAAAGTATGTGTGTGTGTGTGTGAACAGATTTTTTGCCGTAAATCGACCTTTTCTCGAAAACGGCTGGGCTGATTTCAAAAATTTAAATGCCATTCGATGTATCTCGACGAGGACTAATTGTGGGACGATCGGCCGAGACGTTTCTTCTTATGAACAGCAGAAAAGTGAAAAAAAATTTGTCTACGTTGTAGGCCGCAATTCTGAACCGATTATGAAAATTCAAAAACCGTGCGAAAGGTATTGATTGGGAATCGTGCTGATTAGTTTTTTGGTAAAGATCAGCCGGGCCGCTTTCTTGTAATAAAGTGTTAAAACTTTTTTTTTCGACGGTAGATACTATAGTCTTCTAGATCATACTAAAATATTACGGCCCTACGACAACTGGTTTAGCTTTAAAAATTCGTCAAAAACGCCTGAACCGATTTCAGAAATTTAAAAGCTATTTGATGTATTTCGACGAGGACTATCTTTTGTCAGTTTTGTGAGACGATCTGCCAAGCCGTTTATTTGTGATTTTAAAAAAGTGTTAACTTTTCGTCCACATTTAAGCTCATCCTACCGAACCGATTTTAAAAATCAAAAACTGTTCGAAAGATATAGTTGGGAATATTTGAGAATGGTACTGATTAGTTTTAAATGAAAATCTACCGAGCCGTTTTCTTTGTAATTGACTATTGAAAGAAAAAATTAAGCCGATTTTTATAGAATTTTTTAGCGATATATATCATGGTCTTATAGAACTTACTGAAATATTACGGCCTTACGACAAGTAGTTTAATTTTAAAAATTCATCAAAGTTTGAGAAAATGAGTAGTTTTTTTGACGTTAGCTAAAATTAAAATTAGACGATTTACTTGATATAACAATAAAGTACTGGGGTTAATAAACATAGTAAACCATTAAAATCCTACGGAAACTGGTTCAAATATAAAATAATTGTTGATTTTTGAAAGTTGCTTTTTGAAAATACTCCGAGTTAACGTGTTCGTTCGTTTTCAATTATGTGTAATAAATCCACTCATAAATTAATTTTTTTTATTGATTAAGTCGCTTATTTACACATATCGGGAAGTTCATGTAACTTGCCTCAAGGCTAAATACCAATACCAACTAGGTTTATTATAGTTCCAACTATCTCCTCTCGGTTTAAGCAAAATACCTCCTCTCAGACTAGACCACTTTTATATATGCTTATCATTTATTTACTTGTGCAAAGCGAAGCAAGAAAACTAAACGTTTTCTTTTATCCATAAATTTTCCTAGAGAAACGTATATCTTCGCGCACTTCTTTTGAAACACATCGGAAATTACAAGGAAGAGTGCCTCATGAAATTTGAATATGTTGTAATTTATTTGAAAATTGTCAGGTTATTTTACAGAAAGTTAACCAGTCATAGTTTGAATCACAAAGATTGAAGATTATTATTATAACTTGGTATATAAACGGATAATAATTCTGTATTAGCTCTTGTAGAATAGTATTATATTGTAGAATAAATAAAATCGTAATGCAAATTTATTTTTTGCTGATAACAAGGTTTACTTGGATACGTTCATTCAAATAATTTAAATTATTAAATAATTGAATTTATGTATAACTAAACTAGTGCTGCACGGTATCCTGCTTTAAAGCAAATTGCTAGAACTTCCCGTACCGTAATTAAAAATCTTGGTACGGAACGCAAAAAAAATTACGCAAAATGTGTACACATTATTAATGACAAATGCCAAATGACATTTATTTTTAACTTATTTTTAACTTATTTTTATTGACAGTCCATAACCGCTGGACCTGCCTTCCCAAAAATTTAATCAGTTCTTTATCTTGTCAATACAAGTAAAATTTTTTTGAATTATTAAAATAGGACGTTCCGTTCTCTTAAAAACTGAGATACCGTTTTTGCACCTTTTGCCCTATATCTTCGAAACGGCTAGACCTGCCCTTAGCCAGAAACTAATCAGCACCTCTCCTTATCAATACGAATTGAACGTTTCCGAAATCGTCGACGAAAATTTGTATTTGTACACGCACACACACATACACACACATACATTTTTCTGAGGTATGCCAAAATATTCAGTAACCTTTGAAAACGTAAAAATATATAAAAAAATTATTTTCGATTTTTTTGCGATTACTACAACTTATCTTACGGGAAGTTTACTAGTAGTGCACGGCATCGTGTCTCAAGCAAATTGTTAGAACTTCCCGTAGCAAAAATTAAAGTTAAAAAGAAATATAGATTTTTGAGAAATTTGAAATTTAAAGAAAAAAATAGTTTTACAAAAAATCATATTTGTTATATCTCGATTGCGCTGTATCGCGCTAACGAATAGACATTGGCACGGAAACCCTAGAAATGTAAATTAAATTTGTTCTTATTATTAAATCTCTTGATTTGCATGTCTCTTGATATTGATGTA
>NW_020537324.1:71407926-71440627 GCF_003426905.1 Ctenocephalides felis | reverse complement strand
ATACTACACCGACCTATAATTTATTATTTAAAAGTCGCGAATGGAAATGAATTATATTTTATGTTTCGAAAAAGACATGCATTTGCAAATATATTGAATGTATTTCAGACAAAAATTATATACATATTTAAAATAAAACTAGTAGTGCATGTTACTAAAAGTTCGTATACATGATTTAAAATTTTACAAGAATTGAAATTAATTTTGAGAAAGATCTAGATTTTTGTTAGAATTTCGAAATTGTTTTGAAAGTTCCAAAATTTAATAGAATTTTGGAAAAAAATAGACTTTTGTGGAAATTCAGTTTGAATCATACTGTCAAAAATGTCGAGGACATTTTTTTGAAATATATAAGTAAGCTTTATAAATGTCATAAAATGGCATATTTTTTAGTTTTTTTCCTGATCTCCAAAACCGCTGAACCGGCCTCTCTAAAAAATTAACCAATTCTTCATTTTATCAATACAAATGAAATGTTTTTTTGAATAATTCAAATCGTAATCTTTGTACAATTAATTGTTGATCAAAAACTAGATTTTTCTATTTTCTGCACTATTTGCTCCGTATTTCCAAACGGCTGGACCTGCCTTTGCCAAAAAACTATGCAACACGTCTCCTTATTAATAGAAATCGAATGATTTTTGAAACATCCTAATCGCTTGATCCGTGCACCCGAAATGGTGGATGCAATATTCATACATACATACGTACATGCATACATACATATACAGACATCCATTTTTAAGATATACAACATGTTGAGAAATCTTAAATATGAAGATATGCTTTCGATTTTTTGTGATTTTCTCGAACTTTCCCCATGGACGTTAATACGTATAAAAAAACTGAATTTATTTCTAGTTTAACCTGAATTTTAATTCTTGCAATGGCAAAAATTTTCATTTTTCGCTAAATAATAAAAAAACGACGCACATGCAAATTATATTTATCTTATATTATTACAAAAAATTTATCAGCATCTAATTACAAAAACAAAACCTAAGAAAATCAGCGCCATTCCAAAACATATCTTATCGTTGCTAGTTTTGAAATTACAAAATGGTTTCAGGATTTTTGGCAAAAACACTGTCGAAAATGTTTGCACTTTTCTCCTATTTACGAGAAACGGCTCGGCCGATCGTCGCAAAAAATAGATCGCTAGTCCTCATCGAGATACATAGAATTCATGGCTTTTAAATTTTTGAAATCGATCCAGCCGTTTTTGAGAAAATGTCGATTTACGGCAAAAAATCTGTTCACACACACACACACACACACACACACATACTTTTTCCAAATTTGATCTCATTCGATTCAGAAGGCTTGAAACGTCGAGAAAACATGAAACTGCGGATCAGATTTTTTGATGAAAACAAAATCTCCTTCGGAAGTTAAAAAAAATGTCCATTTTTTTTTGTTTATCTCAAAAAAAAAAATAAGCGTGAACATTCTTATTACTTAGGAGTATGAAAATAGACAGTAGCCGATTTTAAGACCTACATATAATTTTAATATAAAAATTTGGTAAAATTACCTTGACTTAATAAATAAACATTTTTAGCTTCTGATCAATTTAAGAACTCAGGATGCAAAATACTTTTCCAGTTACTAAGGAATGCAAAATTAAGACAAACTCTCAAGTCAACATTCCTCCATCCAAAACAAACTTAACCAACACATCATAACTAATATGTATCCCCAAGTCTTTCCCATGCGGTCTGGTCTGGTAGCATTAAATGCATCATCTCGGAAGGAAGTTGCTGCCATATTACCACATTACCACTTTATCACCATACCACCAACACCACCATCATGTAACATGTTCCACATTACATGGTCGTTCTTTCACCAGCTCCAGGAGTATTACATAATCAGGAGCAAAAGGAAAGAGAATAATTTCATGGAGAGAACACTGAGAGAGATGAGACATCTTACTACGATTTAGTGTCGTTGAAACAACCATAAATCTAGAGATAGAGTTACGAAGGGATATTCATCGGTTTATGAACGAAAAAGTGGGAGGGAAAGTGTTTGAATAGTTGGTGGATTTATGGACAACTTGACGAGTATCGGACTTAGATTTTGTTGAAATTGTTTTGATAGTAATGGACCAAAAATTGGAAACAAAAATTTTTACATATCTTCACGTTTTGAAGGTTTCTGAATATTCGAGGCTTGATATTAGGGTTTGTCGGATTTGTTGTTGTAAGCGCCGCGTCGTTGCATATAAGATAAACAATGATACATACGGAACCCATATGAATGTAAACAAGATTTATACTTATTGTTAAAATCTCTTAAAAGTACCTGCTAATTTGATGTGCATATGTCTAATGATCATTTTTGACCGCCAAATGGCATTTTTTTACTAGATCTCAGAAACCGCTTACTTGCCTTCAAAAAAATTTGATCAGTTCTTCATCTTGTTAATACAAGTAAATGTTTTTTGAATTATTCAAATCGGACGGAGTTACCGTTTTTGTCACTTTTGCCCGTATCTTCAGAACGGCTAGACCTGCTTTTGCCAAAAAATAATCAGCACGTATTCTTATCAATACGAATCGAATGTTTTTTGAATTATTCAAATCGCTTCATTCGTGTTGTCAAAATGCAGGAAGTTCTATCGTCCATTCAAATCGGACGCTTAGTTCTCTCAAAAACTGCCATTTTTTACATATTTAGCTCCCGATCTTCGAAATGGCTGGGCCTGCCTTTGCCAAAAACTAATAAACACTTCTCCCAATCATTACTAATTGAATGTTTTTAGATCATTCAAATCGGATACTCCGTTCTCTCAAAAAGTCGATTTGTATTTTCTGGCACTATTGCTCCGTATCTCCGAAACGGCTGGACCTGCCTTTGCCAAAAACCAATCAGCTCTTCTCCCTATCAATAGGAATCGAATGTTTTTTGAACCATCCAAATCGGTTGATCCGTGCGCCCGAAAACATGACTGGAAATTTGTATCCATACATTCATACAAACACATCCATTTTTTCTGAGGTATGCCAAAATGTTCAGAAACCTTCAAAACTTCGAGAAATGTAAAAATTTTGAATTTCGATTTTCGGCCCATTACATAACTTACCCTACGAGAAGTTATTAATTACAATTTTACAAAAAAGTTCAGAATTTCAAAAAAAACTAAATTTGAAAAAATTTAAATCTTCAGAAAATGCTAATTATTTCAAAAATTTCAAACTTATGAGAAAAATTTTTTCTAAATTATCAAAACATTTTAAAGGCCTAAAATATTTGAGGTACTGTACAGGAAATTCCAACTATTTGGCAATGTATGGGAAAAATCACTAGGAAAATGAGCCAAAATAATTTCAAACCTTTGCTTGGTTGTAATTAAATTTAAAATATCAGTATATTTTTTCCCGCTTTCTAAATGGAATCAATTTCCTCCTGACCGTATGCAAACAGACTTTTCTACACGTGCCATGGAATATCTGACGACGGGATACCGAACGAATTGAAATAGATTGAAAAATAAATTAAAAGCTCAGACCTGATCGCTTTCCAATACAAAGTCAATTAAACTTGAGCACTGTTCCGTGTAGAATTGATCCTTGTTTGCCGAAATTCTTTTCGAAAAGAAATATTTACATATTTGAATATTTTATTCGCTCCATGGCTAAATGATATTCTGGAAAAATAATAGAGATATGATGAGGATTTAATCTTATATGTTGAATTACGTGATTTGGTTGAATAAACTAGTTGTAAGAAACATTTTACCTTGAGACAAGTTGTATGAACCTCATACATAATAGAAATTTACATAATAGTTACACTAGAGGCACATCTAGTGTAACCGCCTAAAAAAGGTGATTTTTGGGAATTTATATTAAAAAAACTACTTTATCAATCATTTCAATTTTAGGAATATATTTATACATGTCCTAAGAATAGATAGTAAAATTTTTGAAAGAAAAAATTAAATATTTTTTAAGTTATCGTCGATCTTCAACGGCGCGACAGAAAAAAGGCTTTTCACTGCTGCAGTGATTCCGGCCTTCTACTTGGATGAAATTTAAAAAAAAAAATCTCGTTAAACTAGATAACATTGTTTGTAAAATGAACTACGATAAAAAAATCAAAAATTGACAAAATGACGGCGTTTTTTAAAAAAAAGTCGAATTTTACCCAAAATTTTGGTCGTTTTTGGACTGCCAAAATTCGATTTTTGATCCGATCAAAAAATCGATAGTTCATTTTACGTAGAACTATATATAGAACATATAAAAAAAAAATTGTAGTGATCGGATCATTTGTTTTTGAGTGATCGCTGCAGCAAATTCGGAAAATGCTGTTTCGAGAAAAACGCGTAAAGATAAAATGATCGTTATCCTATATACTAAATATATACTCTTTAAATGGCTGTGACTCAAAAACTATTTAAAATATCGATTTAAAATTTTGGCATGTTATTTTTAAAGGTATAACCTATCGAAATATGGTAAAATTGAAAATTAGATTTTTTGAAAATTCCACACTAGTTGTGCTCCTTAAAGGACTAATAATGACTTGGAATATCGAGAAGTCATAGAACTAGCAAGTTGGATTTTTTCGTGAAAACAAACTTTTTTTTCAGGAAGTTATCAAATCCCATTTATGAAATTTACATTTTCAATAACGAAAACTAAATTTTCTGATTAAATCAAAGTATGTACTAAAATTTGTTTCTCCTTGTACAACTTTTCCACTGAAGTTTCTGTTACATCCCATTTGTAGCTACAATCCATATTTTACTAATGTACTATTTACTATTTACTGTTAGTTGCGATATAATGTTCCTTCGCCATTAATTCTAAACAAGCATACATCATCCTGGCAAAAACTGCAGATGGTGCCTTGGCAATGTCTAAAGTTTACCAGAATGTCCATTACACGTGCCCCCAGGACATACCTTACGATGGCGCGGAATTTGCTATGAAATGTGTTATTCGGACAAATAGTCCAACATGGTTTGATATACGAGACAGAAAAAAATTGTCACAACAAGGAACAAGAAGTGGATGTCTTTATAAGATCAACTTCAACCAGCTTGATATCAAGCAGTATGATCTTAAATAAAATCTTAAGTGAAAATTGCCTTCATAATGATTCTAGACAACCTCCAAGCAGTATGATGCCAAATTTTCAAAGAGTCGGAAAAACTTTTTATTCATAATTTTTAACTAGCAAAAGCAGAAGTTTATGTTTTTGCCAAGAAACCGGTTTGCTAATTTTTTTGTTTCCTCTACGTTTCAAGTAATTCTGAATCGAATGAGACCAAATATGGAAAAAGTGTGTGTATGTGTTTAGATAAACAAATTTTACCCCTCTCGTCGACGTTTTCTCATAAAAAAGCTTGACGATTTCATAAATTTAAACGCCTTCCAATGTAACTCGATGAAAGCTTGCGTTTGTCAGTTTCACACGATGATCAGCCAAGCCGATTATTTGTTATTAGTAAAAAAGTGAACATTTTCTCGTCCATATTTTAGTCCGTAATTCTAAATCGATTTTGAAAATTCAAAAACCGTTCGAAAGATATTGGTTGGGAATCGATCTGATTGGTTTCTGTTAAAGATCTGCTGGCACAAATTCTTGTAATTATTATTGTATTATTATTTATTATTGTAGTAACTGTTGAGATTTTTTTCTACGATTTTTATGATTTTTTTTAACGATAGATATGATGGTATTTTATAACATACTAAAATATTACGGCCCTACGACAAGTCGTTTAATTTCAAAAATACCCCGAAGTTACTGCAAAATTATATTTTGCATCGATGTTTTCTCAAAAACTGCTTAATGGATTTCAAAAATTCAAAACTATTTGATGTAACTCGATAAAGATTATCGTTTCTCAGTTTTGTGCGACGATCGACCAGAACATTTCTTTGTAATTAGCAAACAAATGAAAAATTTTCGTCCACGCTTTAGCCAAAAATTCTAATTCGATTTCAAAAATTCGTCGACGAAAGATTAAAAAACGGCTCACACACACAAATACACACACATACACATAGGCATCGTAGACATTTTACTACATGGACTGCTAGTCCTCATATGTTATATATTGTGTTCAAAAATGTAAATTATATGTGACGTCACATGTCTGAGCGAACGTTGCCGACGACAATCGCGAACTCTCCCGATTGATCAAATGTCATATGTCATATGTTACGTGCTTAACATAGACCTTAAAATATATAAACCGATTTTAACAGGTGGATTCAATTTTATAGGAGAAATATTAATAATATCATATCTTATAAAATTATAAGTCATCACAATTGCCATTATATTATTGAAATAAAACCATTACAGATAATATTTGAATTAAATTGACTATTATGATAAATATTATTAAATATTATTAATATCATTTCTTACAAAATTATCAGCCTTCACAATTGCCATTATATTATTAAAATAAAACATATGACATATGACATTTAATCTATCGGGAGAGTCCGCGATTGTCGTCGGCAATGTTCGCTCAGACATGTGACGTCACATATCCTTCTATATTTGAGCACTTATTTTGTGCTCGACTAGCATGTAATATAAACTCTAAGACAGGCATATATACTTTTCCCAAATTTGGTCTCTCAGAATCACTTGGAACATAAAATTAGCAAATCGGATTTTGTGGCAAAAACATATACTTCTACTTCGGCAGTTATTTATAGAATGATGTGAGGTGCTTGTTCGAACCTATTTTCGTTTTATTATATTGGCCATGAAAGTGACAATCATCATGGCATTGAGCTTTACACGGGATGGTTACAACCCCCGGTAGAGGGGTTAGCGGAGTGTTTTATAGGACTAATTGTTTACTTTTAAAAATAAAGTCCGCGAAAGAAAATGTTTAATAAATAATCAATAAATATATCTTCTTTCATTATAACTTAGTAACAAATCAGTGATTGTAATTAAAACTGCAACAAATACATAATATACAAACAAATCAGTGTTTAATACAGTCCACAGCTATAAGGGTTAAATTATAACCAAACAACCTAAATTATCGAAAGAGAGTTTTAATAAATTTCATAACTACGTAACATAAATACAGTCCTATTTCAACCAGAAATAATAAATTTCTGTTTCTTATCAAGAGTCTAAAATATATATTTCTAAATTGTATGTAATTATGCTTATTTCAACGTTGTATTTATGCCTTGTTCATAAATTTCCTTCATCCTTAACCGCTCTTTGTTCCTCCTGACCACGTTCCAAATTCCTTCGTTTAGTAGATCAACATATATCCCTTATCCAAGGGCGAAAAACTGAAGTTTCACCACCAGAATATAACAAACAATAGGCATATATGCCATATATCCGTGGCATGTTGTACGAGAGTAATCCGTCGCTCGCCGTTCGCATACCGAATTTCCTTTCCTTTTCCGAGGCACAAAAGACTCTCCCAGAAAATCGTTTATAGGTCACACAATAAAGAGCAAAATGAATGTTCATTTTTAATACCATAATCTCTCTTAGGGCTTTATTCTCTCCCAAAACTGGTAGAGTTTCCGAGAGTATCATGTGCGGCCGGAATATGTTCCGAGCAAAATGTATCATCATATCGAATGAAAACATGAAAATGAAGAATTTAACATTTTGTGCGGATGAAAGGACGTGTGAAATATGTAGTGTTATTGTTGTTGAATAAGTTTAGGCCGAGGTGGTTGAAAAGGAGAGATGAATCGAAAATACGACACAATTTTTATGTGGGTAAACAGATACACGAATTATACCAAAATCCACCAATTATATCAAAAACGAGTAAAGTATGGTATTTTTAAAGATACTATTTTAAAGTAGAGTGTGAAAGATGTGTAACCAGCTATCGCCCTAAATCGAGTGTCGTCTCTGTTTGCTTTTCATTGTTAGTGTTTTTCGGTTTTGAGCACTGTTGTTTAGTTTACAATGCCTGAATGTAATTTTTAAGTGTACGTTATTAAATTGTATTATTAATTTCCCAAGGGGGAATTCTATTTTTACGTGAAATAATATTTGTGTCAAAAGTTGCTTCTGTGATGTGATGAGTCAAACATTGTCAATTCATTAAAATTTAAAATATTAAGCTACAATTAAATTGGGAAATACATTCAACTTGCATTAAGGCTAAATGACACTTTCAACTAGTTATATTTTTAATCCCTATAAAAGCTCACGTTTTTGAGGTGACAAAACCCATATAATAATGGTTTCCCATGGATTAGTGGTTAGAGCTATGGGATTTCAATCCTAGTTTCTAGGTTCGATACGCAATTCAAATAGCCCAATATCAAGCAGTAGTAGCATCTGTTTTTACTTGGAATGCATATAACAATACGTATACAAGTAAAAATGCCCTTACTTGAATATTAGGTTGTCAAATATCTCCCTTCCGCTTTTTTGCTCTTGGTTTATAATACAAAAAGGCGGAAGGGGGATATTTGACAACATTATATTAGCGCATCAATATAAAATTAAAATGTACAGTAGAGTCTTGCTAATCCGACACTATTAAAAATCTGACGGTGTCATTTTAGTGGAATGTTCGGATTACTGGATTATTGTGAAGAAGTCATAAGAAAAAAATTCAGCTGGTTTTCAAACTTAACTTGTCTTTTATAGATTGCCACCTATAAAACCCAAGTTAAGTTGTAATTGCTGTTAAATATATACCTAAAAAATTGATCCTTTTACTAGATCTAACATATAAGTATTGAATTAATTTATAAAAACATACATATTGAAAAATTGAAAACAACTGCAAAAGTAATTGAAACACCTGCCTATTCAAATAATGCTCTCATAAATTTTTTAACATTACACTCCATTCCTTTTATTTATATTTATCTCCTTCTAAAAACCATCCGACGTCCGGCCGTGCATTTTCCAGGGGCGAAATTTACGGTTTCGACGCCGACAATGGAAGTAAATTGCATTATTCAAGTAAGTGGAACCTAGGACATACATACAGCACATGTATGTATCTACAGTGCCATCTCCTCGATCATTGATCGTCGAATAGAACATTTGACATGAATACGGATTTGAAAGCGATGCTATCTGTCAAAAGCTATTTTGTCTACGGCATTGACGGCATTGATGCCGTTTCCAATACGTGTCGGGTTTATTTGGTCGGTCGGTAAGCGAGAAACATTGACTATCTGATTGAAATTCGATGGTTCGATGGCTGGATGGATGGATACTTGTTTATAAACATTCGTGCGAATTTGGTGTTAGTGATGGTCAGTCTACATGCTAACACCAGTTTTGAGGGTATTTATTTTTAGTATTTTGATTTGGGCGTTTTGTGGTAAAGAATAGATGATTCGTTTATTAATGAGGTGGGTTGGAATATTGGAAAATTGTTCTTGAGCATAGAACTAACTAGTAGTGTATGGCATCATATGGAACTTCACTACCAGAATTAAATATTCGAGCAAAAAAAGCAGTATTCAATAAATATTGATCAATGATTAATAACATTTTACTATATATTTATTGGTTCATATAATATACACTAACGATCTTATCGCTCAAAACACTTAAAAAGGTTTACATTAAAAAGAAGTGCCGAATGAATCCATCTGAGGATATATTTCTTACGATTACAAGAACGCAATTGAAATAAATACATTTTTAAACTAAATTGTAAATTTAAAATTTATGTTTAAAGTGTAACACTTTGTATATTTTTAAAAATTTAGAGAAAAATCTGAAAATTTTGATATTTATTTGAACCGTATAAATGTACTTTAAAAATTAAAAATCTTGGTACGGAACCCAAAAAATTGTAATAAAAGTAGTACTCATGTTCAAAATCTCTTTATAATATCTGCTAATTTGATATACAATTGTCTACTCATTTTCACACACCGACAAAGATCATTTTTTTACATTATTCTCTTTTATCTCCGAAACCTGAACCTGAACGTTTTGGCATTAGAAAAAATGCATGAAATTATGCCTGTATTTCGTCGACGATTTGGAGAGCACGGATCAACCGATTTGAATGGTTTAAATAAAATTCGATTTCTATCGATAAAGAGTTTTTGGTCAAAACAGGTTCTGTTGTTTCAAAGAAATTAGGAAAAAGCTGCAAACAATGTAAACTTGTTTTTTGAGAGAATGAACGCATTGACGAAATGAAAAATTGGTTAAATTTTTGAGAAAGCAAGGCCACTAGTTTCGCAGATCCAAAAAAGTACAATATTTTCAGACAATCTCTAGCATTTTTAGATAATTCCCACTTTGTTTTTTTTTGTTCCTACTCTATAGTAGCATTGAACGTGTATAAGAGTCGCATCAGAAGTTTCACTTCAGACATGCTATCAGTTCAGAATGCATTAGTGAATTGCAAAATATGATTAGAGTATAACATGACATCTTTCCTAGACTCTTCATATATAGAAGTCGTATGAAAAAACGCGTGTTTATTATTCGGCGCAACGTGGTCATATCGTATAGCACGAACCTACCTAAGAAAATCCACTCTGAAGAAGTTTGCCACTCAAATGAAACAACAAAAAAATTAGAGTATATATGAAAAAAAGTGTAACAATAGTATAATGCAATAGAATACATAACGTTGTAACTTTTCATTAACGATGTGACTAACTAACAGCAACTCCTTTGTTCTTTGGGTACATATTATCATACCCTTTTGCAAATTACTCTATTTCTTTATCTCATTCAAGATGTCTCGGAGCAAACTACATTTTACTCGGCTTATTGCCAAGTGTCCTAATAATTCTGGCGTGTCTGTCTGTCTGATCACTGTTCTGTTCTAATTTTTTGCTAGAGATGTAAAATATTAATAAATTATTAGCTATACTCCGCGTGATAAAATTTGCAATATTCTTGTCTTGACACCATTATTTCAATTACCTTTCATGCACTATAAAAAAGGTTCATTACGTTCTACGACTATTTACCACTGCAGCACGAAAATTCTTCAGTGGCACATCTTCATTCCGGTGCTTTTGCCATTCAAGTAAACTATGTTTAATGCATATACTCGTACTCTCGGCTTGTTGCCAAGTGTCCATAATCCCCGTGGTGTATCTATCTTTCTGTCTGCCTGATGTTCGCCTGTTTGTCTGTTCTTCCATTCAGTGTAAGCCAGAAGGCATTCGCGTTGCGTTCCGTGCGGTCGTCCGCCGGTCGGGTCGTCGTCGTCGTCGTATGCAGCGCAACCGCGCCCTACGGATCGATCACGGTTGACGCCCACGACGAGGGAAAACAACGAGAAAAATAACAAAGAGGACAACGAATTGGGATAGGAAAGGAATGGAATGCGAGATATTTAGGAGGAACAGATTGTCGCGGAAGTTTAAGTGTTATGGGTGTTTTTATTCAATGTTTACTCTAATTCAATGCAACTGGAAAGAGTCGTGGTTTTGGTATCAATAATCATGTAATGTTTGGTATCAATAATCATGATTATTAAATTATTGTAAGATGTTTGTCTTGAGATGACTTGATTACTTTATCATTTTAACATACAGAGTAACATACAAATTTAAATCTACCATGGAAAAAAGTACTTTTTAGCTTCCCGTAGGGCAAGTTATAGTAATCGCAAAAAAATCGAAAATGAAAATTTTTATATATCTTTACGTTTCAGAGGTTTCTGAACATTTTGGCATACCTTAGAAAAAATGGTTGTATGTATGTGTGTGTGTATGTGCGCGTATGTGTGTGTGCGGAAACAAATTCACATCGATGATTTCGGGAACACGGATGAAGCGATTTAAATAATTTAAAAAACGTTCGATTCGTATTGATAAGGAGACGTGCTGATTAGTTTTTGGCAAAGGCAGGTCTAGCCGTTCCGAAGATATGGGGCAAAAAGTGCCAAAAACGGTAACTCAGTTTTTAAGTGAACGGCGTGTCCGATTTTAATAATTCAAAAAACATTTTACTTATATTGACAAGATGAAGAATTGATCAAATTTTCATGAAGGCAGGTCTAGCGGTTTCGGAGATCTAGTAAAAAAAAGTAAAAAAAAAATGCCATTTGGGGGTCAAAAATGATCATTAGACATATGCACATCAAAATATCAGATATTTTATAGAGATTTTAACAATAAGTACAAATTTTGTTTACATTCCTATGGATTCCGTACCAATGTTCATCCGTTAGACGGCGACGCGGCGCTTACGCGCTTCGTTATTTCGTCTCTATGTAGTTAAAGCAGTTCGATTGCTTTGAAAAAAAGTTCAGAATTTCCAAAATATTTCAAAATAAATTTCTCTTCAAAAAGTCTTTTTTTTTTCAAAAAAAAGTAAATTTTTGTCAAAAATTTACAGTTTCTCAAAAATCTAATTTTTACAGATTAAATTTTTTTCAAAAATGTTAATCTTTTAAAAAAATAATAATTTTTGGTACGGGAAGTTCCAGCAATTTGCCATAAGGCACGCTGCCATGCGCCCCACTAGTTTTAATTGTGCAGGTAACTAGTATTACATCCATAAATATAATTAAAATTTTTAACAGTTTTGATTTTTTTTTTGAAAATTTAGAAAAAGAAATTAATTTAATTTTTTTGAACATTTTGTTTTTTTTTGAAAAACCTTGACATTTTTGAAAAAAATACCATTTCTTGAATATTTTAAAATTTTTTGAAAATGTTAAAACCTATTGAAGTCGGCTGATTTATATTGTTGAAAATATCGAGAACATTTGGACTATTTAGGCATACTTTGAACATTATTATTAAAATCTCTAAAAAATATCTGATTATTTGAAATGCATATGTCTAACAATCATTTTTGACCGAATGGCATTTTTTACCTTTTTTCCTGGAACTCAGAAACCGCTGGACCTGCCTTGTCAAAAAATTGATCATTCCGTCAATACAAGAGAAATATTTTTTTTAATTAATTAAATCAGACGCTCCATTCTCTCAAAAACTGAACTGCTATTTTTTGTACTTTTTAATCCATATCTCTAAAATGCCAAAACCCATATCTCTACATTTGCCAAATACTAATCATTGCGTCCATCCATCAATAAGAAGAAATTCAAATCAGTTGATCCGTGCTCTCAAAATCATGTCCGAAAAAAAATTACATCCGAATACACATGTCTATTTTTTTTAAATTTTTAACACATGTCGATTTTAATAATTTAAAAAACATTTTACTTGTATTGACAAGATGAGGAATTCAGTTAAAAATCAACTACAATATTTCATAAATGGTCACGTAAACTTTAGGTTACATTTAAAAGCATAATTTCCAAACAAGGTGAGATTTTTTTTCCTAATTTTTTTCAGAGCAGTTAAGGTCAACACTATCACGTTTCTGCTTGACGTTGAGTTCTGGAACACTCTGTATATACATACTGTATAAAATGAAATAGTATATTTGTCCTTACTATATTATACAAATTTTCCTTTACCTTAAAAGCTACTATCACACAAAATATTTTAGCTCAACTTTAAAATTCCGCTGACCACATATTATATAATACTTTCAAGTTTTCCTTATCCGGAAAAGGGTGAAAAAGAGCAAAATAAACAAGCACGTTGTTCGCTGTCCACATGCGCCGTACAAAATATATCGGATCGTTGACCCGGCAAATATTCCGGAGGCGCGAAAATATTTTCGCCCGGAATATAAAACAGCCCGTTTGCGTTTTGCGTGGGTCGGAGGACAGAAGGGCTACTACTACTGAGGGGGATGTACGAAACACTTTTTTGATTGAGGCAGGACTACATATTTTTTATTCGACGTCGAATAATTGAATTATTGTTAGCACATTTATATACATACAAGTAATCTGCCTGCATATTTTGAAACTTCCTTATGGTTTACATTCAAGTAAGTTTTTTATATATAAAAAGCAAAAAAACATTTTCAAAATAAACATTAGAAAATTTTATTTTAATAGTAAATCTTAGTTCTTATTGATATACTTAATATTATTCTCATAATTCGAAAAGTTAATGCAACTTGCCTTAAGGTAAACTGCCACTTAGTGTTATTTATTTCATACAGTTATAGCCTCAAAATATTCTAAACAACGAGGCACTCACTTCCCGTAGGGTAAGTTATTGTGATGGGCCGAAATTTGAAATTGAAAATTTTTACATTTCTCGACGTTTTGAAGGTTTCTGAACGTTTTGGCATACCTCAGAAAAAATGGATGTGTGTGTCTGTATGTATGTATGGATACAAATTTCCGGTCACGTTTTCAGGCGCACGGATCAACCGATTTGAATGGTCGATTCCTATTGATAGGGAGATGAGCTGATTAGTTTTTGGCAAAGGCAGGTCCAGCAGTTACGGAGATAAATAGCAAAGAGTGCAGAAAATAGAAATCGAGTTTTTGAGAGAACGGGGCATCCGATTTGAATGATCTAAATAACATTCAATTAGTAATGATTGGGAGAAGTGTATTAGTTTTTGGCAAAGACAGGCCCAGCCATTTCGAAGATACAAAGCTAAATGTACAAAAAATGGCAGTTTTTGAGAGAACTAAGCGTCCGATTTAATTGATTCAAAGAACTTCCTGCTTGTCTTAACAAAATAATTGATTTTGGAAAAAAAAATTATTTCAACTTTTTTTAATTATTTGTACATCGAAAATAATTCAGATTTTATTTTTAATTCTGACTATAGTTCTAATGTACTTTAAACAAATAATTTCAACTTTATATAATTCTTATAAATATTAGACAATGTTACAATATTTATAATAATCTATTTGAAAACATTCAGTATTCCTCGAACATTTCGTTGCGGTACGGGAAGTTCCAGCAATTTGTCTTAAAGCACGATGCCATACACCACTAGTTTATTTTATCGTTGATATGATAGTTTTTATGATTTGAAATCAATTATATAATATTATATAGGAATTATTAACACAAATAAGTAACTATCATGGAAGTTTCTGTTTGCATTAAAGTTAATGAAGTTTGTAAATTCACTAAATATCTAAATTAAAAATAAAATTAATTGAAATTGAAATAATATTGATTACAAATAAAGGCATGTATGTATCATAAAAATAAATTATCTATATATGAAAAATCCAAACATATAATATTAAATATTTATAAAGATTTTCCCTGTATAAGTGCTCTGTAACCATTCAATTCCGATATTTTCGAATAAATTTCCCGTATTTAACGTTTTATCCACCCACTTGAGAATATCGATCCCAAATTGAGCTTTATTTGTTCAGCTGAGTGATTACTTTCGTCCAAAAGCTCTTCGGCATTCAAATGCTTTTTTATTCAAAGTATTTTCAATCGCATCAGATTTATTCTGCGTAATTTTGTTGCAGACATTGAATTAAAGATGAAAGAAATCAAAGATCAGAAATTGTGTGAAAATAATTGTAATTTCAAGAAAAAAAAAATTTTTACAATATAAAGTTTGTAAAAAACGTTTTCCACATTTAGCGTTTACTCGTCAGTTTTCAACTAGCAAACTTCTATTATCTCATCTATTATCTCTTCGTAAACTATTTAAAATTTATCTAAACAAAAAATCTTAAAACTTTTCAAGCTTTTCCAGCTTTTTCCTTCAAAGTGATATATAGTTCCGGCAGAAGTCTGTTAATCTCTCGTTTTTATACAGCCTCAATTCTCGGCCTGGAAAGCCCACGGTTGACCGCGAATACATTCGACTTTTTTGCCCGGACTTTTTTCCGGGAGGGTGCAAAATAAATATACACTGCTGTGCGAGGTTTATTTTTTCCGGCGTGCGTTGCAAAAAATACATCCTTGATGTATTTTTTATTCGGTGTAATGGATTTTAAACAATGCGGGTATTAGGATAGATTTTTCGTTTAGGAAATACTTGGATGTTGTAATTGAAAATTATTTGTTTTTGGTATCTACTATTGGAAAGAAATTCATAAAAATATTCATTACGTCCGTTCGTTTTTAACAAATAGAATAAATCATATTTTTGAATTCCAGCAGTTTTTCATTAAAGCCGTTAAAAGAAAGTTCCTCAATCATTCTTGATAACTATGGTAAACTAGTGGGGTGCATGGCATCGTGCCTTAAGGCAAATTGCTGGAACTTCCCGTACCAAAAATTATTTTTTTTAAAAAAAGATTAACATTTTTGAAACAAATTTACTCTGAAAAAAATAGATTTTTGAGAAACTATAAATTTTTGACAAAAATTTACTTTTTTTTAAAAAAAAGACTTTTTGAAGAAAAATTTATTTTGAAATATTTTGGAAATTCTGAACTTTTTTTGTCAAAGCAATCGTACTGCTTTAACTGCAAAGAGACGAAATGTCAAAGCGCGTAAGCGCCGCGTCGCCGTCTAATGGATAAACATTGGTACGGAACCCATGGGAACAAAATTTATACTTATTGTTAAAATCTCTATAAAATATCTGATAATTTGATGTGCATATGTCTAATGTTCATTTTTGACCGCCAAATGGCATTTTTCTTCATTTTTTTCACTAGATCTCCGAAACCACTAGACCTGCCTTCATGAAAATTTGATCAGTTCTTCATCTTGTCAATACAAGTAAAATGTTTTTTGAATTATTCAAATCGGACGCTCCGTTCTCTTAAAAACTGAGTTACCCGTTTTTGGCACTTTTTGCCCCATATCTTCGGAACGGCTAGACATGCCTTCGCCAAAAACTAACCAGCACGTCTCCTTATCAATACGAATCGAATGTTTTTGAATTATTCAAATCGCTTCATCCGTGTTCCCGAAATCGTCGACTAAAATCTGTATCCGCACACACATGCACGCACACACACACATCCATTTTTTCTAAGGTATGCCACAAGGTTCAGAAACCTCTGAAACGTAAAGATATATAAAAATTTTCATTTTCGATTTTTTTGCGATTACTATAACTTACTCTACGGAAAGTTAAAAATCGCATATATCTCATGCAGTGTAAAATGTCCAGATTGCACTAAAAAAATTCCATAAACAATTCCGTATTAATTTAGAAATGTGAGTAAACACTTCTATGAAAAAATAAGTGACCTAACTGTTTCACAAAAAAATGTTTTAACAATCGTAAATAAATAATATTTTGTTAAACAATAGCATGAAAATTGTAGTTTTATCGTAAACTGTTTGAAGATTATAATACATGAAATGTGTTTATTACGATATTCATTTCTCGTCAGGTTTTTAACTCATTTGATATAAGTATAATTTATTTCATATCTAAAATCTCTAGAGGACTTACGTACATTATCTGAAATCGTATTTTCGTAAACAGGAAAATCGTTTTACGGTTTACGGTTTACGGTCTACGGTTCACTTTCTGCCTCAGACGCGCGTACACGTTTTGCACCATAAATTTTTTCCAACCCGGAAAAACATTTTCGTTTTCTCTCGATATCAATTTCTGCTGGCTTTAGCAGCAGCAGCAGTAAGGCAAAAAAGGGTTCTTGTGCCAACCAAATCATACTGGGAGGATGTATGAGACTTATTATTAGAACAGGATCTAATGCACATTTTTGTAGAAAAAAATAATATTTATTGAGTTATTGAATTGTTTCTATGCGCGGCACGATTATGCTTTAAGGCAAATTGCTGGAACTTCATGTACCGTAATTAAATGTTCAGGAAATAAAAATAAACAATAAAATTAAAAATTGATCAATCATCATTAGCTATTGTTGTTATGAATATTGCAAATTTCATCGATTTAAAATAAATGCTTTTGAGGTCCTTACCTCATATTCATAAGAATTATTTGACAATATGTAATTCAATGCAATGTTAACATTGTTTATTTCAACTATATAAGTGATCTACTCTAGAAATTCAGAAATTTTGGAATTTTGAGAAAACTGTTTCTAAATTTCAAAATTTTAATTAAACCCTGTATAAATTTTCAACATTTTTTGTGATGAAAATGTTCTTCTGAGATTTTTTAAAAACATTGAATTGTTTTGAAAATTTTAATTTATTTTATTGAAAATTCTGAAAAATCTCGAAAATTTGAAAAAATCAAAAATATATTTGTTGTTTTTATTTTTTCAACATTTTATAACCCAAAAAGTTATCTTTCCCAAAAAGTTATCATTTCTTAACACCGTAAACAAAAGTAATATATTTTTTGAATCATTCTAATCGAATTGCTCCGTTTTCTTAAAAATTGTTGATTGCTTCGCATCTCCAAAACGGCCGAACCTGCCTTTCCCAAAATCTGATCAGCATTTTTTCAATCATTCAATTCGGTTAATTAATGCTCTCAAAATCGTCGACGCAAATTTGTATCTATATATACATTCATACACACATACATCCATTTTTGATAAGGTATGCCAAATAAGGAAAACTTCAAAGCGTGAAGATAAATAAATAACTTAACTTACGGCAAGTTTAAATTAGTACAATATTAAATCTAAATAAATTATTTATCATAAAAATAGATTAAAAAAACATTTTAATTCGTTTTACAATAATTTTTAAGGTACTGCATTTGTATTGGCATTTGAAAATGTGTTGAATGCAGAAGTTTGTGCATTTGAAAATGTGTGTTAAATGCAAAGCCCTAAAAAAGATTTTCTAACATAATCGAAGTAATTGCAAGTTACTGAGATGTATTAAATTGTAAATATTTTTTTGAAAATCTGATCGTTTTTTGGACCGATTCTATCCCATAACAGAAAAATGTTATGGCAAGGCCATGTTATGAAGAACTTTTCATACTAAATATAGACAAAAAGCAGGCGGTTGCTGTGTAATCAGGCTGTCAGATAAAAAACCTAACCTAGAAACCGCACAAATGTAAAAAAAACTATGTTAGATAAGAGAGTCTTTCTGACTCAGCTTCATAACATACGAGTGACGTTGCAGTCTAGATGTAAAACTGCCTCAAAGAACAGCAAATACTATAGATTTTCACGGTATTCAGTATCATTCAGTAACATAATGTATAGAATTTGGAGCGTAATAAGGCCTTGGTGCGGCAGAATTATTAATTCTAAAATATCCGATATTTTTAATTTATGAATTAAATCAACAAGTCTTTGTGGATTGCCGACTAAATTTTAGTGGAGATTGCGTCAACCATTTTCTAAAATATTTCGCAGATTTCAAATATTGTAAACACACAGCGATTTGATGCAAAAATTAGCAATTAGCAATTTGTAGTTAATTTATTCGGACAGCCCATGCAACTTTTCCTAAGGAAAAATGCAACTTTCGACTTATGTTTACTCTGTTTCCATCGACTCTCCCACTAATTCGCAATATCCACGAGGCGGTGGTGTATAAGCGCCTGTTTGCTCGCAGCCACACAATCGCGTTGATTATAATTTGCGAATGTTCACCATTTGCTCGCTCGTGTCTGCAAATTTTGGCACTTCCGCAAATCCTGCTCTTTATTCTATAGTGGCAGTAGGTATAATATATCCATAGAACATATCCATAGAACAGAATAAACCGTTCTATGCGATATTGCAATTTCACTCTGTCCCGATTCGGATTCGGATTCTGATAACAATCCCGCATATTAACAATCTACATCACCGCCAACTCGGCAATGATGTTATTAATCAAATTTGGTGGCAACGTGACAAATGTTAATGAAGGTTAGTAATTGTAATGGAGAAGTTGATAAAGGATATTTGAAAAGTAGATTTGATTTTTTCATGAAGTTTGACCCAAAGGAATTTGGGAAAGTTGATCACCGGTTCAGTTATTTAAAAACAGTTGGTGTATTAAAGGACCAATTTTCCGATAAAATATAAATATTAGGGTGATACTATGTTATGGGTCTATAGCCGTATTAGCTGCTAGTATTAAAATATCAAAAAGCTGTGTGCTTAATAGCAATGATATATAGTACGTTTTATAAAATGAGTAATGTTTAATTAAAATGATTATATGATTCATAACAGTGGTTTTAAATTTATTATCATAAAACGCGACATAGATTATATAATGCTATGTGAATGTGAATTATCCATATTAAAATATTTGAGCTTTAATATTTAATAAACACAAGAATATTTTATTATACTAATAAAAAAGCAGAAGTTGAATATATATATATATATTTCTGAAGAGATTATTTCAATTCTCCCTATACTAATAAAAGTTCAAAAAGCAAAGTCATATAATGTTCCTTAGAACAGAGGCTAGTGGTATTTTTTTTTTGTTTCCTAACATAAATATCATATTAAGCTAAATATAAATACAGATAATTTAGAGAATATTTGGTAAATCAGAAGCACAATTTTCAATAAAATACTTTTGGGCGTTTTTTTTTTTAATCCAAAAATTCCTGTTGGAAAAAATTAGGTTTTTACTAAAATACTGAAACTTTTCAATACATTATGTTCTGCATTATTGATAACAAGCACTAAAATCGATAAGTTTTCTCAGATAATTTCGAAGTATATACATTTATAGGAGAAAAGTACCAAGAAGTTGAAAAACGATAAATTCAAGGCATAAGGTTATGAAAAATTATTAAATTACTGGTATTTACTGAAAAATGTTTAAAATTTTATAGATTATTCTTTATTAAGTTTTCTTAAAAAATTTGGAGATACATACATTTATATAAGAAAAGTACTCAGATGTTGAAAAAAATTCATTAATTCGAGACACGAGGTTAGAATAATTTATTAAAATTACTTATGTTTGCAATAAAATATAAACTTCAATGTGGTGTTCTTTAGTACGTCGACAACGCTAACAAATACTAAAATCTATAAGTTTTCTCAAGAAAATTTCAAAATAAATACATTTATATGAGAAAACTAGCCAGAAGTTAAAAAAAAAAAATGATTTTAAGGCACAAGATTGAAAAAATTTATTAAAATTGCTTATGTTTACAGTAAAATGTCTAAACTTCAATATGCTATTCTTTAGTATGTCGACAACGACAACAAATACTAAAATCTATAAGTTTTCTCAGAAAATTTCGAAATATCTACATTTATATGAGAAAAGTACCCAGAAGTTTGAAAAATTGATAATTTCGAAGCACGAGGTTAGAAAAATTTATTAAAATTAGTTACGTTTTTAGTAAAATGTTTAAACTTTAATATGTTATTACTCAATATGTCTACAATAATAAAAAATATTAAAATTGATGAGTTTTTTCGGAAAATTTTAAAATATATACAATTATATGAGAAAAGTACCCAGTAGTTGAACAACCAAACAATTGATAAATTGAAGAAACAGGGTTAGAAAAATTCATGAAAATTACTTTCGATCTTAGTAAAATGTTTAAACTTTGAAATATTATATTTCAATATATCTACAAGAATAACAGATACTACAATTAATAAGTTTTCTCAGAAAATGTCTAAATATTCACCCAAAAAATTCAAACGTAAAAAGTATTAGTACTACACTAATTGCAAATTGTTTTATCAAATTGTTCATTATAAAGAATTGACTCATTAGAATATTTTACAACTTTATGCAGTGCTCTATACAATATTTCAAACTTTTTTTCAATGTATAAAATTTTATTAAGTTGAATAATTTTCATGAAATTACTAACAACTAGGATCTTTATTAAAGTCAGATAAATATACAGATGGGATAAAAACAACAAAGGTTTTTTTTTATATTTTTTACATAATTTACACCAGCTATCCTATTACAGAATCTTATTTGGCACAGAAGCATTAAAGCACATCGGTCCGCCGATAAAGACAATTTATGATTCAAATAACTTTTTTCCTACTATCCAGCAGATGGAAAAAGCAGATTCAGGTAAATAATATGATCAAAATCACGGATAAAAGTCATATGTTACGAGGGATATAATCGATTTAATATCCAGCAAAAAATTAAATATTTAAAAATCAGCAGAGAAAAATATATGTACGTCAATAGACATATCAAAATTAGTGGCAAACGTTGGAATGAAAATATTTCGTTAAATTTTAGAAGTGTATTTTCTATTAAACTTAACATTTTGAGGAATAATAAATCACAGAATATAAAATAAGATGTTCTGTCAAATCCTGGATTAAATTGACATAAATGATAAAAATGCGAAAAAGTTATTTTAACTATAATCAAAGTTTCTTAACTAATTTGATTTAAAACTAGTGGGGCGCATGGCATTGTGCCTCAAGGCAAATTGCTCGAACTTCCCGTACCAAAAATTATTTTTTTAAAAAAAAATTAACATTTTTGAAAAAAAAAATTACTCTGAAAAAATTAGATTTTTGAGAAACTATAAATTTTTGACAAAGATTTACTTTTTTGGAAAAAAAAAAAGACTTTTTGAAGGAAAATTTATATTGAAATATTTTGGAAATTCTGAACTCTTTTTTAAAGCAATCGTACTGCTTTAACTGCATAGAGACGAAATATCGAAGCGCGTAAGCGCCGCGTCGCCGTCTAACGGATAAACAATGGTACGGAACCCATAGGAATGTAAACAAAATTTATACTTATTGTTAAAATCTCTATAAAATATCTGATAATTTGATGTGCATATGTGTAATGATCATTTTGGACCGCCAAACGGCATTTTTTTTACTTTTTTTTACTAGATCTCCGAAACCCCTAGACCTGCCTTTATGAAAATTTGATCAGTTCTTCAACTTATTAATACAAGTAAAATGTTTTTTGATTTATTCAAATCGGACGCTCCGTTCTCTTAAAAACTGAGTTACAGTTTTTGGCACTTTTTGCCCCATATTTTCGGAACGACTGGACCTGCCTTCGCCAAAAACTAATCAGCACGTCTCCTTATCAATACAAATCGAATGTTTTTTGAATTATTCAAATCGCTTCATTCGTGTTCCCGAAATCGTCGACGAAAATTTGTATCCGCACACACATACACACACACATGTATCAATTTTTTTCTAAGGTATGCCAAAATGTTCAGGAGGTATTGAAACGTAAAGATATATACCTGCCTTCGCCAAAAACTATTCAGCACGTCTCCTTATCAATACGAATCGAAAGTTTTTTGAAATATTCAAATCGCTTCATTCGTGTTACAGAAATCGTCGACAAAAATTTGTACCCGCACACACACACACACATACACACACCCACACATACATCAATTTTTTCTAAGGTATTCAAAAATGTTCAGGAGGTTTTGAAACGTAATATAAAAAAAATTTCATATTCGATTTTTTTGCGATTACTATAACTTACCCTACGGGAATTTAATAACATGTATTTGATATGGACAAGCAGATCTAGTAACAAATAAAGTACTAACCTTCTCATTTGCTGGAATCATCATACACGGTCACCAGCGTGTGAAAAATCGTTTTATTGAACACTTGTAAATTTGCAAAAGCACTATATAACAAATGGGTTAAAATTTTTATTTAAAATTGTCCGCTATTACTCGCGACATATTCACAAACAAATCTCATCTTTAGAAATTCACGTAAAATCAATGGAAGTACGTGAAGAGTCCGCGCAAAGTCTCCCAAGGTCACACCGTCGAGAAATAAAACACCGTAGTAAATTAATAAATTTGATTGTAACTAAATCATTAACACTAAAAGCAAACGATAACTAGTAGTAACAGTCTATTAGCATTCGAATATTAAATATCAAAGTATTAATAAATTAATTTATAACCCAATTACTTGCGATTACCGACGATCGGACAACTACCGGCGCGACGCAAGAACGTCCGTGTCCTCCGAAATTTCAATCGACACTAACACATGACCTTCAAATTTTGTCCCTTTCGATGCAATAAGGTAAAATTTTGCCGAAAATTGCCGAATTAATACGTTTGACTACGATTTGGTAAAATCTCGCATAGCAGCAGCAATTGCATTTTTGCATACGTTATGAACTAGTAGCAGAGATGGTGAAGATACCATTGTAAAATGTGAATGGAGGATAAAGTATTTACATTATTATGTGAATAAACGTATTACTCATAAATTTTTTTTAATGTCTATTGGGCAGGTGTAAATGATATTCATAACTAGTGGTGTATGGCATCGTGCCTTAAGGCAAATTGCTGGAACTTCCCGTACCGTAATGAAATATTCGAGAAATTTTAAACGTTTTCAAACATATTATTTTAAATACTGTAACTTTCATTATTTTTGCTATCTTGTTATATCTGAGCAATCAAAATCAAATGTAAATCATAAATCAAATTATATCCAGAAGATTAACATTCGTCATTTCATTTCGAATTCAATTTAAAAAAAAAATGCCAAAAGTTGCCTCTAATTTACACAAAATTGAAAAAGTGCTCCGGCATAGTCACAGTCTAAACGCATTTGCAAATAATTATGTTCCTACATTTTCACTTATACTGTGCTTAGCTTGGCAGCATTTTCACATTTTTCAATAGTTTTTCCAAAATTGGAAAAATGCACAGTCTAAACGCACTTGGGTAAACATTTGTACCAGAGTGGCGCTAAGACTGTGCTTAGCCTGGGTAATTTTTTGAATTTTTAAACCAAAATTACAAAAAATTTTTTGAAAAAAAAAATTAGAAACAGAATTTTTTTCCGAAAGCAATTATTTTATTAAAACAAGCAGAAAGTTCTTTGAATCATTCAAATCCGACGCTTAGTTCACTCAAAAACTGCCATTTTTTGAACATTTAGCTCTGTATCTCCGAAACCGCTGGGCCTAACTTTGCCAAAAACTTATAACCACTTTTCCCCATCATTGCGAAATGAATATTTTTTGGATCATTCAAATCGGATGCCCCGAGCTCTCTCAAAAACTCGATTTCTATTTTCTGCACTCTTTGCTCCGTATCTCCGAAACGGCTGGACCTGCCTTTGCCAAAAACTAATCAGCACATCTTCCTATCAATAGGAATCGAATGTTTTTTGAACTATTCAAATAGGTTGACCCGTGCGCCCGAAAACGTGGTCGAAAAATTGTATCCATACATACATACACACACACATCCATTTTTTCTGAGGTATGTCAAAATGTTCAGAAACCTTCAAAACGTCGAGAAATGCAAAAATGTTCAATTTCGATTTTTGGACGATTACAATAACTTACCCTACGAGAAGTTACTATATATATATATATATATATATATATATATATATAGTTTATAAATCTTAAGCAATAACTCATAACTCATAAATACTACCCTATAAAAATTTCCATTCCTAATTGATATTTACTAAAAAATGTGACTTATTAAAAGCTTTAGGAGGATTTGTCTATTGTTATAAAATATAAATTTTTATATACCTTAAGAAAACTCTTTAATAAAATTTGTGGAATAATTCTAAGTAAAAATAATAATAAAATAAATTATGTTTTTTAACTCACCCGAATCGGTGGCATGTCGACCAGCCCAATCCGACTCTGTAAATAAAAAAAAATTGAAATCAATAAAATGAATATGAAATTTCCCCTTTAGTTTATTTATTATTAATGACTACGCTGTATGAAAATTCATATATCGAAAAAATATGAATAAATAGTTAATGTAAACATGATATTGGAATTTCGAATATGAAAAATTCAATATGCAAATGAATAAATGAATATTTGATAAAATAAATAAAATAATGTAGCATAACTGTAGTAAATTGTAATAAATTCATGAAAAGCTAATTTTTCAATTAAAAATATTACGTAATAAATAAATTTTAAATATTAATATGGCGTCATTGTGAAATATCCTATTTAATTAAGTTGCTATCAATTTTGAATTTTGAAACAACGTATGAAAAATGTTTTTATTCAAATGACTCATTTCTTTCCAATTTAATTAGTTTAGTTCAAAAATGCAAAAAATGTATTAAAATTTATTTTAACAAATATTCAAGATCTTGCAAATTAATTTGTCGTAATGCATTGTATTACAAAGCACAGCAATATTCTTTCAAATTCTTTGGTTTAAAAAAATACGAAAACGACTTCAATTATTTTTTTCAATGCTCAAAGTATGTTATTATAAATTTATAAATTTACTAAAAAATTTAGTTAATTTTCCATAAATTAACTTACAGTAATTATTTCTCCTTTTATAGGACTAATTATTTGTTTTCATTTAAAACCAACTACCACGATTCGATCACAGATTTTTGATTTCTCTTTAAATTAAATTGAAATAACTTATTTTATAATATTATATGTGTAAAACGAATTGAAATTGAATAACATATTTAAAACAATTTAACAAATATTGAAAGTATCACGAATTAATTGTTATATGTATTGTAATTGTATTACAGTACATATAATATCTTTCCAACTCATTTGGTTTTCAAAAAAATACGAAAACGACTATAATTAACATTTATTTTTGAAAAATGTTCAAAGTATGTTATCAAAAATCTATAAATTCAATAAATAGTCTAGTTAATTTGCCATAAAGCGAACTTACAATGATTATTTTTCCTTTTATAGGGCTAATTATTTCTCCTCTTTTAATATGCACTACCACGATTTAATCACTGATTCTATATTTATAATTTGCTGTTTAATTTTAAATTAATATACTTAATTTTATAATGTTATGTGTGTAAAACGAATTGAAATTTTATAAAATATTTAGGAGAATTTAATGTATATTACTTAACAGTTTCGATCGAACTAAATATCTGGTTTCTCTTCTGAAAGGATAAAAACTGAATAAAATGTGTTGTTACGTAATCATAACAATATTCGAATTCAAAATAAAGTAGGTTTACATTTAAAGGTCGGTTTATAATAATTTTAAATTCTTCACACATTGAAATATTTGAATTATTTAACATCATTAAAAAAAATCAGACACTTTTTATAAAGACCTAGAAATAATCTGTCTAATTAAAATGATAAGTTTGTAATGGATAAATCTATCAATTTATAACGACTAAAGGTTGGTTTGTTTAATGGTTTGTTTAATGTTTAATTCCCGAAAAAGCTAGACCAATTTTGACAAAACTTTTCTGGGAAATACCTAATGTAATTGGGCTTAACTTAAAGTACTTTTATTTAACAAAAAAGTAATTTCATCATATCTTCTATATTAACTAAAAATGCAACTCCACGCAAAAGAAGTAGCAAATGATGCGTCTAATGATAAATGAAATAAAAAGATCATATGGCATATAGGTTTGGAATGTTAGGTAAAATTATAATTAGCATCTATCTTCTCAGTTTTTTACGTTTTATTATACACCATATATATTGCAACAATTTTTTATCTCAAATATTTTCCAACCATCATCCCCAAACATTTATTTTTCTCCACACGACATTTTTATATGTAGAAAATCTCCGGTATTTGCTCGAACAGGCGTTTCGCATATCTTATATGTATAATATATATGTATATACTTATTCCAAATACCATATTTTATATACTTATATGCGATGATATGAAATATAATTTGATACACAAGGCATTCGAATATGATTTGAATTTCCATCGAAGTGGAAACTCACAGTCGAACAAACAGATCCATCAAATTGTGAGGGTTAACCCGTTCTTTGTGTCAACTTTACGGTGAAACAGTCACATGGAAAATATTTACTGTAGTTTTATTGGATTTGTGAAAGATCGATGGAGGAATGTGATGTTTTTGAAGTAAAACTTCTTTAGGGAGTGGACTCAGCAAAATCCGGACGGTATTGCGTTACGCCGCGAATACTTCGTCGTCATTGACCATCAATGTGATCGTTCAAAAAAAATTGATGTGATTGGTTGAGATATCACGTCATACCTTTATTTGAAGTTTTTTGAGAAATGTTTAAAAATGTCCCGAATTCATGTATTACAGAAATGCGAAACAAATTAGTTCAATAGTTCAGTCATTATAGTAAGTTCACCTCGAAATTCGAGATACCCAGCTGTAAGTCTGCAAATACTTGTATTTTGCACCTTAAAAGTTGTCTCAAAACCTACATTTGTTGCGTAGACCCTACCATATGTAGGTTTTGACACAACTTTTAGAGTGCAAAATGCAGGTATAGCAATAAAGAAAAAAATGTCCTAATTTCATATATAGAAAACTTGTATATTATGAAAAGCTTGAAAAGCGAGGCATACTAGTTTCATTTAATTTTTGTTTTTGAGTATATAAAATAGTTTATACTGAACTGAAGTGAATATTATCTAGTTTCTCCTAAGCTTAAAAACAAATAGTATCCGTAAGGAAGTTTTTAAGTTTTTTAAAGAAATGTTGAAAAATGACCCAAATTCATATGTAGATAACTTGTACATTATAAAAATGCCAGGAAAACTAGTTTTATTCAAAATTTATGTATTGGAATATGTATATAACACAGTTTATACTGAACTGTAGCAAATTTTATCTAGTTCTAGCTTTTAGAAAGAAAACAGAGTGTGCAAAACAAAATTTTCAAGGTTTTTTGAAAAAATGTTAGATTGTCAAATATTCATATATAGCAAACTTGTACAATATAAAAATGCGAAGCACACTAATTTTATTCAAAATTTTTGTATCAAAGTGTATGAAACAGTTTATATTGAACTCTAGTAAATTATATCTAGTTTCTGCTAAGCTAAAATAAAAATAGTGCCCGGAAAAAAAGTTTAAAGGTTTTTTAAAAAATGTTAAAAAATGACCCAAATTTATATATAGGAAACTTGCACATTATAAAAATGCGAAGCATACTAGTTTTATTCAAAATTTTAGTATTGGAGTATATAAAACAGTTTTTAGCGAACTTTAGTAAATTTTATCTAGTTTTTGCTAAGCTAACCAGAAAAGAGTGTCCAGATTTAAATTTTTCGATTTATTTGAAGATATGAATAAAAATATGTAAGTGAATTAACAAAAATTGTATCAACAATTTTGTAAATTTTATTTAGTTTATGAAACTAAAGAAAAAAGAGTGCTTCAACAAAATTTTGAATTCAATGTAAAAAAATAACACGTAACTAATTTGTGTTTTGAAATTGTATTTTACTTAATAGTTCACGTCAACGGTGATTAGCAAAAAACATCTAAACTATATACTTCTAAATGAATCAAAAAATTTAATACTTGAACTACATTTCATAGGCCTATAATATTTTATAATATTCATAAAATTTCACAGTAAGATTTTGATTTGTTACTTTTATCTGCATAATATATTTAACCAGTAAATTGATTAATATAATATTTCCACATTTCTGGTAGTACGTGCAAAATGTTACTCACAACAACTACATATTTTATATAGTCATAGGCCTCAAATCATTATAACAAAAAAGTCTAAACACCTTGACATTTCAGAAAATATTTAATTTTTTTTTTAAATTGCATTTTCAATAGCCAGTTGTACTTGTTTTATATCTATGATGAGTATAGCCGTCAACATACAGGATTTTGTCACTTCTTCATGACGAGTATATTCGTCAAAAACATGTACTGATTAATGTAATATTTTCTAACGCGCTTCTTTATTTCTATATACTTTATTTTTATATGAATGACAAGTAAATCCGTCACCAAACAAAGTTCTTCCACTTCTCCATGACGTGTATATTCGTCAATCGCAATTACCTAGTAAATGTAACATTTTCAGAACCGCTCCTTTATTTCGTCGCTGACGGGAATGTCATCGAGTGTAAATTCGGAAGCGGTAAATAATTCGGTGAGTAACGGAGCGGAGTTTAATGGACGCCCTCAATCCGCCCTCATACTCATCCTATCCTCATCCTCGTCATCGAATCAGGTGAGAAAAATGAGGATGAGTAGGCGAGAGAGAGGATTATATGGTTTATCGATTACGAGAAGACCTCTTCGAAAACGTTCTAATCTAAACGCGCAATTGATTCGCAGGTAAAACGAATCAGATAGACCAGAAAAATGGGATGTCGAAGACGAAAGGAATTACATCGGGCACTCGAAGTGGTAGATTTTCTGATATACAATTGTCCATTTGTCGTAGTCTACATTTTGTAAAAAAAATTGCTCAAATATTCTGCAACACGAACAAAAATAATGTAAGAGATAATTTAGAGTAGTATTAACTCTTTGGGGACGGCTGTCCACCTGAGTAAACAAACATACTCTGTGAGGCACAGGCTATTTTATAAACAATGACTCAGTTCGCATCGAAAAGTTGAATAAATTACATATAGCAGCGCTAAACAGTGTTGTATTTTGAAACTAATTTCAAGTTATTTTAGTAGTATTTTTAGCCTTTTTCTCTGCTATATAGTCTTTTTTTAATATTTAAAACGACCGAGCGCTTTTAAATATGGCAAAACGACTGGTAAATTTTGTGAATTAATCAGTAGTGAAAATGAGTTTCAAATAGACATTCATACAGACAAGTTTCACGAAATTACTATTCGCACCGAAGATAGTGATGAATGTGATGATATTATCCAACTAACAAAAATAAGAAGAAGTTCGACAAATTAAATAAACAGCGGAAAGACATTAGCGAATGTGCCGATTCTCCTTCAATAATCGATGATGTTTGACGTACATCAACAAACACCCCGACTACAAATACCAAGCAATATAAGACATGCAATAGATTAATATACTTTATATTTCACGAATGAATTATTAGATAATATAATAGAAAAAACAAACCAATATGGCAGCACAAAAATGACCAAATATACTGACTAATCAGTGGCATATTCTAAATGCGAGTGAAAGAAAAAGAGATTGTATTATCTGTTCTGACAGAAAAGCACCAGGAGGAAGGCGGCGAACAACATTTTATTGTAAAATGTGTCAAAATCAACCAGCTATGCATTTTGGAAATTATTTTTAACATCACCATTCTTTATAAAATGATCAAAAATTAATTAATGTTATAAATGCATGTCCTTCAATGACCACAAATTTTTATCGAACAAATTGCATAACATACACAATTAAATCAAGTTTACGGCCGGTACAGTAGATTGTTTTGAAATCGGTGCCGTCCCGTAAGTGTTAACTAAGAGTTATGAGAATAAATAATAGGTGACCATGATTAATTAACTAAATAGTCTTATAATTAGTATACAAGTACATAATTGAAATTTCTCAAAAATAATCCTAAAACTTGATTCCTGAAACAAATTTAAATTTATCAATTTAATTTAGTTTTACCATTTGTGGAAATGCAGTTACCCCATAGCACCATGTCCGCATTTGCAACTGACAAACTCAATTTCGATTTACTCAAACTTTTAATCAACCTCATCTGCGAAATTCACTTGGATTCACACTAATAATAATATAGCACCTCCTATATACGAGTTTAGAATACACTATTTTCAATTATTACATTAAATAAAATCATGATGCACTATTAACGATACACACACTTTTTAATTAGAATCAGTTAACGTAAAATGATTTATAATTTCACTTTACTGAAACATATTTTAATTTTCAATGAATATTTTCCAATAGTATTTTCCAAATAGTAATTTTTTTAGTTAATGAACAATTCATGCACTTGTAATTTATTATTAATCCATTTGATTATGAAAGTACTATAGAAAAAAAAAATTAGAATTTATTGATAATAAATTATTTTGTTATTATTATTATTTTAGGTGAAAAACCATATTTATTTATTTTTAAATTAATAATTTAAATATTTTTTTTTTTAAATTCAGATATGTATTATTTTTTATTTTAATAAGGCACTTAGATACATTAGTATAATATTTTTATTATTATTATTAAACTGAATTGAAATTCAATAAACAAATATAATAATAGTAGAATTAGTATAGATTTTTTTGTGAGCAGAATTTAACATATGTCAGCAATATAGTTAAAATTGTAAGTTAATTGATTTATCTAGAACTGTCACCTGTCAATTTTAATGTTTTTTGTCGAAGACAGACAATGACGAAATGTTTTTCGCTAATTTTCTAAATCAAATAATATACAAAGATTTATAAATTAATTCTTAATTACCCAAACGTTTCGACAAAAAAAAAGTCATCAGGGGATATCAAAAATTGCTGAGTAAGCACAAACATTTACACAAAAATATGTCACTAACGAAAAAAACATTTTAAAATACTGAAGAGGTAAAAAAATACTGAACATGTAATAAAAATAATTATAATAAAATCAAAATATTTTTGAAAGATAAATTACATATTGGAGCAAATTTTCTCCAAGTTTGATTTAGTGTGCCATGGTATTTGCAATATAGAAACAAAAGAATGTATAAAAATAATATTATAAATCGATGTCTAATAAATCTTCGTAAAATTACTTGTGTTAATATTAATTTTTAATTAAATATACATTTAGTTATTTATGGAATTTGCTCCACATATATAACAGTAGATGATTTATTATGATTTATGAAAATTACTGTATTCGACGATCTCGAAATTTAATACTAACATTTCAAAGATCACAAATAAATGAATTTCATAGTTGACAGTTCATTACTACCAACTCATGCGAATATAGACCCGTAGCATAGCATTACCATAACATTTCTATTTTATCCGAGCATTGACCCCTCAAGTGAAAAATATGATATTAATTTTGAACTGCATTTTAGAGAATTGTTCTATTTTCTTTTTAATGTATAATTAAATAACACTCAATACTCCATTCCCAGCGTTATCTTTCAAATAAAACGAGCAGATTAAATTTTTCCTTCGTCTTCCAGATCTAGAAGAAATGCACAAATTGCTTCGTAGCGATCACTACTACTGAAACTAATTAATCCACTTCAAGTAGCACATGTTCTTATTTAATGCTGTAACGAGTAATTTATATTTCAGGGGATTCCCGATGTAAGTAATTTCCAAGAGATCTCTTCTCTTCTCTTACACGATGAGTACGTGCTCTTATCGACAGGCCGAGGAG
>NW_020537324.1:71383573-71406926 GCF_003426905.1 Ctenocephalides felis | reverse complement strand
ATGACGGGGAGTGCGATCGTACCTACGGTAAATTTGTTCGCGTGAAATTTTAGGTAACGAAAGAATTATACTAGGCCCCGATAAATCTATTTACAAAACGCGGCATTCAAGTGGACAGTTACGGTAGATATCAGAGAAATATAATTAATAGCACGACAAATAATGATCATATATCCGCCAATCTTACAGAATCTCTTACAAAAAATCTCTTAAAGAATCTCTTACAAAATTTGGTAAAGTTACGCTTTTGAAAAGTTATACAAATTATCGACACACGAAAAAACGTATGAACCATTCTTTTCATTAACCTTTTGCGAAACAAGAATTGGCGGTGCGCAGTTTTAAAACGGATGTATTTACTAATACACCTACTTATGCAGATATGTTTGAATAACTTTAACTAAAATATTATCTTTATATAATTCAGTGTTAATTTTAATCATTTATTTATATATAATATTAATATTATATTTTTTTAGTTTTGTGCCTTGAACGCCCCTTACAACAAAGCATCGCCCCCTAAATACACCAAAGCCCATCACCGCCCCCCAGAATGGCCGCAGCGCCCCCAAGGGGGCGCTGGCGCCCACTTTGGGAATCACTGGTCTAGACTATACATGAATATTAACTCATATCGAGTATCGAAAGTGTAACAATCAGAAACAGGATCGATGACCTTTTTCTTATGCGTACTTGGTCTATCTAAAGCATAGGACCTTGACATAGGACAAGTAGAAAAACTGAAATAAATTTACATAATTTTACTTCAATAATAAATATCAAAAGTTTTACATTTCATTTTAACATATTCTAAATACTGCTAAACATTAACATCGAATGAAATAGAGTGGGCAAGAGTAAGAAAGATCGGCGCTATGTCACACGTTAACTTTATAGATGCCGGCGTACAGCAGATTGTGAACAATATACATTTATGATTGCTCATATAATACGAATAGGCAACAAACATTTTGTCAAATATTATTTCGAACAATTTTTTTATGTGGACAGAAATACTGATATTAGTTCAAATAGATCTAATATTGAAGTTCTACGTAAAAAAATTAATAGAACATTAATTTTTTTATTCGACGACCCATAAAAATTTATTTTAAGTATATATTGAATGCAGAGAAAGAGATCATCATCGCGCCGTTGCATATGATATTATATAAACCATTGATTGATAATATGGAATACGATCGAGGCACCAATACATGTATGTAAGAACTTCATCTTCTATCAAAGAGGACCATTGTTAGTTTTTTAGTTCATTACTGAATGCCAAGCTAAGCGGTCGTTATGTGTTTTAATAGGAAGTGCGAAAATTACGAAATATTATTACGATATATTTTATATTTGTTTTAAAAGAACGTCGTGTAATTATCGTTTAATAATCAGTGGAAAAGTAGTGTATTGTGTTGTTTTTATTTCCCAATGATACAAGTGAAATAGAGTATCGATGTAGTGCCGGTGGATTGGTTGATATATAATGAAGGATAAGATAAATTCGAATGCCCATTTTTAAAAATTATGAGCTATCGGGAGAAATTTACTTCTTCTTCAAGATTTGGTGAAGCGTCGGGCGGCACCAGCATCGGATAATTGGAGTCTTCATGAGGTGGATGTACGACATTACGCGAGTAAGTATTATTGATCAACTACGTATTGTTATTTTTTGTTATATACACACAAACACACACACCACATATATATATATATATATATATATAAACATATTCTTTGATTTGAGTTGTAATTTCAGATACATATTAAATTGCCTTGGAAAAGTTAAAAATATTGCAACAAAAAGGAATATGCGTTTTCTACGGACAATGCAGAACCATAACAGAGGCAAGATGTTTCTAAAAAACATACTGCTTGAATAAAGGGCGTTTTGTAAATCAGAATAACGTCGATCAGCAGTTGTCGGAATTTTTATTATTATCGAATAATTTATTTTATTTTTTAGTGTTTAATGTCTTAAAGAAAGGAACTTGTGAAGTGTTTATATGGTAGGTATTATTCACACAGTACACATAGATGATTTTTTATTATTAGGCTATACATTTTGTTACAGGTATAAAGACAACTGAATCATTAAAAAATCCGCAGTTGAGCCCTATTAAGAGCAAGCATTTAACCAAGCCCTCGGAAGGTTATAAATTTTCCCGTGATTGGGAGAATGGGAGAGATCATAGGCGCACAATAAACCTGAATTACATTTGTTATTTATTGTTATTATATATTAAAATATTGTTATCAAAGAATTAATAAAAAAAATTTAGCATATGCATTTTTTTATGGGCCATGCCAATTATTATTTTCAAGGCCACATCAAATATATTTTTCAGGGCATATCAAATATAATTTTTCAGGACCATATCACATATTATTTTCAGGGCCGCATCAAATTATTTTTCAGGGCCATATCAAAATATATTTTTCAGGGCCATATCACCTATTATTTCAGGCCATATGCTTATTTTAAGTTAAGGGCCAAGTTCGATATTTTTATAGGGGCCATTTTCATATTTTCGATTAGGGCCCGGAACAGTTTGCCTAACACAGACCTTATCCGGCAAGCGTTACATATCGCATAGGGGCCAAGTACGGTGCCGCACTGGGACACAACTTCATTCCAGTGCAGCCCTGATCCGCGCCATACTTCAATTTACTGTCGGCTTGTTGCCAAGTGTCCATAATCCCCGTGTATCTATCTTTCTGTCTGCCTAATGTTCGCCTGTTCGTCTGTTCTTCCATTATCTCGGCGGTGGTGTGTAAGCCAGAAGGCATTCGCTTTGCGTTCCGTGCGGTCGTCCGCCGGTCGGGTCGTCGTCGTCGTCGTATGCAGCGCAACCGCGCCCTACGGATCGATCACGGTTGACGCCCACGACGAGGGAAAACAACGCGAAAAAAAACAAAGAGGACAACGAATTGGGATAGGAAAAGAATGCGAGATATTTAGGAGGAACATATTGTCGCGCAAGTTTAAGTGTTATGGGTGTTTTTGTTTTACTTCTTTTGTCTTTGGTTATGTTTACTCTAATTCGATGCAACTGGGAAAGGTCATTGGTTTTGGTATCAGTGATCGTTCTGTGGAGTGATGATGTCTGATTATAATCGATAATTGAACTAGTAGGGTGCATGGCATCGTGCCTTAAGTCAATTTGCTGGAACTTTCCGTACCGTGATTAAAAATCTTGGTACGGAACCCAAAAAAATTTACACAAAATGTGTACACATTATTAAAATCTCCATAAAATATTTGATAATTTTATATACGTATGTCCAATGATCCATAACCGCTAGAACTGCCTTCCCAAAAATTTAATCAGTTGTCAATAAAAGTGAAATGTTTTTTGAATTATTAAAATCGGACGCTTCAATCTCTTAAAAACTGAGTTACCGTTTTTGGCATTTTTTTCCCCGTATCTTCGCAACGGCTAGACCTGCCTTCGCAAAAACTAATCAGCACGTTTCCCAATCAACATGAATCAAGCGTTTTTTTTTAATTATTCAAATCGGTTGATCGGTGTTCCCGAAATTGTCAACAAAAATTTGTATCCGCACACACACACGAATACATCAATTTTTTCTAAGGTATGCCAAAATGTTCGAAAACCTTTGAAACATAAAGAAATAAAAAAAAATCATTTTCGATTTTTTTCCGATTACTATACTTACCCTATGGGAAGTTAATTATTGTAAGTGTTTGTCTTGATTACAACATCATTTGTACATACAGGATGTTATGAAAACCCACAAATTCAAATCGAGCAACAAAGCCCTTTTCAACAAATTATTTAGATAGCAATTGGTGCGTGGCATCGTGCTTTGAGGCAAATTGCTAGAACTTCCCGTACTATAAGTAAAATCCTTTAAGATTTTAAAATTTTTGAAAAAAATTGATTATTCTACTAATCCTGTAATTTTAAAAAAATCTACTTTTAAGATTTTTTTTTGAAAATTGTTTTTTTTTAGAATTTTAATTGTTTTTATAATTTTTTCAAATTATTTGATAATGTTAAAATTTTTGAAATCGTATGAGCTTTTTATGAAAATTTTGATATATGTCGATTTGTTTTGAAAATTTTGAATTTGTTTGAACTTTTTTGAAAATTTTGAAATTTATTGAAAATATTGAAACACATTTAAATCGGTTGTTCCATACTTGAAAATGTCTAAAATATTAGTACTATATACGTAAGTAAAGATAATAGACACAAATTTTCAATTTTGTTTTAAATTACGCTACAAAAAATTAATAAAAAATATTCAAAAACACGACTTTACTTTTACTTTTATTGTAATAATATAAGTCGCATTTTCTTATTGAATTGATGCTGTTTGGTCAAGAATCATAAATCAACTTCTCGATCATTGTTACTAGTTATTGAAGTATTTTAGATTACAATAGTAGTGTTTCCTCAGCATATTGTATCTTAACCAAACAACTTATGCGGATTGTGGCGAATATACTCGTCATGTACATATAACGGAATATTTGTTGAACATGTTTTTTGTGTACAACGCCTGATCACACAGCAAAAACATAGCTTTTGGACAGTTCTTCACTACCAACTCATGCGAATGTAGATCCGTAACATAACATTATTATTCTATACGAGAGTTGGGTCCAAGCAATATACAATTTTGCATAAATAAAAAAAAGTTTTGCGTATAATTCAATTATGCAACTTCTAATAAAAAACATGTAGTCCTGCCTCAATCAAAAAAGTGTTTTGAACATCCCCCTTAGTAGTAGTAGCCCTCCTGTCCTCCGACCCACGCAAAACGCAAACGGGCTGTTTTATATTCCGGGCGAAAATATTTTCGCGCCTCCGGAATATTTGCCGGGTCAACGATCCGATATATTTTGTACGGCGCATGTGGACAGCGAACAATGTGCTCGTTTATTTTGCTCTTTCTCACCCTTTTCCGGGCAAGGAAAACTTGAAAGTATTATATAATATGCGGTCAGCGGAATTTTAAAGTTGAGATAAAATATTTTGTGTGATAGTAGATTTTAAGAAACAAAATGCGCCTAGTTTTGTGTTGTCCGAATCGATATCATGAATAGCAAAAACTATTTTCAAAATGAATAGTAGAAAATGTTCCTTAACTCCCATTAGTCAAGTATATTATTCCCATAATTCGAAAAGTTCGTGCTCTTGCCTTAAAGTAAAATGCCACTTATAGCTACTTATTTTATAGCCTCAAATTATACTGAACAATATATCTGGCACTTCAGAATGTTTTTTTAACTTCCCGTAGGATAAGTTATTGTAATCGTCCAAAAATCGAAATCGAAAATTTTTACATTTCTCGACGTTTTGAAGGTTTCTGAACATTTTGGCATACCTCAGAAAAAATGGATGTGTGTGTGTGTGTGTGTGTTTTGTATGTCCGCGTTTTTTCGTCCACGTTTTCGGGCGCACGGATCAACCGATTTGAATGGTTTAAAAAACATTCGATTCCTATTGATAGGGAGATGTGCTGATTAGTTTTTGGCAAAGGCAGGTCCAGCCGTTACGGAGATATGGAGCAAAGAGTGCAGAAAATAGAAAGCGAGTTTTTGAGAGAACGTATCAACCGATTTGAATGGTTTAAAAAACATTCGATTCCTATTGATAGGGAGATATGCTGATTAGTTTTTGGCAAAGGTAGGTTTGGAGATACAGAGCTAAATGTTAAAAAAATGGCAGTTTTTGAGAGAACTAAGCGTCCGATTTAAATGATTCAAAGAACTTTCTGCTTGTTTCAACAAAATAATTGATTTTGGAAAAAAAAATTTTTTGTTTCTAATTTTTTTTTCAAAAAAATTTTTTTGTGATTTTGGATTAAAAATTCAAAAAATCACCCAGGCTAAGCACAGTCTAAGCGCCACTCTGGTACAAATGTTTACGCAAGTGCGTTTAGACTGTTTATGTAATGGAGCAATTTTCCAATTTTGTGAGAAACTATTGAAAAATGTAAAAATGCCGCCAAGCTAAGCACAGTATAAGTGAAAATGTCGCACAGAATTATTTGCAAATGCGTTTAGACTGTGACTATGCGGAGCACTTTTTCAGTTTTGTATGAATTTGGCAACAATTTTTTTTTTTTTTTGAAATTGAATTTGAAATGAAATGACGATTGTTAATGTTCTGGAGATGATAAATTGATATATTTATAATTAACTTTCCATAGGGTAAGTTATAGTAATCGCAAAAAAATCCAAAATGAAAATTTTTATATATCTTTACATTTCAAAGGTTTCTGAATATGTTGGCATACCTTAGAGAAAATTGATGTATGTGTGTGTGTATGTGTGTGCGTGTGTGCGTGAATGTATGTGTGTTCGGATACAAATTTTTTCATCGACGATTTCGGGAACACGGATGAGCAAGCAATTTGAATAATTCAAAAAACATTCGATTCGTATTGATAAGGAGACGTGCTGTTTAGTTTTTGTCAAAGGCAGGTCTATCTGTTCCAAAGATATGGGGCAAAAAGTGCCAAAAACGGTAACTCAGTTTTTAAGAGAACGGAGCGTCCGATTTGAATAATTCAAAAAACATTTCACTTGTGTGAACAAGATGAACACTTATCAAATTTTCATAAAGATAGGTCTAGCGGTTTCGGAGATCTAGTGAAAAAAACTAAAAAAAATACCATTTGACGGTCAACAATAATCATTAGACATATGCATATCAAATTATCAGATATTTTATAGAGATTTTATTTTAACAATAAGTATAAGATGGGTTAACATTTCTATGGGTTTCGTACCAGTGTTTATCCGTTAGACGACGACGCGGCGCTTACGCGCTTTGATATTTAGTCTCTATGCATTTAAAGCAGTACGATTGCTTTGAAAAAAAGTTCAGAATTTCCAAAATATTTCAAAATAAATTTTTCAACAAAAAGTAAGTTTTTGTCAAAAATTTATATAGTTCCTCAAAAATCTATTTTTTTCAGAGTAAATTTTTTTCAAAAATGTTAATCTTTTAAAAAAAAAAAAAATTTTTGGTACGGGAAGTTCCAGCAATTTGCCTTAAGGCACGATGCCATGCGCCCCACTAGTTTCCTATGAATTTAACTTAAGGGGCACAACTAGTGTAACCGCCTAAAAGAAAGGTGATGTTTTGGGAATTTATATTAAAAAAACTACTTTATCAATCATTTCAAAATTTTAGGAATAGATTGATACATGTTTTAAGAATACATAGTAAAATTTTTGAAGAAAAAAAATAAATATTTTTTAAGTTATCGTCGATCTCCAACGGCGCGACAAAAAAAGGCCCTTCACTGCTGCAGTGATTCCGGCCTTCTACGTGGATAAAATTTGAAAATAAAATCTCGTTAAACTAGATAATATTATCTGTAAAATGAACTACGACAAAAAAAAAATCAAAAATTGACAAAATGACGGCGTTTTTTTTTTAAAAAAAGTCGAATTTTACCCAAAATTTTGATCGTTTTTGGACTGCCAAAATTCTATTTTCGATCCGATCAAAAAGTCGGTGGTTCATTTTACGAAGAACTATATATAAAACAAGTTAAAAAAAATTTGATAGTGATCGGATCATTTGTTCTTGAGTAATCGCTGCAACAAATTCGGAAAATGCTGTTTCGAGAAAAACGCGTTTAAGATTAAATGATCGTTATACAGTATAGTATAACTTATACTATATAGTATAACTTATACTATATACTATATATATACTCTTTAAATGTCTGTAACTCAAAAACTATTTAACATATCGATTTAAAATTTTGGTATGTTATTTTTAAAGGTATAACCTATCGAAATATGGAAAAATTTTAAATTCGATTTTTTGAAACTTTCACACTAGTTGTGCCCCTTAATTCTCATTAGTTAAGTATATTATTTCCATATTTCGGAACGTTCGTGCACTTGCCTTAAGGTAAAATGCCACTTATAGCTACTTATTTTATAGCTTCAAAATATACTAAACAACTTGGCACTTCAGAATGTTTTTTATTTCTATGAATTTAACTTAAATAGCAACTGATCACTGTTTTATAAGCATGACAAATATACTCTCACTGCCTCTTTTCCATGATGAGTATATTCGTCAATCACAATTTACCGGTTGTTAATAACACCAGATATTTTCAAATAAACCAAAAATCTATCCTAATACCCGCATTGTTTAAAATCCATTACACAAAATAAAAAATACATCAAGGATGTATTTTTTGCAACGCACGCCGGAAAAATAAACCTCGCACAGCAGTGTATATTTATTTTGCACCCTCCCGGAAAAAAGTCCGGGCAAAAAAGTCGAATGTATTCGCGGTCAACCGTGGGCTTTCCAGGCCGAGAATTGAGGCTGTATAAAAACGAGAGATTAACAGACTTCTGCACGAACTATATATCACTTTGAAGAAAAAAGCTGGAAAAGCTGGAAAAGTTTTAAGATTTTTTGTATAGATAAATTTTAAATAGTTTACGAAGAGATAATAGAAAGGGGATAGAAGTTCGTTGGCTAAAACTAACGAAGAAACACCAAATGTTGAAAACGTTTTTACAAATTTAGTATTATTATTAAATGTTTTTTTTCAATTTTCTGAAATCACAATTATTTTCACACAGTTTCTGATCTTTTGATGTCTTCCATCTTTAATTCAATGTCTGCAACAAAATTACGCAGAATAAATCTGAAGCGATTGAAAATACTTTGAATAAAAAAGCATTTGAATGCCGAAGAGCTTTTGGACGAAAGTAATCACTCAGCTGAACAAATAAAGCTCAATTTGGGATCGATATTCTCAAGTGGGAGGATAAAACGTTAAATACGGGAAATTTATTCTAAAATATATGAAACTGGATAGTTGAGAGCACCCTCCCAAATCAAATATAAGTATATAAAGAAATGTATTTTTATGAGCTTCAGTATGCATGTGGCAATATAATTTTCATTACTTTACTAATTTATTAATAATTTGTACCAATAATGATTAAAGAAACCAATTGAAATTGGAAATTCTGGGAATAACATACTTTAAAATATTGTTACTAAAAATAGTTTTTTCTCAATGTAATCAAAATTGGTACAAAATGTTTTTATTTAAAATATTTCATATCATTTTTTTTCTAATTTAAAAATTTATTAAAAACCATAAAAATCTCAAGTTTGTGTTCAGAATAATTAAGGTAAACTTTTTTATCTGCGTATCTTTAAACCCCGCTCTGAAATATTTTTACTACAATATTAGTCGTTTGATGATTTTTCTCGGTTGGTTTCTAACTCGTATTTGATATAAGTATAATTTATTCTCGCAAAATATCTAAAATCTCCAGAAGACTTACGTACATTATCTGAAATCGTATTTTCATAAACAGGAAAATCGTTTTACGGTTTACGGTTTACGGTTCACTTTCTGCCTGAGACGCGCGTACACGTTTTTCACCATAAATTTTTTCCAACCCGGAAAAACATTTTCGTTTTCTCTCGATATCAATTTCTGCTGGCTTTAGCAGCAAGGCAAAAATGGGTTCTTGTGCCAACCAAATCATACTGGGAGGATGTATGAGACTTATTATTAGAACAGGAGCTAATGCCCACTTTTGTAGTAACAAATAAAATTTGACAAAAGTTTTTCTCAATTTTTATTTATTTATATATTTATATATTATTTTCAAATCTCAGTCAGACAGGAGTATCTGGTATGAGAGATTATGAAACAATTTTCTTATTTCATATATACATATCATTCGTCTATTTCATTATACTACAATACCACAAAAATTATATATAAAAGTTTAGTTCACTTTTTAAGTTATTGCATTTCTATGGGCGACACGAGTTAATAGTGCATTTTTGGCAGAAAATTAGGGGTTTAACAAAAATTTCAAATTGAAACCATCAGTGGTTGAAATTATTTATTTCAAATACATAACGCAGCTTTAGATTGCTTGGAAAAAAATGTATATTTTTGAAAATTTTAAATCCGAATGATTCACAAAATTTTTGAAATGTCCTCAGAATTAAAGAAAGATTTTTTTAAAATTATGATACTTTTTAAAATATGATTTTTTTGATAATTTTTGAATATTATGAAAAAATGTGGCAACTTATAAAGAAACAAAAATTCGAATGCTTCAATGTTATGAATATTACTAACATCTATAACAATCTAATAATTCGATTAGCATATGTTTAAGTAAAGTAATTTTCTAATTATCCTAATCGGATGCTCTGTTCTTTTGAAAACTGTTGTTATTTGCACATTTCGATTCGTGTCACCAAAACGGCTGGATCTGTCTTTGCCAAAATCTGATCAGCACCATCAAAAGGAATCGAATGTTCGAATATTCAAATCGGTTGATCCGTGTTCCAGTAAACGTCGACAAAAAATTGTATCCGGACATATAGAACACGCACACACACAAACACATACATCAATTTTTTCTAAGCCAAAATGATCAGAGAAATGTTCATTAAGTAATTCTCCAAATTTATTAAATGTCCTTATCTGGGCAGTTTTAAATGAAAGAGAATAAAAAAATTGCAAGGAATATAAAAAAAACGGTGCATTTCAAATCTTCCGAATTTATCAGATTTGTTTAATTAAAATTTTTTGAAACTTTGAAGTCATTCTGATTTGTTTTTCGACATGAATATTGGGATAAGTATGTGCATTGAAAAATGTGTGAAGTATGGCAATTTTTTACCACTTAAATAGATTTTCTACAAAAAATTTAAATATTACAGAGTAATTGAAAATTATTAAATTTTATTAAATTGCAAATAATAGTGAAAAAAAATGCGAATTTTTGTTCCAAAATATTCAATTTTAAACTTGTAAGTTATAGTAATCGCAAAAAAATCTAAAATGAAAATGTTTATATATCTTTAAGTTTCAAAAGTTTCTGAACATATTTGCATATCTTTAAAAATTGATGTATGTGTGTGTTTGCGTAAAAAAAAATTTGTCGATGATTTCGGCAACAGATTTAGATAACTCAAAAAACATTCGATTTGTATTGATAAGGAGACATACTGGTTAGTTTTTGGCATAGGCAGGTTAAGCCATTTTGAAGATACGGGGCAAAAAGTGCCAAAAATGGTAACTCAGTTTTTAAGATAACGGAGCGTCCAATTTAGATAATTCAAAAAATATTTTACTTGTATTGATGAAATGAAAAACTAGTCAAATTTTTGAAAAGGCAGGTCCATCGTCTAAAGAGATCCAATAAAAAAAAGTAAAAAATGATGCCACTTGGCGTTCAAAAATGAACATTAGACATATGTACATCGTATTATCAAATATTTTATAAAAATTATAATAATAAGTACAGATTTTGTGTACATTTATATGGGTTCCGTACCAATGTTTACACGTTAGACGCCTACGCGCTTTGATATATCTCTAAATAAACTATGTAGCACGATTGCTTTAAAAAATGTTAAATGTTTTCAAAAAAGAATCAAAATACAAAACAAAAAAAAAACAAAAGTAAAAAAATCAAATTTTTCAAAATAGTCAATTTTTTTTAAAAATTGCAAAATTTCTTAAAGATCTAATTTTTACAAAGTTTTGCAAATGTAAAAAAATCAAATTTTTCAAAATAGTCAATTTTTTTCAAAAATTGCAATATTTCTCAAAAACCTAATTTTTTCAAAGTTTTGCAAAGATTTTTTTAATAATTTAGCTTTCGGTACGGAAAGTACCAGTAATTTGCCTCAAGACACGCAACTTTTTTATTGCAAGCAACTTTTCCTGATAATGAGGCAAAATGCAACCTTCGGCTTAATTTTACTCTGTTTCCACCGACTCTCCCACTAATTCGAATATCCACGAGGCGGTGGTATATAAGCGCCTGTTTGCTCGCAGCCACACAATCGCGTTGATTATAATTTGCGAATGTTCACCATTTGCTCGCTCGTGTCTGCAAATTTTGGCACTTCCGCAAATCCTGCTCTTTATTCTATGCTGGCAGTAGGAGTAGGTATAATATAATATATCCATAGAACAGAATAAACCGTTCTATCTATGCGATATTGCAATTTCACTCTGTCCCGAATCGGATTCGGATTCTGATAACAATCCCGCATATTAACAATCTATATCACCGCCAACTCGGCAATGATGTTATTAATCAAATTTGGTGGCAACGTGACAAATGTTAATGAAGGTTAGTAATTGTTATGGAGAAGTTGATAAAGGATATTTGAAAAGTAGATTTGATTTTTTATGAAGTTTGACCCAATGGACCTTGGAAAAGGTTGATCACCAGTTCAGTTATTTAAAAACAGTTGGTGGATTAAAGGACTAATTTTCCGATAAAGTTAAAATGTTATAGTAATGCTATGTTACGGGTCTATAGCCGTATTAGCTGCTAGTATTAAACTATCAAAAAGCTGTGTGCTTAATAGCAATGATATATAGTACGTTTTATAAAATGAGTAATGTTTAATTAAAATGATTATATGATTCATAACAGTGGTTTTAAATTTATAATCATAAAACGCGACATAGATTATATAATGCTATTACAATGTGAATTATCCATATTAAAATATTTGAGCTTCAATATTTAATAAACACAAGAATATTTTATTATACTAATAAAAAAGCAGAAGTTGAATATATATATTTCTGAAGAGATTATTTCAATTCTCCCTATACTAATAAAAGTTCAAAAAGCAAAGTCATATAATGTTCCTTAGAACAGAGGCTAGTGGTATTTTTTTTTGTTTCCTAACATAAATATCATATTAAGCTAAATATAAATACAGATAATTTAAAAAATATTTGGTAAATCAGAAACACAATTTTCAATAAAATACTTTTGGGCGTTTTTTTTTTAATCCAAAAATTCCTGTTGGAAAAAATTAGGTTTTTACTAAAATACTGAAACTTTTCAATACATTATGTTCTGCATTATTGATAACAAGCACTAAAATCGATAAGTTTTCTCAGATAATTTCGAAGTATATACATTTATAGGGAAAAGTACCAAAAAGTTGAAAAAAGATAAATTCGAGGCATAAGGTTATGAAAAATTATTAAATTACTGGTATTTACTGAAAAATGTTTAAAATTTTATAGATTATTCTTTATTAAGTTTTCTTAAAAAATTTCGAGATACATACATTTATATAAGAAAAGTACTCAGATGTTGAAAAAAATTGATTAATTCGAGACACGAGGTTAGAATAATTTATTAAAATTACATATGTTTGCAATAAAATATAAACTTCAATGTGGTGTTCTTTAGTACGTCGACAACGCTAACAAATACTAAAATCTATAAGTTTTCTCAAGAAAATTTGAAAATAAATACATTTATATGAGAAAACTAGCCAGAAGTTAAAAAAAATTGATTTTAAGGCACAAGATTGAAAAAATTTATTAAAATTGCTTATGTTTACAGTAAAATGTCTAAACTTCAATATGCTATTCTTTAGTATGTCGACAACGACAACAAATACTAAAATCTAAAAGTTTTCTCAGAAAATTTCGAAATATCTACATTTATATGAGAAAAGTACCCAGAAGTTTGAAAAATTGATAATTTCGAAGCACAAGGTCAGAAAAATTTATTAAAATTAGTTACGTTTTTAGTAAAATGTTTAAACTGTAATATGTTATTACTCAATATGTCTACAATAATAAAAAATATTAAAATTGATGAGTTTTCTCGGAAAATTTTAAAATATATACAATTATATGAGAAATGTACCCAGTAGTTGAACAACCAAACAATTGATAAATTGAAGGAACAGGGTTAGAAAAATTCATGAAAATTACTTTCAATCTTAGTAAAATGTTTAAACTTTGATATATTATATTTCAATATATCTACAAGAATAACAGATACTACAATTAATAAGTTTTCTCAGAAAATGTCTAAATATTCACATTTCTATGAGACGAGCACCCAAAAAATTCAAACGTAAAAAGTATTAGTACTACACTAATTGCAAATTGTTTTATCAAATTGTTCGTTATAAAGAATTGACTCATTAGAATATTTTACAACTTTATGCAGTGCTCTATACAATATTTCAAACTTTTTTTCAATGTATAAAATTTTATTAAGTATTAACAACTAGGATCTTTATTAAGTCAGATTAATATACAGATGGGATAAAAACAACAAAGGTTTTTTTTATATTTTTTACATAATTTACACCAACTATCCTATTACAGAATCTTATTTGGCACAGGAGCATTAAAGCACATCGGTTCGCCGATAAAGACAATTTATGATTCAAATAACTTTTTTCCTACTATCCAGCAGATGGAAAAAGCAGATTCAGGTAAATAATATGATCAAAATCACGGATAAAAGTCATATGTTAGGAGGGATATAATCGATTTGATATCTAACGAAAAATTAAATATTTAAAAATCCAGAGAAAAATATATGTAAGTCAATAGGAATATCAAAATTAATGACAAACTTTAGAATAAAAATATTTCGTTAAATTTTAGAAGTATAATTTCCATTAAACTTAACATTTTGAGGAATAATAAATCACAGAATATAAGACAAGATGTTTTCTCAAATCCTGGATTAAATTGACGTAAATGATAAAAATGCGAAAAAGTTATTTTGACTATAATCAAAGTTTCATAACAAATACTGAAATTGATAAGTTTTTTTGGAAAATTTTAGAATATGTACATTTATATGAGAAAAGTACCCAGAAGTTTGAAAAAAAAGATAATTTTAAGGCGGATAGTTAGGAAAATTTATTAAAATTAGTTAAGTTCTTAGTAAAATGTTTAAGCTTTGATATTTTATTTTTCAATATGTCTACAACGATAACAAAAACTAAAATTTATAAGTTTTCTCAGAAAATTTTGCATTGTATATATTTATATAAAAAAATACCCAGACATCTAAAAACTAATTGATGATTTAAAAGAACAAGGTTGGAATAACTTATTAAAATTACTTATATTCTTAGTAAAATGTTTAAACTTTAATATGTTATTTTTCGATATATCTATAATGATAACAAATACTAAAATCGATAAGTTTTCTCAGAAAATTTTGAAATATTTGATTTAAAACTAGTGGGGCGCATGGCATCGTGCCTTAAGGCCAATTGCTCAAACTTCCCGTACCAAAAATTATTTTTTTCAAAAAGATTAACGTTTTTGAAAAACAATTACTCTGAAAAAATTAGATTTTTGAGAAACTATAAATTTTTGACAAAGATTTACTTCGTTTTAAAAAAAAAAAGACTTTTTGAAGGAAAATTTATATTGAAATATTTTGGAAATTCTGAACTCTTTTTTAAAGCAATGGTACTGCTTTAACTGCATAGAGACGAAATATCGAAGCGCTTAGGCGCTGTGTCCACGTCTAACTGTTAAACATTGGTACGGAACCCTAGGAATGTAAACAAAATTTATACTTATTGTTAAAATCTCTTTAAAATATCTGATAATTTGATGTGCATATGTCTAACGACAATTTTGGACCGCCAAACGGCATTTTTTTCACTTTTTTTACTAGATCTCCGAAACCGCCAGACCTACCTTTATGAAAATTTGATCAGTTCTTCATCTTGTTAATACAAGTTTTTGATTTATTCAAATCGGACGCTCCGTTCTCTTAAAAACTGAGTTACCGTTTTCGGCACTTTTTGCTCCATATTTTCAGAACGACTAGACCTGCCCTTGCCAAAAACTAATCAGCACGTCTCCTCATAAATACGAATCGAATGTTTTTTGAAATATTCAAATCGCTTCATTTGTGTTCCCGAAATCGTCGACAAATTTTGTATCCGCACACACACACCCACACATCAATTTTTTCTAAGGTATGCCAAAATGTTCAGGAGGTTTTGAAACGTGAAGATATATAAAAATTTTCATATTCGATTTTTTTGCGATTACTATAACTTGCCCTACGGAAAGTTGATAACATGTATTTGATATGAACAAGCAGAACCAGTAACAAATAATGTACTAACCTTTTTATTTGCTGGAATCATCACACACGTTTTATTGAACACTTGTTTTATTGAACAAAGCACTATATAACAAATAGGTTAAAAATTTTATTTAAAATTGTCCGCTATTACTCGCGACAAATTCACAAACAAATCTGATCCTTAGAAAATCACGTGGAATCAATGGAAGTACGTGAAGAGTTCGCGCAAATTCTCCCAAGGTCATGCCGTCGAAGAACAAAAACACCACAGTACAATAATAAATTTGATTGTAACTAAATCATTAACACTAAAAGCATACGATAACTAATAGTAAAAGCATATTAGTATTCTAATATTAAATATCAAAGTATTAATAAATTAACTTTTAACCCAATTACTTACGATTACCGACGATCGGACGACTACCGGCGCGACGCAAGAACGTCCGTGTCCTCCGAAATTTCAATCGAAACTAACACATGACCTTCAAATTTCGTCCCTTTCAATGCAATAAGGTAAAATTGTGCCGAAAATTGCCGAATTAATACGTTTGAATACGATTTGGTGAAATATCGCATAGCAACAGCAATTGCATTTTTGCATAAGATATGAACAAGTAGCAGAGATGGTGAAGATACCATTGTAAAATATGGATGGAGGACAAAGTATTTACATTATTATGTGAAGAAACTTATTACTCATAAAATTTATTTGACGTCTATTGGGCAGGTGTAAATTATATTCATAATGAAAAACTAGTGGAGCGTATGGCATCGTGCCTTAAGGCAAATTGCTGAAACCTCCCGTACCGTAATGAAATATTCGAATATTCGAGAAATTTTAAACGTTTTCGAATATATTATTATAAATACTGTAACTTTCATTACTTTTGCTGTCTTGTTATATCTGAGCAATCAAAATCAAATGTAAATCATGAAACAAATTATATCCAGAACATTAACAATCGTCATTTTATTTCGAATTCAATTTAAAAAAAATTGCCAAAGTTGCCTCTAATTTACACAAAATTGAAAAAGTGCTCCCGTATAGTCACAATCTAAACGCATTTGCAAACAATTCTGTGCGACATTTTCACTTATACTGTGCTTAGCTTGGCGGCAATTTCACATTTTTTCAATAGCAGTTTATTTACGTTCACGAAGCAGTTTATTTAATTTTATGTTCACGAAATTGGAAAAATGTTCTAATACTTAAACAGTCTAAACGCACTTGGATAAACATTTATACCAGAGTGGCGCTAAGACTGTGCTTAGCCTGGGTAATTTTTTGAATTTTTAATCCAAAATTACAAAAAATTTTTTGAAAAAAAAAATAGAAACTGAATTTTTTCCCGAAAGCAATTATTTTATTAAAACAAGCAGAAAGTTCTTTAAATCATTCAAATTCGACGCTTAGTTCTCTCAAAAACTACCAATTTTTTAACATTCAGCTCTGTATCTCCGAAATCGCCGGACCTGCCTTTGCCAAAAACTAATAACCACTTTTCCCCGTCATTACGAACTGAATGTTTTTTGGATCATTCAAATTGGATGCTCCGTTCTCTCAAAAACTCGATTTCTATTTTCTGCACTTTTTGCTCCATATCTCCGTAACGGCTGGACCTGCCTTTGCCAAAAACTAATCAGCACATCTCCCTATTAATAGGAATCGAATGTTTTTTGAACCATTCAAATCGGTTGATCCGTGCGTCCGAAAACGTGACTGGAAATGTGTGTCCATACATACATACACACACTCACACACACACATCCATTTTTTCTGAGGTATGCCAAAATGTTCAGAAACCTTCGAAACGTCGAGAAATGCAAAAATTTTCAATTTCGATTTTTGGACGATTACAATAACTTACCCTTATATAGTTCATAAATCTTAAGCAATAACTCATAACTCATAAATATTACCCTAAGAAAATTTTCATTCCTAATTGATGATTATTAAAAAATGTGACTTATTAAAAGCTTTAGAAAGATTTATCTATTATTTTAAAAATATTTCGAAAACTTTGCGATGGCATTTACACTTTACCGATATAAAATATAATTTTTTATATAACTTAAGATAACTCTTTAATAAAATTTGTGTATTAATTTTGAGTAAAACTATAAAAATAATAATACAAAATGAATTTTTTTAACTCACCCGAATCGGTGGCATGTCGACCAGCCCAATCCGACTCTGTAAATAAAAAAAAATTGAAATCAATAAAATGAATATGAAATTTCCCCTTTAGTTTATTTATTATTAATGACTACGCTGTATGAAAATTCATATATCGAAAAAATATGAATAAATAGTTGATGTAAACATGATATTGGAATTTCGAATATGAAAAATTCAATATGCAAATGAATAAATGAATATTTGATTAAATAAATAAAATAATGTAGCGTAACTGTAGTAAATTGTAATAAATATTTATGAAAAGCTAATTTTGCAATTAAAAATATTACATAATAAATAAATTTTAAATATTAATATGGCGTCATTGTGAAATATCCTATTTAATTAAGTTGCTATGAATTTTGAATTTTGAAACAACGTATGAAAAATGTTTTTAATCAAATGACTCATGTCTGTCCAATTTAATTAGTTTCGTTCAAAAATGCAAAAAATGTATTAAAATTTATTTTAACAAATATTCAAGATCTTGCAAATTAATTTGTCGTAATGCATTGTATTATAAAGCACAGCAATATTCTTTCCAATTCATTTGTTTTGGCTTAAAAAAATACGTAAAAGACTTAAATTAATTTTTTTTTTTCGAAAATTGTTCAAAGTATGTTATCAAGAATCTACAATTTTAATAAAAAGTCTAGTTAATTTGCTATAAAGTCAACTTACAGCGATTAATTCTCTTTTTATAGGATTAATTATTTTTTATCATTTAATATGCATTACCACGATTTAATCACTGATTCTATTTTTATAATTAGCTGTTTAATTTTAAATTAATATACTTAATTTTATAATATTATTTGTGTAAAACGAAATGAAATTTTATGAAATATTTAGAAAAATTAAATGTATATCACTTAACAGCTTCGATCGAACTAAATAACTGGTAAGTCTTGAAGGACAAAAACTGAATGAAATGTGTTGTTACGTAATATTTGTATTCGAATTCAAAATAAAGATAGGTTTACATTAAAGGTCGGTTTATAATATTTTTATATTTTTAATACATTAAAATTTTGGACTTATTTAACATCATTAAAAAAAACCAGACATTTTTTATAAAGAGCTAGAAATGATTTGTCTAATTAAAAATGTAATGAATACAAGTTTGTAATGAATAAATCTGTTGGTTTGTTTAAGAGGGTATTCTAGTGTAAAAATTCACAAAAATCGATTCTTTTTATTTCATATTTTCAAAGTTTAACTATCTAAGAATATGTGTACGAGAAGGTTTTTGAAAATTTGAATTATTTTTGGAGATATAGGCATTTTACTGACTCGGTCTCCATATTGGTTTGGCTTCACGCAAAACTTTAAATGCGTTTTTCTCAGAACAGACTTTTTCAGTACTGTTGACACGATTTCTCAAGTTCTACTCGACCGATTCACTTGAAATGTTCAGAGAGTCTTGTTTATAGACCTATCTATTGGTGCGTATGAATAATTTGTTTAAAATTTAATTCTAAACACTTTTGCCAAAAACACCATTCAAATTCATCAAACAGTTTAGGAGTTATCGATTTTTTTGTGTTTTGTGTCTATAAATCGATTCCCCGCCGCCCCTGGACAAATTTGATTTAATCCAGTAGCGCTTTTAGTGTTTTCTCGAGCGATGAAAATTTTAGTGATGAGAATCTTGATGCCCTCCAATTGTTTTATTTAAAACTATTTTTTCTATTTTGAAAAAACTGAAAATTTGTTTCTCTATTAAGGCACGCTTGATTTTTTTATATCGATATATAAAATTATAATATATATATAGTAAGTTTTTATTAGACGAGTAGCTGGTGTATCGTTTACTATTGATGATTGATTTTTATGTATTTAGATAATTACTATAAATATATATTAAATATAATATAATATATAATATATAGCCCGAACTAGGATTATCCCCAAATTCCAATTTTCACTATTTTTAAAAAATTCGAGAAACTCAAAAAACTAGTTCAGGCGTTTACAACATCATTGTAGATTAATAATCTTTTTAATTTTTGCATTTGCGGTGGCTAGGAGGGCTGAAATCATGTCAATACTGAGGTGCCAATTTTTTGAGACCACCCACTTCATCAGCAGCCAGTTTTTACAATTTTCAACTTTTTTTTCTAATTTTTGTTTTGTATTTTAATAATATTAATAAACAAGTGGTAAAAAATGGATAGTAAAAACATCCATTGCTTTCTTTTACGACACTTTAAAAATGACCTAAAATTCATCGCTCTACACTAGAATACCCCCTTAAGGAAATACCCGAAAAGACTGGACCGATTTTGACCAATTTTTTCTGGAAAATACCTAATGTAATTGGGCTTAACTTAAGATACTTTTATTTTAAAAAAAAGTACATTCGCCCCTATTTTATAATATCTAAAAATGCAACTCCACGCGAAAGAAGTGGCAAATGATGCATCTAGTGATAAATGAAAAAAATTGATTATATGGCATATAGGTTTGAAATGTTAGGTAAAAATATAATTAGCATCTTCTCAGTTTTTTTACGTTCCATTATACAAATATATTCCATTTTACATATATATTGCAACAATTTTTTATCTCACATATTTCCCAACCATCATCCCCAAACATTTATTTTTCTCCACACGACATTTTTATATGTAGAAAATCTCCGGTATTTGCTCGCACAGGCGTTTCGCATATCTTATATGTATAATATATATGTATATACTTATTCCAAATACCATATTTTATATACTTATATGCGATGATATGAAATATAATTTGATACACAAGGCATTCGAATATGATTTGAATTTCCATCGAAGTGGAAACTCACAGTCGAACAAACAGATCCATCAAATTGTGAGGGTTAACCCGTTCTTTGTGTCAACTTTACGGTGAAACAGTCACATGGAAAATATTTACTGTAGTTTTATTGGATTTGTGAAAGATCGATGGAGGAATGTGATGTTTTTGAAGTAAAACTTCTTTAGGGAGTGGACTCAGCAAAATCCGGACGGTATTGCGTTACGCCGCGAATACTTCGTCGTCATTGACCATCAATGTGATCGTTCAAAAAAAATTGATGTGATTGGTTGAGATATCACGTCATACCTTTATTTGAAGTTTTTTGAGAAATGTTTAAAAATGTCCCGAATTCATGTATTACAGAAATGCGAAACAAATTAGTTCAATAGTTCAGTCATTATAGTAAGTTCACCTCGAAATTCGAGATACCCAGCTGTAAGTCTGCAAATACTTGTATTTTGCACCTTAAAAGTTGTCTCAAAACCTACATTTGTTGCGTAGACCCTACCATATGTAGGTTTTGACACAACTTTTAGAGTGCAAAATGCAGGTATAGCAATAAAGAAAAAAATGTCCTAATTTCATATATAGAAAACTTGTATATTATGAAAAGCTTGAAAAGCGAGGCATACTAGTTTCATTTTATTTTTGTTTTTGAGTATATAAAATAGTTTATACTGAACTGAAGTGAATATTATCTAGTTTCTCCTAAGCTTAAAAACAAATAGTATCCGTAAGGAAGTTTTTAAGTTTTTTAAAGAAATGTTGAAAAATGACCCAAATTCATATGTAGATAACTTGTACATTATAAAAATGCCAGGAAAACTAGTTTTATTCAAAATTTATGTATTGGAATATGTATATAACACAGTTTATACTGAACTGTAGCAAATTTTATCTAGTTCTAGCTTTTAGAAAGAAAACAGAGTGTGCAAAACAAAATTTTCAAGGTTTTTTGAAAAAATGTTAGATTGTCAAATATTCATATATAGCAAACTTGTACAATATAAAAATGCGAAGCACACTAATTTTATTCAAAATTTTTGTATCAAAGTGTATGAAACAGTTTATATTGAACTCTAGTAAATTATATCTAGTTTCTGCTAAGCTAAAATAAAAATAGTGCCCGGAAAAAAAGTTTAAAGGTTTTTTAAAAAATGTTAAAAAATGACCCAAATTTATATATAGGAAACTTGCACATTATAAAAATGCGAAGCATACTAGTTTTATTCAAAATTTTAGTATTGGAGTATATAAAACAGTTTTTAGCGAACTTTAGTAAATTTTATCTAGTTTTTGCTAAGCTAACCAGAAAAGAGTGTCCAGATTTAAATTTTTCGATTTATTTGAAGATATGAATAAGAATATGTAAGTGAATTAACAAAAATTGTATTACCAATTTTGTAAATTTTATTTAGTTTATGAAACTAAAGAAAAAAGAGTGCTTCAACAAAATTTTGAATTCAATGTAAAAAAATAACACGTAACTAATTTGTGTTTTGAAATTGTATTTTACTTAATAGTTCACGTCAACGGTGATTAGCAAAAAACATCTAAACTATATACTTCTAAATGAATCAAAAAATTTAATACTTGAACTACATTTCATAGGCCTATAATATTTTATAATATTCATAAAATTTCACAGTAAGATTTTGATTTGCTACTTTTATCTGCATAATATATTTAACCAGTAAATTGATTAATATAATATTTCCACATTTCTGGTAGTACGTGCAAAATGTTACTCACAACAACTACATATTTTATATAGTCATAGGCCTCAAATCATTATAACAAAAAAGTCTAAACACCTTGACATTTCAGAAAATATTTAATTTTTTTTTTAAATTGCATTTTCAATAGCCAGTTGTACTTGTTTTATATCTATGATGAGTATAGCCGTCAACATACAGGATTTTGTCACTTCTTCATGACGAGTATATTCGTCAAAAACATGTACTGATTAATGTAATATTTTCTAACGCGCTTCTTTATTTCTATATACTTTATTTTATATGAATGACAAGTAAATCCGTCACCAAACAAAGTTCTTCCACTTCTCCATGACGTGTATATTCGTCAATCGCAATTACCTAGTAAATGTAACATTTTCAGAACCGCTCCTTTATTTCGTCGCTGACGGGAATGTCATCGAGTGTAAATTCGGAAGCGGTAAATAATTCGGTGAGTAACGGAGCGGAGTTTAATGGACGCCCTCAATCCGCCTCATCCATCCTCATCCTCGTCATCGAATCAGTGAGAAAAATGAGGATGAGTAGGCGAGAGAGAGGATTATATGGTTTATCGATTACGAGAAGACCTCTTCGAAAACGTTCTAATCTAAACGCGCAATTGATTCGCAGGTAAAACGAATCAGATAGACCAGAAAGAGAAATGGGACGTCGAAGACGAAGGGAATTACATCGGGCACTTGAAGTGGTAGATTTTATTTATACAATTGTCCATTTGTCGTAGTC
>NW_020537324.1:71363238-71382573 GCF_003426905.1 Ctenocephalides felis | reverse complement strand
TTTCAATGAATATTTTCCAATACTTTAAAATTAATTGATGAATTGTATAAATAGTAAATTTTTTAGTTATTGAACAATTTATAATAATATACACTTGTAATTTAATATTAATCCATTTGATTATAAAAGTGTATTTCCAATTATTACTATAGAAAAAAATTAGAATTTATTAATTATAAATTTCTTTGTTATTGTTATTTAGGAAAAAAACATATTCAAAATTTTTTTTAATTTTAATTCTTATATTTTGTATGTAATTATAGATTTAAATATTATTTTTTTAAATTTAAATATAAATTATTTTTATTTTAATAGGACACTTAGAGACATTGGTATAATATTTTTATTATTATTATCAAACTGAATAGAAATTGAATAAACAAATATAATAATAGTAGAATTAGTATAGATTTTTTTTGTGAGCAGAATTTAACATATGTCAGCAATATAGTTCAAATTGTAAGTCAATTGATTTATCTAGAACTGTCACCTGTCAATTTTAATGTTTTTTGTCGAAGACAGATAATGAAGAAATCTTTTAATTTTCTTCTAATTTTTTCAATCAAATAAAAGACAAAATTTATAAATTAATCCTTAATTTCCCAAACGTTTCGACAAAAAAATTAAGTCATCAGGGGATATCAAAAATTGCTGAGTAAGCACAAACATTTACACAAAAATTCATCATTAACGAAAAAAAACATTTTTTAGGTAAATTAATAAAATACTGAAGAGGTAAAAAAATACTGAACATGTAACAAAAATAATTTTAGTAAAATCAAAATATTTTGAAAGATAAATTACATATTGGAGCAAATTTTCTCCAAGTTTGATTTAGTGTGCCATGATATTTGCAATATAGAAACATAATATTATAGATCGATGTCTAATAAATCTTCGTAAAATTACTTAGTATTTATTTTTAATTAAATATACATTTAGTTATTTATGGAATTCACTCCACATATATAACAGTAGATGATTTATTATGATTTATGAAAATTACTGTATTCGACGATCTCGAAATTTAATACTAACATTTCAAAAATCATAAATAAATGAATATCATAGTTGATAGTTCATTACTGCCAACTCATACGAATATAGACCCGTAGTATAGCATTACAATTACATTTCTTTTTATCCGAGCATTGACCCCTTAAGTAAAAAATATGATATTAATTTTGAACTGCAAAAAATTAGAACATTGTTCTATTTTCTTCTTAATGTATAATTAAATAACACTCAATACTCCATTCCCAGCGTTATCTTTCAAATAAAACGAGCAGATTAAATTTTTCCTTCGTCTTCTAGATCTAGAAGAAATGCACAAATTGCTTCGTAGCGATCACTACTACTGAAACTAATTAATCCACTTCAAGTAGCACATGTTCTTATTTAATGCTGTAACGAGTAATTTATATTTCAGGGGATTCCCGATGTAAGTAATTTCCAAGAGATCTCTTCTCTTCTCTTACACGACGAGTACGTGCTCTTATCGACAGGCCGAGGAGGAAAGTAATATACGAACACAATTTTACACCAAAACTAGTTCAGAACTAATAGGTGTTGGGTGGGTAGCATGTGTTTCTTCCACAATTTATAGTGGAAAATTGTGCTTTTGTAAAATTTTATTAGAAACAAGTGATGTATAACAAGAAAAGAATTTATACGACGTTTTGAGCTGCAAAACTAATGCTACATCAACCTCGTCTCTCTAGTGGCTTCAAAACTAGTTCAAACTAATAGTTAGCGGGTAGCATGTGATTTTTCGTCATTGATGGGAAATTGTATTTTTATGAAATTCAACTTCGAAATCAACGGAAGAAAGAATTTGATAAATATTATGAGCTGCAAAACTAATGCAACATCTACTTCGTCTCTCTTATAAGGTATTTAAAACGGAAAATTGGATTTTTTCATAAAATGTTATTAGAAGCAAATGATGTATGACTTCGAAATAAGAGGAAGAAAGAATTTGTACAATATTATGGGTTGCAAAGCTTCATTGTAAATAGTATTGAGATCGAGAGAATTTATTTCATAAATGGCGCAGTTTTGTAAAATATAGTATAGGCTAAGTTGGGACATGTTGTTAAATGAGACACACTATTGCAATGCAAATAACTATGATTCTGTAATTATTTTTTATAATGTTGATATACAGTTTAGACAAGTACATAAGAGAGTCCATCATTACACAGTTGTTAACACCTAAATTGTACCGCGTTTCAGAAATTATCAAATAGGTTCAGAAATAATAAAATTATAAAAATCTAAAATTTTTCATCTTCGAAATTTTGAGTTTGTAAAGTTCGGTTTAATATCAATATTAATTCATTAACTTCCCGTAGGGTAAGTTTTAGTAATTTGCCAAAAATCGAAAATGAAAATTTTTGCATATCTTCACGTTTCAGAAGTTTCTGAACATTTTGTCATACCTCAGAAAAAATGAATGTGTGTGTGTGTGTGTATGTATGTATGGATACAATTTTTCGTCCACGTTTTCGGGCGCACCGATCAACCGATTTGATTGGTTAAAAAATCATTCGATTCATATTGATAAGGAGATGTGCTGGTTAGTTTTTAGCAAAGGCAGGTCCAGCCATTTCGGATATACGGAGCAAAGAGTACAGAAAATAGAAATCGAGTTTTTGAGAGAAAGGAGCATCCGATTTCAATGATCAAAAAAACATTCAATTAGTAATGATTGGGAGAAGTGGTAATTAGTTTTTGGAAAAGCCAGGTCCAGCAGTTTCGGAGATACCGACCTAAATTTGTGAATTGTGGCAGTTTTTAAGAGAACTAAGCATCCGATTTGGATGATTCAAAAAACTTCCTGCTTGATTTGACAAAATAATTGCTTTTGGAAAAAAACAATTTTTTTATTTCAATATTTTTTTCATTTTTTTTCGAACTTCTACTATATATCAAAAATAATTCAGATTTTAATTTTAATTCTGGCTAAAGTTCTAAAGTTCTAAATCACTAATATACCTTAAATTTTTAATTTTAACTTTGCAAGTCAGTTTATATAAATCTTATAAATATTAGACAATGTTACAGTATTTATAATAATCTATTGGAAAACATTTAATATTCCTCGAACATTTCGTTACGGTACGGGAAGTACCAGCAATTTGCCTCAAGGCACGATGCCATACACAACTAGTTTCATTTGAATAAATTAAAAATAAAATTTGTATTCGCACATTCATCGACATATATAAAAATAGCATGATAAATTGTAGTATAATTCAAGTTTATAACATAAAATTGTTAAAATTTCCGAACCCCATAACAATATCCACTTGTAGTTAAATATTTAAGTAACACACATTGCGGAAAATTCCCGAATTTCCGCAATGCTTTCCACTTCCACTTCAATATATAGAATATTCTAAATAAACTATTTATCACATTCGCCATAAATAAAATATATCCAGCGATGGATCGGTTACGAGAATTGTAAAAATAAAAATAACGACCTGGCAGACGATGCGCCGCCGACGCCGTTTCGCGAAAATTATTGCCGATAAAATGTGACACATCTATATATCTATCTATGTATATATGTATGTATATGGATGAAACAGGGTAGTAAATTTTCATAAATTCGCGGACCGCTGGAAAATTGATGAAATATTTGGGTAGGTAATTTATGATGCATGATGTTTTAATAAGCACTATATTTGATGGTTGTGATTTGTAATTTTTTACCCGAAATTGTATGAAAATTAAAACTCAATCATTTTTGATCATACATGTTTTTTCAGTTTATTCTATTCCTAAATATATGTAAACCAATTGGTATTGATATTTTGTCTTGAGGCAAGTTACATGAACTTCGAGATATGTGTAACTAATCGACTTAATCAATAAAAAATAAATTAATTTATGAGTGATTAAAAGTATTCCGAGTGGATTTATTACACATAATTGAAAACGAACGAACACGTTAACTCCGAGTAATTTCTAAAAGTAAAATTTTAAAAATCAACAATTTTTATAACTGAACCAGTTTCCGTAGGTGTTTCATAGTTTAGTATGTTCATTAAGACCAAGTATTCTACTGTTATACCAAGTAAATCGTGTTATTTTAATTTTAATCAACGTCAAAAGAAAACTACTCATTTTCTAAAACTTTGATAATTTTTTAAAATTATACTACTTGTCATAAGGCCGTAATATTTCAGTAAGTTCTATAAGACCATGATATATATCGCCAAAAAAAAACATAAAAGTTGGCTTAATTTTTTTTTTCAACAGTTAATTACAAGAAAACGGCTCGGTAGATTTTCACCTAAAACTAATCAGTATCATTCCAAACTAATACCTTTCGAATAGTTTTTGATTTTTTAAAATCGATTCGGTAGTTTGTGCTTAAATGTTAACGAAAAATTTAACACTCTTTTTCAAATTACAAAGAAACGGCTCGGCAGATCGTCTCACAAAACTGACAAACTATAGTGATCATTGAGATACATCGAATGGCATTTAAATTTCTGAATTCGGTTCAGGCGTTTTTGAGCAAACGTCGATGAAAGGTCTAATTTTGACAAATGCCAAAAGAACGATACTAATTTTTGCAAAATTTGATGAATTTTTAAAGCTAAACGAGTTGTCGTAGGGCTGTAATATTTTAGTATGATCTACAAGACTATGGTATCTACCGTCAAAAAAAATCATAAAAATTGTCGAATTTTTTTTTTTAAAACTTTATTACAAGAAAAATGTCCGGCCGATCTTTACCAATTTTCAAAATCGATTCAGAATTGCGGGCTAAAATGTGGACGAAAACTTTTTCACTTTTCTGCGATTTACAAAGAAACGGCTTGGCCGATCGTTTTCAGTAAACGATAGTATTTATCGAGATACAATGAATGGTTTTTAAATTTTTGAAATAGATCCAGCCATTTTTGTGAAAACGTCGATTTACGGCAAAAAATCTGTTCACATACACACACATACTTTTTCCAAATTTGATCTCATTCGATTCAGAATGGCTTGAAAAGTCGAGAAAACATAAAATTAGCGAGTCGGATTTTTAATGAAAACATAAACTTCTCCTTCAGGAAGTTAATAAATACGTAAATGACAAAAATTAAATGCTTATTATAGAATAACTGACAACTAGATATCAAAAATAATGCCAAATTCGTAATGGAACATATTTACAAATAGTTCGGGATGAAACCTAACTGCACCATATAAATCCTGCTTAAATTCAAAATTATTTTTAAAAAAATCACTATGGAAAGTAGTATAATGTTTCAATTTATACTGTTTTAATCAACTGAAATTTAAAGTAAGCATAAATTCATTTTAATTATAAATAAAATATTACATTTGAAGGATACTTTATGTGAAATTTTAAAAATTTGGTTTAGTTTATTCTTCATTTAATAATGATATAATTAATTTGTTATTGATTAATAATTTTTAAAAATTGCCAAAAATAAGAAAATCAGCGAAAATAAATATAAATGAAGATATTATTATATTTAATTCACGTTAAATATTTTTCAATATATAAACTTTTATACTTTATGATTAGTAACTATCCACTATCGTCACACTATCAACTATTCACCCTTTCAACATTTTCGTTTTCCACCTATCAATAACAACAATCACCGGCCTTTTTCTCTTCTCACCGTCGTCACTCGTTACCGGTTATCGGTTACCGGTTACCGCGCCGACACAGGTGTCACCAGACGTGCGACTGACGTACAACTAGTGCCTATATGGCTCTGCTGCGCCGGCCGAACGCTTCCTGCCGAGCCGGAGAGGCGGAGGTCGGATGGCGGTTGTAGGGTAGGACTCTAAAATGGGGTAGGAGTAGGTAGGAGTCAGTGGGGTAGGTGGGGTAGGTATGTTGTGTCATGTGCGGTGACATGCTCAATTTGAAAGAGGCTGAAAATGGACAGAAATGGAGGAAGAAGGATATAAGAAGGCGGTGATATGGGTTGAGGCAAATTGTTTTAAAATAACATATCCGAGGAGGAAAGCATGGAGGGCGGATCTTAGTTGGATTGGATTATTGGTAATACACGATAATAAGTCTTTAATTAAAGACTTATTATCGTAAAACTAAGGTCTGCCCGACCTTTCTTCCTTCCCATATATGTTATTTTAAAACAATTCACCTCAACACGTATCACTTAAGTGCCTATGACAGTGGTTTCCAACCTGTAGGGCGCGCCCTCTTAAGGGTGCGCTAGGTTGTTCTAATGGGGGAGGCGTACATCTGTTTCCAAAATACTATTATCAAAAATAACCCAAAATTTTTGGAACGATATTAAGTAATAAACAAAAAATAATCTTACATTATGCATGTATTATGTTTTTATGCATATTTTTACATAATAATGCATATTAATTTGTTGTCTGATAATATCAATAGTGCATTTGCAAAATTAAATTAAATTGAAAAAATTAAGGCGAGCGCAACTTTTTTTTTATTAGAGCAGGAGGCGCGGTGCAAAAAAGGTTAGAAACTACTGGCCTATGAGGTAAAATAGTTACACAAATTTTGATTTTAGCACGTTCTGCATCACAATGAAAAAGTATGCTAAAGCATTTACGTCCCCAAAAGCGCTTATAATACTTTCATAAGAAAATGAACCAAATCGCCAAATTTTGATTTGTAGTCAACTTCATAATATATTGTTATATTTTTTTTAGTCATAATATAGAATTTGCACGTTTAAAATAGTGATAAACATGATACATATCAACTTCTTCTCAAATTGGCCAAAAATATTTGATTTATAGAACTATCACAGTTTTTTTATTTATGTTTTAACTGTGAATTCAATTTTTCGACTATAAATTGACATTTATACTATCCTTAGAACAACATTGTACACGGTGAGCTAAAATTATAAAATCGTAAATGAATTTCATTTAGATTTGTTCACAAATATTTGGTTTTTGACACAGTCTATTGCCATTTCACTTCATTTTTTTCAATTTCGAAACCGGCCAAAATACTTATAATTATCAAGAGGGTACGGCGGGGTGCAAAAATCCAATCTGACTTTGAGTAATTATACTGTCTAAACCAAACGAACAACTTACAAGTTAAACAAGTTATTGAAAAATGTTTAATAGTTTCCAGATAATTCCTAGATATAAAAATGTGTTCTTTACATTTTTTTTTATTTCCAAAAATTAGTCATCTATGTATCTTATCACCCCATAGACGAGAAAAATGGGAAAGTTACAGGGTTAATAAGTTCAATATTGTATATTTCTCTAAGGAATTTTTCAAAATATTTCAGAAACATTGTTCAACCAATGCAGAACATAAATTTCAGGGGCACATTTCTTACAGAGATAACACTGTATATAACCTTGATCTGGCATTTTATCGAAAATAACCATCAGCAGAGTTGGAAAAACTAATTATTTAATTTATCTCTTGCAAAATTAATTGTTTTAACTTTAATTCACTTTTTATGCAATATTTTTTAATTTTTACATCTTTGCCTGGGTAAATGTTCATTTGATCCTTTTTACCGCACCAGGGTGTAAACTTTTAAAAAGGTTATATAAAAAAATTGAGTCTTACTTAAAATTAACAATACATCTTATAAAACAGTTAGACATCCTATATTTAAAAATCATATTAAGGTCTTGTACACTAAACAACAGTGCTCACAACCGAAAAAACTAACAACGAAAGAAAATACTTTTGATTTGGATTTTCAAACATTGTCGTTTATCTCCTGGTAGTAACGTCGTAAGAATCAAGGTAATGACTGGTTTTACATCTTTTGCCCTCTACTTTCAAGGATTTATATTGAAAAATTCCTCACTTTCTTTATTTTTGAAATATCTGTTGTGGATTTTTATGCCCGCGGATCTTCACCCTACTCTAACAAAATATAATATTTTCACTAAATATTGAGATTTGTATTATTATTAAGCGAACAAGTTGCTTGTAAATGTACACGGGAAACAAATCAAATTTAAAATCAGTTCAGAAGTTTAGCAGTCCAATCTGAACAAACATCGTGATACAAATTTGTATCTTTTACCTAATCTCCATTCCCAAGTCGCGATTTATTTTGTAGTGCTTTATAAAAAATCCAACTCACTCTAGTCGACATAGAGAGGAAATACAAGAAACCGTAAGATTGATGAACTTCGTGCCGTTTTATATGCGGTGCGAGATTTTGGCAATGTAACAGAAAAGGCAACATTAGTGGACAAAAGAAACGAACCATAATGAGCATCCTACATTAGCATCCTCTTCCTAGACCTAAACTATATACATATTATATATGTATATACTAGGAGATGAGTCCAACGAGCGGTGACATAATAATCCTAAAACGTTGGGTTGCTTGCTGGTCCGACGAATGAATAATTTTATAAACGACATGGGATGGGATTAGTTGGATGATAAAGGAATTCATTAGTAAAGGATAAATATTTTAGCAAAAAGATGAAACATATAAAATATTCCACTTTTTTTTTCTTTTTCACTCGTCAAGTTCTGATTCCTATTAAAAAACATCTCATATTTCTGTTATACTTTATCACGACAACTTCTATAATAATACTCTGCTCTCGAACTAATTTTATTACCGATGTGCTAATTAAAAATCTAATTTTCATCCAGAAACGAGCTCCATTCGCCGTCAGACGAGTAACTTTTCGAGTTATTCTTAATTATGAATAAATTGCCATTATGCTAAAAACTATGAAGTTTCTTCTCTTTGATAGTTGTGAGAAGCTCGGTTTTATAATATACACTGAGAAATTATATAATTTAGTAATACAAAGCTGAAATATATTTATCGTTGTTTATATTTCATATTTTTAACTTCCCGAAGGAGAAGTTTATGTTTTATCAAAAAATCCGATTCGCTAATTTTATGTTTTCTCGACGTTTCAAGCCATTCTGAATCGAATGAGACCAAATTTGGAAAAAGTATGTGTGTGTGTATGTGAAAAGATTTTTTGCCGTAAATCGACGTTTTTTCTCAAAAACGCCCAGACCAATTTCAAAAATTTAAAAGCCATTCGATGTATCTCGATAAGGACTATTGTTTGTCAGTTTTGTGCGACGATCGGCCAAGCCATTTCTTTATAAATCGCAGAAAAGTGAAAAAAATTTCGTCTACGTTTTAGCCCGCAATTCTGAATCGATTTTGAAAGTTCAAAAACCGTTCGAAACCGTATTGGTTGGGAATCGTGCTGATTAGTTTTTGGTATAGATCGGCCGGGCCGTTTTCTTGTAATAAATTTTTTTTTTAAAAAAAATCAACGATTTTTATGATTTTTTTTGACGATAGATACCATAGTCTTATAGATCATACTAAAATATTACCGCCCTACGACAACCTGTTTAGCTTTAAAAATTCATCAACGTTTGCAAAAATTAGTATCGTTCTTTTGACATTTGTCATAATTAGACCTTTGATGGACGTTTTCTCAAAAACGCCTGAACCGATTTCAGAAATTTAAAAGCCATTTGATGTATCTCAATGAGGACTATCGTTTGTCGACGATCTGCCAAACCGTTTCTTTATAATTTGAAAAAAAGTGTTAAACTCTTCGTCCACATTTAAGCTCAAACTACCGAATCGATTTTAAAAAATCAAAAACTGTTTGAAAGATATTAGTTGGGAATGATACTGATTAGTTTTAAGTGAAAATCTACCGAGTTCTTTTCTCGTAACTGTTGAAAAAAAAATTTAAGCCGATTTTTATAGAACTTTTTTTGGTGATATATATCACGGTCTTATACAACTTATTGAAATATTACGCACTTACGACAAGTAGTTTAATTTAAAAAATTCACCAAATTTGAAGAAAATGAGTATTTTTTTTGACGTTTGTAAAATTAAAATTAGACTAATTACTCGGTATAACGATAGAGTACTTGGTCTTAATGAACATAATAAACCATTAAAGTCCTACGGAAACTGGTTCAATTATAATTATTGATTAATTAAAATGTGTAATAAATCCACTCGGAATACTTATAATCACTCATAAATTAATTTATTTTTTATTGATTAAGTTGATTATTTAATTATATCGGGAAGTTATGTAACTTGCCTCAAGGCTAAATACCAAACCAACTAGTTAATATTATTCCTGTGCTATTTATGGATAATAAATTGCAATTTATATTTTTCAATCAAATTGTCATCATATAAAAATCACAGTACATGTCCACAAAGAGAACTTCACACACAGCCCAATAAAAAAAAGCAAATTCAAATTAAACAAATATCATCAAATGTAAAATTGAGTTCGTGGTATTTCCGTACTATTTTCCCCGTTTGTGTTTTCATTTTATAATCGAAATATGTGCATTCGTTTGTTCGTTCGTATCATATGTCATAACATAACATAGTAACTAATAACAGTGTACTATTTCTATCCCTTATTATAACGAACGTTTCGGTCTGTGTACGCGGTCATCCGCAATTATTTGCCCGATGGAATCAGGTCAACAGGTTCGGTTCAGTTCAGTCCAGCGCCACTTTTGCCGGTGGCGCTTTTGCCCACCGACTGATACTGATGATACTGATACTGATACTGATGGCAATGGACGAATCCTTTGAAGTTGCACGGATACCTCGATCGGCGAATTAGACGGACACGTTATTTTATAAATTGAATTTTAGATATTATATATAAACGTTGAGTTTTATTCGGAAATTGTATGATATTTGTTTTAATATGTAAATTTAGGGTTGCAAGTGGGCGCAATTTAAAATTAGCGGTGCAATATTCGCAATCGCATCGTGCAAATCTATATATAGGGTAGGGGTAGATACAAAAGTCATGTTTGACTTTATGCAAATATATTGTAAAAACCAAAACAATTTTATTACAACAAGTAACACATATCAAACAATCAACTATCTGACTATGGGATAAAAATCACCAGGTAACACATTTGGTGACTATTTTAAGTAAAAGTCTTAAATAATTTATCATTGAGGAGTTTGTTACATTTGCTCTTTTTCAAATAATTACCACCTGGTCCTTTTTATCCCATATTCGGGGTTAAATGGTTCGACCAGGTGGCAAATAGATCCTATGTCTTATTTTAAATTTTAAAGGGATTTCACGAAATAATTGCTATCTTATTCAAACAACGCAAAATATAAATTTCATGAGTTTTATACAAAGGTATATAACCTTGATCTGGTATTTCATCAGACATATTCATCAGCAAAGTTGGATTAACTATTAAGTTGATTTATCTCTTGTAAAATTGTTTTTTTAACTTCCCGAAGGAGAAGTTTATGATTTCATAAAAAATCCGATTCGCTAATTTTATGTTCTTTCGACGTTTCAAGCCATTCTGAATAGAATGAGATCAAATTTGGAAAAAGTAAGTGTGCGTGTTTGTGAATAGATTTTTTGCCGTGAATCAACGTTTTATCAAAAACGGCTGGACCGATTTCAATAGTTTAAAACCCATTCAATGTATCTTTATGAGGACTATTGTTTGTCAGTTTTATACGACGATAGGTAACGCCGTTTATATTTATTTTAAAAATAGCAGAAAAGTAATAATATTAGTTTTGAGAAATTCCTTGAATTAATTCCTTTATGAAGTAGAAGTACATAATACGTGTGCATGTTAATTTTTGCTACAATTTCCAACGAACAAATTTAGAAGTATAAAAAAACAGCTTCTCAATATTTATACTGAAATCATGATTTATATATTGAACAAATTTAAATAATTCGGAATATTTGTTTCCAATAACAATTTCTAATAGTATAAAAAATCCTACTTTATAATATCTATACTAAATCATCAAAATTACAAGTTTTAACGTGCCTGAGTACCATGCAGCAAGTTTCACATACAAGAGATGACGATGGAAATAAGGCGAAGTCTAATCCAATTCAACACATATCTTTTTTAACTAATTCCCAATGGCCTTAAAACAACTGAAAACTTAGAGAAAAAAAGCAATAAAAATTTATCTTCTCTGCTTTGCATAATAAATGAAATTATAATATATTAGTCACTTTTTATAAAATTAAGTAAAATTTAAATTATTCAATCAAGGTAAAGCAAAATTAAATTTGTTTCTAAATAATTATTAAACAGGTAATTTTTCTAACCTAAATATAAGTGATTAGAAAAATGGGAAATTTTTGTAATTTCTTCTAAACTACTATGCCAGTATTCGTCATCTATAGAATAAAGTATCAAGAAATCTACCGACATTTCTCGAATTCCAAAGTGTTCTTATTAAAAAGGAATGTTTGAGAGATTTCGACTTGTCCTTCGAGATGTGATTGATCCTTCTAATATTACTTTAGCGTCAAAAGCCCTCATCCTTCCCGCAGGAATTTACTAACGAGACGGGGTAATAACCCCTATATAACATATACCTTGTATTTATGTGAATTGTCTAAATAATAAAAATAATTATATTTGTTTTTAAACAACATGATAAATCAGCAGAATAATTAGAACTAGAATATAAAATAGTTTTTTTTTTTACTCTGAACTAGAAATATTTATATGGTTATATATTTTTATTTGTAATTATTTATATCTTGATTTTTAATTATTTTTGATCAACAAAATTCAATACATAGAGCGTAGGGTTTATACAAAAACCGACATTTCAGTAAACCGGTTTTTGAATTTTAACTTTACTAAAAAACCGGTTTTAACCGGTTTTCCAATTTTATATAGAAAACAAATTTTTGCTCCAAAAATTGTAATTTATCCGCAAATTTAGTGTAATTTAGAGCAGTATTTGACTGAATTTATTTATTGTTCAATTTTATAGATAGTAAACAAAATTATTTTAATTTTATTTAGTAGAACTGAGAAATAATAGTTTATCTTGATTAAATAACTTACGAAATTAATTATTTGTTATTCATGCATCATTTTCACATATAAGAATGAAAATATTTTTATTAGTGCAAGGAAAGTTTTCGATGAAATAAAAATAATACATTTTTAAATATAAAACATTCATTAAAATAAAAAAAATAAAAAAAATATTAGATACATAATGTTGATACATATTTGTTAATATCAATTTTAGTTGTAAAAACAATTAAGCTAATCTAGGGTATTGTCTGTTCCGAACAATTTTAATTAATTAATTTTAAACATTCTAATTGTTTTTTTTGTTTAATAAAATGATTTCAAAAACTGAGAACGCCCATCGAATTGCTATTTAGACGTGTCCTTTGTTCACTTACAAAATTTCCTGAAATAGAAAATACTCTCATACTTGCGACCAAATTATGCTTAATTGTTTTTAAAGCCTGATATAATAATTCTAAGTTTTTTATTTTTTAATTTGTGGCTTCTAGGGTTTAAAACTCTTTTTTTAGTTTTAGTAGAGGAAGTTACTTCTTCAAGAAGAAGTCACACTAATATAAATTAATATATACACTGGTATAAAAATCTAAATTAATATATACAAAACCTTTCTGAAAACCATTGCAGACTGATAAGATATCAAATGCTACTGAACCGATATGATTTCAGGAATTAAAACGCTTTCATATCTCTTTTATATTTGGCTACATTTGTCATTTTCCATTTATACAGAGAAAACCGACTTTTTTCACTAAAAAACCGGGTTTCGAATTCCATAATTTTCGCCAAAAAACCGGTTTTAAAACCGGTTTTTGAAAACCGACAAACCCCAATAAAGCGTTTAAAACTGAAATTTTACATGGTTAAATATTTCTGGACATTATTAATTTAAATATTATATTTACTGAAATATTTTATTTACACCATGGACCAGCCTTCGGCCAGACTACCATTTATTATTATTATTATTTACTGAAGATATTTAGATTTAAAGTTCTGGCTTGTGACAACAATTTATATTTTTTATGGATAACACATTCGAAGTAGAATACATAATTTTCTATTATATTCATTTAAATCCCTCCCTGTATTTTTCACCTTTCCGCGATCAATCCCGAAAAAGCAATAAAGTGTACATAACGTTCTTTTCGGTTTTTCGTAGTTCTTTTACAACTTACAATATATGTGTGTCTATATACCCACCACTATAGAGAAAGAGAGAATTCTTGTATGGAATTCATTAAATTGGGCTCTATTTTGGCAAATTACGAAACCAGAGCACGGATCCAATAACTAGACCGACAGACGAGGCGAATAGTTCGCGAGAGAAACCAACATATATAGTTAGTAGAAAGACTCTTTCCTAAAAATCACGAGAGGAACTAAATACAGTGTATTTAGGAGGCGGATTTTTAATTAAATTTCATGTGGCATGGATACGAGACCAGTCTGGAAAATACAAACATAAATGGAGCGAGGGATAAATGTCTGCTGAAACTGGTGGTGTATGGCATCGTGCCTTCGGGCAAATTGCTGCAACTACCCGTACCATAATGAGATATACCAAGAATAAAATTTAGTAAAAAAAATATTTTTTGGAATTATTTTTTTTTAAATCCCAAGTCCCAGAGCAATCACACGCTCAGGGGCTTTCATGAACTCAACTTTTCTGCTTTTGTCGTCTTCTATATGACAGACTGTATTATCGTTTCCGAACGATTTGCTACTCTTCCTTTTCTATTTATTCCCTTATACAACTGATAGTTTGGATAAGAAAACACACATTTGCGTCCTCCTTTATAAGCCGAGGCCAGGAGGCGAGTTTTTCAACCAAGAACCAATAGTGGGAGGTCTAATGGATGTTGTCCTAGGTAGTTAGGAGAGGAAATTGTCGAGAATTGTCGAAAACTTGTACTGTACTTGTACTGAAAACTTGTATTGTACATTGTAACTCTTCTTAATACACTTTAAACTTTTTTAAATTCAAAAATATGAAATTTGGCAAACATCATGATGTAACATTTAAGGGGCACAACTAGTGTAACCGCCTAAAAAAAAGGTGATTTTTTGGGAATTTATATTAAAAAAACTACTTTATCAATCATTTCAAAATTTCACGAATATATTTATACATGCTTTAAAAATACATAGTATAATTTTTGAAGAAAAAAAATCAATATTTTTTAAGTTATCGTCCATCTCCAACGGCGCGACAAAAAAGGCCCTTCTACGTAGATGAAATTAAAAAAAAATAATCTCGTTAAACTAGATAATATTGTCTGTAAAATGAACTACGACAAAGAAAGCAAATTAAAAAATGACAAAATGACGGCGTTTTTTAAAAAAAAGTCGAATTTTACCCAAAATTTTGGTCGTTTTTGGACTGCCAAAATTCGATTTTTGAACCGATCAAAAAATAGATAGTTCATTTTACGGAGAACTATATATAGAACATGTAAAAAAAATTTGATAGTGATCGGATCATTTGTTTTTTGACTAATGCAGCAAATTCGAAAAATGATGTTTTGACAAAAACGCGTTTGAAGATTAAATGATCATTATACTATATACTATATATATACTCTTTAAATGGCTGTGACTCAAAAACTATTTGAGATATCGATTTAAAATTTTAGTATGTTATTTTTAAAGGTATAACCTATCGAAATATGGAAAAATTGAAAATTCGATTTTTTGAAAATTTCACTCTAGTTGTGCCCCTTAAACATTATGTATTCACTACGATAAATATTTTTATATATATATAAGTATACTTCTAAGCAAATTTTCAAATCATCTCGCATTTTAGCAACGTGACTTTATCATAAATTTTTATTATATGTCAGAATTGAATTTTTTTTATTTATTTCTTGAAAAACTATCTTCATCTCCTCATAGAATGAATCAGCATCTCGATGCAACCAGTTCTAAATCTATTTCCGAGTGCAATATTTTCATGATGTCTTCTTCATATCGAACTGCACATATGACAATAGTTTATTTCGCGATAACAAAATGCATAGATGTATTTTCTGACGTTTCTTTGCAAGTTATTATATATATATTTTTGTAGTGGATGGTTGTCATATTGAAAAAAAAAACAGATATATTCTATTCCAACATTTTTGCTGTATACAAAATATCTTATCTTATATATTGAAGAATGGAAGCTAAGTTAACTATTTGGCGATATTCGAAGCTGTTCCACCTGATTTCCAAAAATTTAAACAGTTCTTCACTTCCGTCAATACAAATGAAATATTTATAGACACATTCAATTTTTTCTCTTTGAAACGGCCTTCGTCAAATACTAGCACGTCTCCTTATTAATAGGAATCGAATGTTTATGAATCATTCAAATCGGTTGATCCATGCTCTCAAAATCGTCAATGAAAATTTGTGTCCGCACATACAAATTTGTATCGTACATAAGGTATGCCAATTTGTTCAGAAACCTTTCAAACGTAAATATAAGCAAAAATTTGATATTATAACTATTGAACAGAATTTACGCTGTAAAATTGATCTATGTAGATACATAGATCCATCATTCTTACGTTATTCTTTTACACAATACTTCGCAGATTGATTCAAAGTAAAGTTTAGTTATTTCTGAATCCAAGGTAAAATCTGTATCAACTTTCTTCGATCTTCTTCTCTGCGTTCTCTACAAATTGCAAGGGTTTCCTCCGTTTCTGCGGAGGTCTGTGTCAATTCAATGAATAATCAATGAGGCCTCTTTGTGCCCGAATGAGATCCTGGCATCCTTCTCAGTCCAAAGACGAATACGAAGGATCATAACGGACTTTTGTGCTCACTAACTCCATGATTGCGTGTTTTGTAAACGTATTATTTGCACGAGGAAAAAATCTACGAGGAAAAACAGTATTGTGATTTTGTGAAGGGTATGTGAAATTTTGTTAGTTTGTTTTGTAGGAATGGTTAAGGTTTGTTATAACTTTTGATATCTATAAACAGGGTGTTCTGTTAGAAGCCGTTTGATATTAAGCGTATCAACAAAATTACTAAATGACTAATATAAGATAAATTGAAAATTTTTCAACTATCTTGTCAAAGATATTACCTTTAGATTTAAGTATTGTAAGTACAATACTAAAGCAGAAAACATTTTTTTTGGTTTTATCATAATAAATTTGGTGGTATTTTTATTCATAGTTGCCGTCACTAAAGCGTGAAAAAATCACTATTTACTTCTATCTAAGACGTATATTATTATAATAACACTCCTGTATCAATGACAGATTTTTTTTTTTTGAAATTGTTGAGGAACTTATGGTTTTTGATCAGCTCATTGACATAACCTATAATATATGTAGTATTTAGCAAAGGTATCACCTGAGGTATTTGTCTTGCCTATAAAAATATTTTTAACTTCCCGTAGGGTAAGTTATTGTAATGGGCCGAAAATCGAAATTGAAAATTTTTACATTTCACGACGTTTTGAAAGTTTCTGAACATTTTGGCATACTTCAGAAAAAAGAGATGTGTGTGTGTGTGTAAAATAGAAGTGTATGGATACAATTTTTCGTCCACGTTTTCGGGCGCACGGATCAACCGATTTGAATGGTTCAAAAAACATTCGATTCCTATTGATAGGGAGATGTGCTGATTAGTTTTTGGCAAAGGCAGGTCCAGCCGTTTCGGAGATAAAGAGCAAAGAGTGCAGAAAATAGAAATCGAGTTTTTGAGAGAACGGAGCATCCGTTTTAAATGATCTAAAAAACATTCAATTAGTAATGATTGCGAAAAGTGGTTATTAGTTTTAGTAAAAGGCTGGCCTAGCCATTTCGGAGATACAGAGCTAAATGTGCAAAAAATGGCAGTTTTTGAGAGAACTAAGCGAAAGAACTTTCTGCTTGTCTTAACAAAATAATTAATTTTGAAAAAAAAATTGTTTCAATTTATTTGTTTTTTCAAAAAAAATTTTTTTTTGTATATCGAAACTAATTAAGATTTTATTTTTAATTCTGACTATAGTTCTAATATACTTTAAACAAATAATTTCAACTTTGCAATTCAGTTTATATAATTCTTATAAATATTAGAGAATGTTACAATATTAATAATAATCTATTTGAAATCATTCAATGTTCCTCGAACATTTCGTTACGGTACGAGAAGTTCCAGCAATTTGTCTTAAAGCACGATGCAATACACCTGACTAGTTTTTGATTCTAATACCAGCAATATAGCACCTATGAAAAATGAAATACAAACCTAAGTTTTTTAAATGCCATTACATCTTTAGATGTTTGATTTTATTCAATATAATTATTATAAAAATAAATCCTTTTATACGTTTTATAAGAGATTTTGTTGTTTATACGTCGAAACATATTATTTAATTTTTTAACACCTAAATCGTGAAATTAAATAATATAAAAAATAGGGATAATAAGTAAAATCAAACTAAAGAAATCAAACAACTTACACTAACTAGAGAAAAATTATACAAGAGTATTTCATAAAAACAAACTTGCATTCTATTAAAAAAATATACGTTGATACAGAACCAAGTGAGTTTAAAATAAAGTAAATGGACCATATTAGAATTTTATATGACAAAAAATCTTAAATGTTGATAATAGAAATAGAAATAGAAAGAAATATAAATTATGTTTCTAGAAAATATTTTCAATCGATTCCATGCATTTCAAGCAAAAACCATGCTATTTTTAGGTTTTTATATTTGCTCGATTTTTTTTATTATGAAGCATTTTACAATTTCACAATCATGAAGAAATGCGCGAACTTTTGATGAAACTTGCCAGCACGATGGTTTCTCAAAGTTGACCTTTTTTTTAAACTTTAAGTTCACAGTTTAAGTATTAATTGTTAAAAACTTCGGGCAATTGTGTCATTATTTTTTACTAGGGTCTTAAAAATGTTATTTACAATTCCGGATCCAAAGAATAAATGAACTAAATTAATAATAATAACCACAATAAGCAAAAAATTGTCACATATTCACCTAAGCTCTGGGTTGTACTCATAATTTTCAAACAAGATGTGTATTTTTTTGCTGTTTTTTTTTCACGATAGTTATGATCACTTTTCGTTGATTTTTGGGACATTCTATATATATATATATATATATATATATATATATAATATATATATATATATACATAACATCAAATATTTCATATACAGCAAAAATGTTTTGGGATAGAATATATCTGTTTTTTCCAATATGACAACCATCCACTACTCGCTTCAAAAATATATTACTTGCAAAGAAACGTCAGAAAATACATCTATGCATTTTGTTATCACGAAATAAACTATTGTCATATGTGCAGTTTGATATGAAGAAGACCAAACATCATGAAAATATTGCACTCGGAAATAGATTTAGAACTGGTTACATGGAGATGCTGAATCAGTTTATAAGAAGATAAAGAAATCTGGTACTCCAAAATATCATTCATGATAGTTGCAAAATTCTACTGAGAGGAAGTTTTTATTCATTT
>NW_020537324.1:71347557-71362238 GCF_003426905.1 Ctenocephalides felis | reverse complement strand
GGGGGGGTCCATAAATCCCTAAAAAATCGATCACGTGATAAATGAATGCCCCTAATATGTTTCTTATTATATTTAACCTTATTTTTATAATTAAGATTACTCTCAATTTTTAAATTACAAAAAAATAATGAATAATTTGAAAAATTATTCTGTTTTTTTTTTTTTTGTAAAAATATTGAAATTTTTGACCAATTTTTCAATGGCACACATATAGTCGCATGGTCTTTGCAAAATCTAAACTTTTCAAACAAATATTTATATGTAGAGAGAAATTCTTGAAATGTTAGCAGCCAATAATAAGTCAAAGTAAAGTCAAAAATAAATTGGAATAAATAGTAAAAATATTTATTAGTGCGTCAGCATAAAAACAAATACAAAATAGAGAATAATTGTTTTTAAGTGAAAATTGATTATATTAAAATGTGATCGGCTAATAAATTTCCTATAATCTATTGTTACCGATTTCCAAAAAAACTGCTAAAGTCTATATATATTAATTTCTATAATGTATTGACTAGTTTTATCAAAAAAAACATCATAAAAATATTCTGTTCAAAATGCAATTGCAAAATGTTGCAATTGAAAGTGATATAGAGTCCAGTGCAATAATTTTATAAATATCACTTGATTTCTATAATGTTTTTAAGCACTAATTACTAAGAAATGAATTAATTAAATTTATATTACAAGCTATTTTTGTTTTAGGCGTATTTACTAATATAGTAGTTAGTTTGTTGTTGAAACCCAGAAGTTGGACTTCACAGATTTGGTAAAGTTTCCACCAAGACGTCATACGGCACTATTCGCATTATATATATATATATATATATATATATATATATATATATACAGGTATATATTATGTACCCAGGGCGTCGATTGCCTAAAATTCAGATGTTTCCCTGATTTGATTAGTTATGCCGGTGGTACTGCAATGAATATGTGATCAGAATCCTAACTTGCTGATTTTGGCAAACTGGTGCAAACACGAATTAACAATATGATATACATAATTATATGCAGATTATGCACAATATTAAAAAAATATGTATATTTATATATACAAATATACATATATAACAAATAACAAATGACGGGTGGTCCATCTAGTAAATTAATAAAGAATTCCGCACGGTGTGGCCTGCAGGCAAGTTGCTATCGATAAATTCCAATTTTTAAATGGGCCACCCTATATTTTTAGAAATAATTTTTCTACAAGTTCTTAACAAAATTCTTCTTTACTACAAACTATCACTAGGCAATTCTATATTAAATACTGAGTATTTAAGTATGTATTTTACTAGTGCTATGGGATTTTATTCAAACTCGCAGATTTTGCCCCAAAATATTGCAAACAAATACTATTTTTTCCTTAAATATAATAAAAAGTTACAATGGATTGTATTTAATTAATTTCAAAATTAATTTATTGCAATTTGAAATCTGTTGCAGTTTCAACACATAGCAAATAAATGCCACTTTAATTCAAAATTATAATAAAAGATTTTATTCAATTCATTTCGAAATTTATGGCAATTTTTATTTCAAAAATCGACTTTCAAAATATGTTAGTCTCAATATTTCATGCGTATTTTAATCTATGCTTATTGTTAGAATTTCATTTATCAAAATATATTAGATATATTTTACAAAATTGCAAGATATTGTAAATCTTATCGTAGATATTTCAAAATGAAATGGAAATGGCTTCTATGACACAATCACCAGTATTTGTAAAGGTAAGTAAATTATCTCAAACACACATTAATAAATGTAGAGATAATAATAGAGAGCCTAATCGAAATTTTGTAAAAATGGAAAATATTTTTCCAAAAACGTTCACAATTCAAGACAAGATAATCTTAGGTAAAGTAATATGAAAAAATACTTAGCCATAAATACATTGATATGATTTTGTAATTATTAAAAAAATTAGAACCTGGAAAGTGTTGATTATTAAATATAATAACCCTTTGATAAATTCATTCTGCAAGTAATTCAAATAAAATTAAAACTAGTGGTGAATGGTATCGTGCCTCAAGGCAAACTGCTGGAAATTTTCATACCGTAATTTAAATTTTTTGAAAACTCAAAAAATGCAAATTATTTTTTTTAAAGATATTTGAATTTTGTTGAAGATTATTGGAAATTTTGAAAACATTCAATAAATTCATATGTAGAAAATATTGATAAAATTGACTATTTTGAAAACTTAGAAATTTTGTGAAAATTGTTCTTGAACATTTTTGATACCTATTTATGTCCGTTGATCCAGATTGCAGAAAATATCTGATTTTGGACCGTCAAAAGGCATTAAAAAAATCTAGATCTCCGAAACCAATTGACCTGCCTTTACAAAATTGTATAATTTCATCATGAGTAATGTTTTTTGAATTACTCAAATCGGATTCAAGCTCCGTTCCCTCAAAAACTCGATTTCTTTTTTCTGCACTCTTTGCACCCTATCTCCAAAACGGCTGGACCTGCCTTCGCCAAAAACTAATCAGCACATGTTCCTATCAACAGGACTTGAATGATTTTTGAACCATTCAAATCGGTTGACAAATGTCATTCGCATTTTTGACAGTATGGATCACGTGACTTTAGTTTAAACATTTTTAAGAAATTTCAAAATTTCCAAAAAAGTCGAATTTCATAAATTCCAAAATTTCCAAAAAATTTTCAAAATTTGCAATGTCTTCAAAAAAGTTTAATTCTTTCTTTCGAAGTTCGAAGTTCTCACAAAATGGCCTTTTTTTCTCAAAAAAATTATTTTCTAAAAATTATCAAAAATAATGTACGGGTTTTAAATATTTTAAACTACGATGCAGGAAGTTCTAGTGCAATAATTTTATAAATAACACTTGGTTTGCGTATTAATTTAATTTAATTTAATTTTAATTTAATTTAATTTTTAATAAGTGTATAAAATAAAAGTGAATAGAATACTAGTAATAATAATAGTACAAACAAAAGAAGGAAATGTAATCAATGATGGTTGCTCTCACTTACCTCAGGACAAATTACTAAAAAATTAATACAAATCACTAAACTTCAATTTTCCCTAATAATTTGAGTAAATTCCAACCTAACCTTTCGATTATCGATTACGTAGTTATATCTGTACCGGCATATATACTTAAACAAATATGATAACGATTTCCTCATACAACTCGGCGGCTGCTGCTTATTTGTATAAATTAGTAAACCTTCTCGCGCGAATAATAATTATTTGGCGTGTATAAAATGATATGTGGCAAAAACAGAACGCCTGCACGAGGCATTTGCATATGTGAAAATTAATTATTATAATTATCCTATTTCAACACGAGGAGGAATTGGAAATATAAACTAGCGATGTATGGCATCGTGCCTTAAGGTAAATTGCAGGAACTTCCCGTACCGTAACGAAATGTTCGTGAAATTTTAAACGTTTTCAAATATATTATTACAAATACTGTAACTTTCATCATTTTTGCTATCTTGTTATATCTGAGCAAATCAAATGTAAATCATAAATCAATTTATCTCCAGAACATCAACAATCGTCATTTCATTTCGAATTCAATTTCAAAAAAATAGTTGCCCAATTTACACAAAATTGAAAAAATGCTCCCGTATAGTCACAGTCTAAACGCATTTGCAAATAATTCTGTGCGACATTTTCACTTATACTGTGCTTAGCTCGACGGCATTTTCACATTTTTCAATAGTTTTCATAAAATTGAAAAAGTGCTCCAGTACATAAACAGTCCAAAACGCACTTCGGTAAGCATTTGTACCAGAGTGGCGCTTAGACTGTGCTTAGCCTGGGTTATTTTTTCAATTTTTAATCCAAAAAAAATTACAAAAATATTTTATGAAAAATGAAAAAAAGATGTAATAATTTTTAACTTCTCGTAGGGCAAGTTATAGTAATCGCAAAAAAATCGAAAATGAAAATTTTTATAGATCTTTACGTTTCGAAGGTTTCTGAACATTTTGGCATACCTTAGAAAAAATGGATGTATGTGTGTGTGTGCGTGTATGTATGTATGTTCGGAAACAAATTTCGCATTGATAAGGAGATGTGCTGATTAGTTTTTGGCGAAGGCAGGTCCAGCCGTTCAGAAAATACAGGGCAAAAAGTGCCAAATTATTGTAGTTAAAAATGATCATTAGACATATGCACATCAAATTATCAGATATTTTATTGAGATTTTAACACTAAGTATAAATTTTGTTTATATTCCTATGGGTTCCGTACCAATGCTTATGCGGTTAGACAGCGACGCAGCGCTTACGCGCTTTATATTTTGTCTCTATGCAGTAAAAGCAGTACGATTGCTTTGAAAAAAAGTTCAGATTTTCCAAAATATGTCAAAATGAAGAAAGCACTTTTTATCAAAAAAAAATGTTTAAAAAAAGTAATTTTTTGTCCACTTTATAGTTTCTCAAAAATCTAATTTTTTCGAAGTAAATTTATTTCCAAAATGTAAATCGTTTTTAAAAAAATAATAATTTTTCGTACGGGAAGTTCCAGCAAATTGCCTTAAGGCACGATGCCTTAATTGCCTTAAGACAGAATTCCACTTACAGCTAGTTTGAATTTGTTTTGTCAATACAAGCAGACGGTTTTTTAGATCATTCAAATCGGACGCTTAGTTCACTCAACAACTGCAATTTTTTGCACATTTTGCTCTTTATCTCCAAAACTGAGGAACCTATCCTTGCCAAAAACTAATCACCTCTTCTCCCAATCATTACAAATTGAATGTTTTTTTAGATCATTCAAATCCGATACTCCGTTCTCTCAAAAACTCGATTGTATTTTCTGCACTCTTTGCTCCGTATCTGCGTAACGGCTGGACCTGCCTTTGCTAAAAACTAATCAGCACATCTCCCTATCAATAGGAATCGAATGTTTTTCGAACCATTCAAATCGGTTGATCCTTGCGCCCGAAAATGTGGACATACAAAACACACACACATCTATTTTTTCTGAGGTGTTCCAAAATGTTCAGAAACCTTCAAAACGTCAAGAAATGCAAAAATTTTCATTTTCGATTTACTATCCAATCGGTCCATTACTATCCAAAGTTAATTATAATTTGGTCTCTGGTACAAAAAATTACATTGTATTAATGACTTACCATTAGGATGACGTTGATTTCCGTACTGCATAATCCTTTGCACTTCGCCAGCCTCGGAGCCGCTTTCACTATCACAAGGTGCCCTTGCAGGAACAGGAGGCAAAGGTCTCCTTAATTGAGGGTTTCTTATATAATCATCGGAACCTTTAGGCACTTCGTGAATGCGTCCATACACGTCACACACTTTATCGTTCACCGTCACTATTCTGCGCACTGGCAACCCCAAAGGAATCCTCGGAGAAACGTTTCCACCGGTAAAACTCACACGTTTTGGGGTAAGAGGATTCACCAAATCAGACTCGGATACTAAACTGCCACGTTTGAAAATCGGTGCAGGAATTATTTGTCGTCGTTTCTGGTCAATTTGAGGTTGGGCTTTGGTGCCGATTTCGGAACGGGATACGTATATGGGATCTATGGCATGTGGTGGAACCACAGGCGGTGTAAGGCTTCTCAGGCTGTTGAAACGATCGAAACAATTTGCGTAGATTTGTTCCTCGTTGCGTTTGTTCATTTCTTGCAGTTTTTTCCAACAGAATGCTTCGACGTTTTGGCGCGTTTGCACCTTTTGCATATCACGCGGGGGAAGTGTTGGTGCCGGTATTGGTGACCCTATTTTTCTATGCTTTTCACCATCTTGTTTGCAAATGCTTTTTTCAGGTGTACTACAAGCTTGTGGACTTTTAATACCGTCACTAGTCGGTCCTAGGTTTTTCAACTTGGCATAATCACCAACATCCTTATCAATGTCGTCACCGAATTCCTTATCAGGCAGTAATTGCATACCATCACTAGGTTCTGTGGGTACTTTAGAACCATCCAACTTATGCCTTTGTCTTGGAGACAAACTTCTAGTCCGTAATTTTGACGTATTATACACAACAGGAGCTTTTGTGATCTTCATTTCAGCACTAACTCCTTCAAATGCTTTGGAGTCATCTGTAACATTACGGTTGGGTTGATAACCCATTTTGTGGTTCACGTTGAAGGATGTTGCACGTTTTTCAAAATTCCGAGTTGCAGGCACTGGTTTAGATTTAATACCTGACTCGTTTATAATTTTGTCTGCATTAGGAATAGCCACTGGTCTAGGTTTTGCAGCAATTTTCGTCGAAGGTATTTTGGATTTCGTGTCCAGGAAGTTCAAAGGTGATTCTGTACGTTTATCAGGTGCTGATGAATTTAATTTGGGCAGTCTGGATATTTGCATAGTGCGTCCAGGTGTTGAAAAAATTGGTGCAGAGTTTCTACCAGAAGTGCTGATACCTGTGCTTCTATTAACAAAGTCCACTGTGGGTTTTTTTAATCGCGAAATTTGTTTGAGTTGAGGTTTGGTGTCGGAGGAATCTGATATCAGCGTACTTGACGACGAGCTGGAGCTATTAGGTATTTTAGACTTAGGTTTTGAATCTTTGTTATAAAGTGGACCAGAGTACAAGTTGCTTGTTTTATCATTGCTCACGATTTCAAGTTCCCTTTGCATCCTTTCAACCTGGTCCTCCAAGTTCATAGAAGGTTGTCGAGGGACATCAATATTGCCAAATCGGCGCACAACTTTGATATCACTGACGTCTTTAGAAGGTTCCAAAACAATCCTGCGTATAGGTTTGGTTTTTGAGGTTGCACTCCGATCAGCCCAAGTTGTTTCAGGTTTACCATTTTCACTTGGCGATCTTGTTTTAGAGAATAAGGAAACTGGGAAGATTTTTCGGATGCCGGAGCCGCGTTTTTTCACTTTATCAGACATATTGGAATCACTGTTGTCTTCACTGTTGTGCACTAAGTCACCGTTTTTCTGCACTTCTTCAACACTCACTAAATTGTCGTAGATGGATTGTTTTTGCACTATTTCTTGGGTAGCATATTCTACAGCAGGTTCAGAATCAGGAACTGGTTTCACGTTGTTATTTTCTTCCACAACTACAGGTTTACCTACAGTCTTACCTTCGATTTTGATTTTCAAATCCAAATCACACGAGTGACTGTCCGGGTTGATGCTATCAAAATTTGAATATTTACTTTTAAACCTCTCAACTTCTTCAGTAGACAATCTGGTCAAAGAGTTTCTAGATCTTGCAATCGGTAAACGAGGTTTTGGTTTTACGGTCGGAATACCAACTATGTTGTACTTGGGTACAGTTTCGTCATCAGATATATCAGGTTGTCGAAAAGGATTTTCTTGATCAATTATCTCATCACCACAAACAAACTTCAACACACTTTTATCAGACTTGAGCTCAACTCGTTTCTCAAAACTGACACGTTTTGGTGACCTGCCATTTGTTGATTTACCATTAGCACCGTTGATAAGAATACTTGGACTCGGTGTACTAGGTAAATCTGGTGCAAGATTTTCTGTCAAACTCCTTGGTGCAGGATTTTCTGTCAAACTTCTTGGTGCAGGATCTGGTTTGCTTTCAGATATTTCTGGTGAATCTTTTTCCTTAGATTCTTCTTCACTTTCGTCACTTTGTGGTAGAAGAACTCGCTCGGCCCGCAGCGGTTCTATAATTTCGGTCGCGCAAGAAGACATCGGGGACTATTGGCAAGTTGCACAGTTGTATTTATAGGATCTTGGCCCGATGAGGCTTCTACGAGTTTCTCCTGTAATAATAATGATTTTATTAGAATCGTATGATTGCACTGAACGGACTTAGATAACGCGGTAAAAGATTAGATAACATTTTGAGGCGGAGGTAATACTATTCGTAAACGATTTGATATAAAATCAGGGATGGCAAACATTTTTATAATGAGGGTCATTATCACCACAACCGCATGTAAGGGCGTCTAAAGTTATATAAAACTAGTGGTGTATAGCATTGTGCCTTGAGGCAAATTGCTGGAACTTCCCGTACCGTAACAAAATATTAAATGTTTTCAAATCATAAATACTGTAACATTGTCTAATATTCATAAGAATTATATAAACTGAATTGCAAAGTTAAAATTATTTATTTAAGGGGCACAACTAGTGTAACCGCCTAAAAAAAGGTGATTTTTGGAAATTTATATTAAAAAAACTACTATATCAATCATTTCAAAATTTTAGGAATATATTTATACATGTTTTAAGAATACATAGTGAATTTTTTTCAAGAAAAAATTAAATATGTTTTAAGTTATCGTCGATCTCCAACGGCGCGACAAAAAAAAAGGCCCTTCACTACTGCAATGATTCCGGCCTTCTACGTGGATAAAATTTAAAAAAAAATTTTCGTTAAACTAGATAATATTGTCTGTAAAATGAACTACGATAAAGAAAAAAAATCAAAAATTGACAACATGACAGCGTTTTTTTTAAAAAAAGTCGAATTTTACCCAAAATTTTGGTCGTTTTTGGACTGCCAAAATTCGATTTTTGATCCGATCAAAAAATCGATAGTTCATTTTACGGAGAACTATATAGAAAACATGTAAAAAAAATTGATAGTGATCATATCATTTGTTTTTGAGTAATCGCTGCAGCCAATTCGAAAAATGCTGTTTCGAGAAAAACGCGTTTGAAGATAAAATAATCGTTATGCTATATACTATATATATATTCTTAAAATGGCAGTAACTCAAAAACTATTTAAGATATCGATTTAAAATTTTAGTATGTTATTTTTAAAGGTATAACCTATCGAAATATGGAAAAATTGAAAATTCTATTTTTTGAAAATTTTACACTAGTTGTGCCCCTTAATGTATATAAGTGAGCTTTAGAACTTTAGTCAGAATTAAAATTAAAATCCGAATTATTTTCGATTTTTGAGATGATGGTTAGAAAAATGTTTTCCAGCCCTTGTAGGGCTCTTATTATTATTAATAACGTAATTGTAGAGTACCATACCATCCGGTTGTACCACACCTTTGTATTGAATTATTGTTGGGCGATCTTCTAGTGTTATATATAATATTTAATGATCGTTCTTGGCTACAAATGCTTGCAAAGTAATTACAGATTAATAGTGAAGAGAATAATTGTTTTATTACAGTATTGGATTGAAGAAACATTGATAAATTAAGATTAAGAGAATTTGTTTTAAATTAACTTTAAAATAAAAAAGTCAAATTTCCGATAAAATAGATATGTTATAGTATTGCTATGATACGGATCTATTTTCGTATCAGTTGGTAGTAAGAATCTGTCAAAGAACAATAGTATCATAAGTGCATCTTTTTGATGTGTCTTTGATAACACATACGTGAAGTTAGGTTTTATGTGTAAAACCTCTGACGGTACAACAGATACATAGCTTTTGTCAATTTGTTACTACCAACTTATACGAATATAGACCCGTAACATAACATTTCTATTTATTCGAGAATTGGTTCCAAAAGCTTGATGTTTGTTAGCAGTTTGGCTGCTTTAGAACACATATAATTTATAATTTAAAAAAATAGGAAAAAATATGTTGTCTAATTTTCACAAAAGCCAACTATCTTCCATATTATTTCAAAAATGAGACTGATTTTAATAGACACGATCGAATTTTTGAGGATTTTTCAAAATTTAGAAAAAAATATTTTGTCTAACTTTTACAAAAGCCACCAACATCTCATAATATCTCGAAGATGAGACTGATTTTAGAAGATACAACTGCATTATTAAAGATTTTTAGAAATTGAAGTTAAATATATGGTACCTGGTAGTTTTAGAAAAAAAAATTTGAAGAAAATAATTTGTCGAATTTTCACATAATATTTCGAAAATGAGACTGATTTTAAAAGTCACTACCGCATTTTTAAGAATTTTTCAAGAAGTGGAGGTAAACATATGGTACTTAGTCACTTTAGAAAAATCACAATTTTAAAAACAAAAAATTTTGTCTATTTTTTACAAAAGCCATAAACCTTCAATAATATTTCGAAAATGATACTGATTTTTAGATACAACTGCATTATTATAAATTATTCAAAAAGTGGAGTAATTATAATTATAATATTAGTCGTCATGTACTTCCACTAATATATAATTTTGTCATAAACTGCAACGTCACTCGTAAGTTATGAAGCTGGGTCAGAAAAGCCCTGTTATCTAAGATCGTTTTTTTGACATTTTTGCGGTTCCCAGGTTAGGTTTTCTATCTGACAACCTGAGAAAAACGCCTGACTGCACGGCAACCACATGGCTTTTGTCAATATTTAGTTCTTCTTCAAGCATAGCCTTGCCATAATATTTTTCTGTTATGCGGTAGAGTCGGTACATTAAGCTCGTTGGAAAGATAAGATTTTGTAGTAAAAAAAATGTCTTTTACAATTTATTGTTTAATGTATTCAATTTCAGTTACTTATGTTAACAGTTAATAATGGATTTCTTTTATCCCCACCTTATATATTTTGTCAATATTAGCAGAAAACACATAAAATTTAGCAACTAAGCAAAGATTTCTAAAAGAAATGTAAATAAAATCAGTGCATTACATCTTGTTTCTAGTGCAATCTAATAATAAACTCTTGTATCTTCACCTAACTAACTAACAAAACGCGTCTAATTAAATGCATAAATTTATTATTATAATGAAATTTACTATTAATTAGTGACTATTATTAAACATTTACGAAACATCAACGCCATGTCGTCGTCGTCGTCGTCGTTATCATGAATATTGCAAAGGCAATAACGCAAACACTGGCAAGGTCATGGTACACCTTATCAGAAATTCAATTAGGAATTTATTTTTAAAATTTTGTTGATTAAATAAATTAGATTGTTTATTTAAGAGAATTAAATAAAACATTTGTGCTGGTACAATGCAAACATGTGAGTTATTTAATATGCAAATGAATCATACAAGGTGACACTTATTTTGTCCCGTATGTTACTGTAAGAGTAAAAGATATTTTTTCAAGCTTTACATTATATATTTAACGTTGAGAAAGTAGGTGCTGATGCAAAAAAGTTGATACATGTATGTCGATACAATTTTTCGTCCACGATTTCGGGCGCAAGGATCAACCGATTTGAATGATTTAAAACACGTTCGATTTGTACCGATGGAAAAATGTGCTGATTAGTTTTTGGAAAAGACAGGTCCAGGCGCTTCGAAGATAAATAGCAAAATGTGCATATAACTAGATTATTTTGTTTTGAAAATTAAATGGGAAAAACATCTGTGTTCATACATAGCTAACAAATAAGTTATTATTAAATATGTAAATGAATCATACATGAGAATGTTGTAATTAAAGAAATATTTTGCGAAATAATATAACAAGTATTTATGGAAAAAATATTGTTGGTATAATTATTGATGTTATATATGATGTTTGGTTAATTATTGCTTGTGTAAGGTATAAGGCAATATGTTTGTATTCTAAGATAATTAGAAACCTGCGATTTTGCAAATTTGCAGAATCATTTAAATCATTTTGCAAGATTTTTAAACTAGTAGTTTTCTGAAATCAAAGAAAATTTTAAAAATAAATTAAAATTTCTATTAACAATTGTCAGACTAGCTCAAATTAGAATTTGGTAATTCTAATTTAGAATTATAATAATTCTCAATTTAGAAATTAGATTTTTTAAATATAATATTATAAAACATTAATAATATTATGAAACATTATTATAAAACATTAATAATTAAATTATATTATAAAACATTAATAATAATGTTTTAATGATAATTTTAAGTATAATTGAAACTAAAAATTAGTTGTACAGTAAATTATGCCACAATAAATAGAATTGTTATTTACCTGATAATAATTGATATTTACCTAATCAAAACGACTTAAATTAGGAAATACTGAATTTAATCAAGAAAAAAAAATCTTTATACTTGTACAAACAATTTTTTATTAGTTTGATGAAACATTATGCATCATAATTTATATATTTAATATATCATTCAAATTGTAAGAATTTTTTTAAATCTGACTAAAATTTTCTGAAAGATATGTATGGAAAATTAAGTTCTAAAATTTCAACAATGCAAAAACGACTGAAAAAGTAATCATCATGATATCCCATTAATGGCAAAAGGGTTATGAAATTTCTATTGATTTTTTTTGTGAAAATATGATAAAAAATTTCAAGAACATTAATACGCGTCATTATTTAATACAATTAAATTATTTCTAAATATGTGCATATCCCTTGTAAAAAAACATTGACAAACAGAAAAAAATCACATTTGCATTGTCATACAACATATACAAATTTTTATGGCAAACTTGAAACAACAAGAAAACATAAAATTGTGAGTTATTGTTTAATTTTATCAAATAATTCTATTAATTTTTAAATCCGTGTAGCAGCAAATTAAATTGCTAAAAATTTCATTGCAATATTTTTACTTTTGCTTATGAAAAGATATAGTTCAAAAACGAGATAAAATATATTAATAAATTATTTTACAGCAAGTACAAAAATAATATTAACACTTATATATTTTATTATTACTAATTTGTAAAAGTGAAAGGAAAAATTTTAATTGAAATCAGCAATAAACTTAAAGAAATCAGCAAACGTAAATCACAAAGTTTACAATGACTTGTAAATAATTTATTATGCATCGACTTGACATTGATTCAGGGTCAGGGTAAATAATATTGAATAAGAAATAAGAAATAAGAAATGTAGGTACATGTTTCATGTATTAACGTTCATGAACTTGAAAAACATTTCCAATGATTCATATGACAAAAATCAGAATAATAGACAGAAGGCTAGAAAGATAAATCACTAAAAGAAAACTAATTACTAATAGAATCAATTAATGAAGTAACATAATACGTTTCAAAATGAGTACGTTGAAAATTTGATATCGTATTTCATTTTGACAAATCATATTTTTTTGTTAATTAAATTCAATATTACCAAATTTAGGTTGTTAAGTTGTAATGACCAATTATTTGAAAGAATTCTATTTATTTTGGCATAATTTATGGTACAACTTTTAGTTAAAATATCTATAAAACATTAATTATATCTAAAAAATCTAATTTTGAGCCGGTCTAAGGATTTTAAAATTATCTCACCCCTGCCACCCACTTTAAGTAGTGCCAATTTGCAGATTTGATAATTTTATACAAATATACTCTAAAACGTACAAATTTATTCAAAATATATTTATGAGGTTCAGGCAGAATTTACAATATGATTTAGACTTAAATAACTGAATTTAGACTGTGATTGAATAAAAAATGCAATATTTCTTGTGATTGAATAAAAAACTGAGGCTGTTCATGACCTGCTTCTTGCATATTTGTTTCAGAAAAAGTGTTGCCAATGAGATACCACAGTTTACCAAAATTTTTTGGTGTTACCAGATGTGGTCTATATTATTAGATGACTCCGAGAGATGGTATGACCATTGATAGTCAGAAGATAGAACATAAAATATGTTTTTTTTAGGAATTTCTATCCAGCTTCTTCACTATGACCTTCAAACTGTATCAACAGAACAATGAAACAATAAAGTCTGAACGACCAGAATCAAGAACGCAGCCTGCACTTTTTATATTCAAATAAAATAAATTTATGTTATGTTATCGGCGAATGTTCTATTTAAGATTATCTCGGTAATAAATAAAACGCGAGCCATGAGGCTACTGGAACTCGATCACGTTTTTAAAGTCAGCAATGAAATATTCTTAGAATCTGCTCGTAAATAAAAAAGGACTATGAATCAACTAACAAACTTAATCGAAGTAACAGATTTATATTATTATTATTTACACCAGGCACGTTGCAAAAAATTTTAAATATATTAAGAAAGTGTGGGAGAGAAAAAATATAACAAAATTCCTCCACTGTCTCCAATATAAAATATGGTGTCTATAAGATATGGTGTCAGCAATCTGTGGATCACACGAGACACACAAGAAGATCACAGAAAATATCCTCACGATATCTATTCGAAGAATAAAGTACGATTTATGCATCCGGAATAATCTGATAGTCTTCACAAAGAGTTCCCCTTATTCAAATCTTATGTGTACAAACATCGCAAAAGATTAAGATGAATCAGTGAAGAATAATAAGATAGATAAAAATATTTGCAAATTAATAAATTAAATTCAGAATTAGTTTTTTACTTTATTTAACTGCAATCAGAACTTAACAAGTTCAATAGGTTGTTGCAGAGACTTCTAGAAAAAACGAGGATGCATAGATAGCAACCCAAATGGTTGTCCTGATTCTATGAGATGAATTATTTATTTATTTATTTATTTTAAATATATAGCTCACAGATTTCTTCCAAGAGGACTTAAAAATACAATTATTTTACATAATGAATAACAATTAAAATAAATACAAAATTACAATATATAGTTATTAACATAAAATGCTTAACATAAAATTACATATGATGCACAATATAACAATATTATTTATAAACAGAATAAGATAAAATAATGAGATATTCGAAAAGAAAATAAAAAGGTTAACTTGTGCAGATGTGGCGGGATTAGCTCAAGAGTAGCGTTCCCGATTCACATGCTGGAGGTTCCGAGTTCGAATCTCCGGCCAGAATTTGAAAAAATATTAACTAGTTGGAATAATAATAGAATTATGAATTGTACTAATAAGATATGTATGTTAAATATAAAAAT
>NW_020537324.1:71316277-71346557 GCF_003426905.1 Ctenocephalides felis | reverse complement strand
TTTTTTTTTTTTTTTGTAAAAATATTGAAATTTTTGACCAATTTTCAATGGAACACATATAGTCGCATGGTCTTTGCAAAATCTAAACTTTTCAAACAAATATTTATATGTAGAGAGAAATTCTTGAAATGTTAGCAGCCAATAATAAGTCAAAAGTAAGTCAAAAATAAATTGGAATAAATAGTAAAAAATATTTATTAGTGCGTCAGCATAAAAACAAATACAAAATAGAGAATAATTGTTTTAAGTGAAAATTGATTATATTAAAATGTGATCGGCTAATAAATTTTTCCTATAATCTATTGTTACCGATTTCCAAAAAACTGCTAAAGTCTATATATATTAATTCTATAATGTATTGACTAGTTTTATCAAAAAAAAACATCATAAAATATTCTGTTCAAAATGCAATTGCAAAAATGTTTGCATTGAAAGTGATATAGAGTCCAGTGCAATAATTTTATAAATATACTTGATTTCTATAATGTTTTAAGCACTAATACTAAGAAAATGATATAATTAAAATTATTATTAATACAAGCTATTTTGTTTTAGGCGTATTTACTAATATAGTAGTTAGTTGTTATTGAAACCCAGAAGTTGGACTTCACAGATTTGGTAAAGTTTCCACCAAGACGTCATACGGCACTATTCGCATAATATTTATATATATATATAATATATATATTGTATATTTGTATATACAGGTATATATTATGTACCCAGGGCGTCGATTGCCTAAAATTCAGATGTTTCCCTGATTAGATTAGTTATGCCGGTGGTACTGCAATGAATATGTGATCAGAATCCTAACTTGCTGATTTTGGCAAACTGGTGCAAACACGAATTAACAATATGATATACATAATTATATGCAGATTATGCACAATATTAAAAAAATATGTATATTTATATATACAAATATACATATATAACAAATAACAAATGACGGGTGGTCCATCTAGTAAATTAATAAAGAATTCCGCACGGTGTGGCCTACAGGCAAGTTGCTATCGATAAATTCCAATTTTCAAATGGGCCACCCTATATTTTTAGAAATAATTTTCTTATAGGTTCTTAACAAAATTCTTCTATAATACATTCTATCATTAGACAAATCAATATTAATTACTAGATATTTAAGTATGTATATTACTAGTGCTATGGGATTTTATTCAAACTCGTAAATTTTGCCCCAAAACATTGCAAATAAATACTATTTTTCCTTAAATATAATAAAAAGTTACAAAGGATTGTATTTAATTAATTTCAAAATTAATTTATTGCAATTTGAAATCTGTTGCAGTTTCAACACATTGCAAATAAGTACCACTTTTTAAAGAACATTAAAAAATTTTATTCAATTCATTTCAAAATTCATTGCAATTTTTATTTCCAAAGTATACTTCCAAAATATGTTAATCTCGATATTTCATGCGTATTTTTAATCTATGCTTATTGTTAGAATTTCATTTATCAAAATATATATTAGATATATTTTACAAAATTGCAAGATATTTTTAAATCTTATCAGAGGTATTCCAAAATGAAATGGAAATGGCTTCTATGACACAATCCACTGTATATTTGTAAAGGTAGGTAAATTATCGCAAACACACATTAATAATTGGAGAGATAATAATAGAGAGCCTAATGGAAATTTTGTAAAAATGGAAAATATTTTTCCAAAAACGTTCACAATTCAAGACAAGATAATCTTAGGTAAAGTAATATGAAAAAATACTTAGCCATAAATACATTGATATGATTTTGTAATTATTAAAAAAATTAGAACCTGGAAAGTGTTGATTATTAAATATAATAACCCTTTGATAAATTCATTCTGCAAGTAATTCAAATAAAATTAAAACTAGTGGTGAATGGTATCGTGCCTCAAGGCAAACTGCTGGAAATTTTCATACCGTAATTTAAATTTTTTGAAAACTCAAAAAATGCAAATTATTTTTTTTAAAGATATTTGAATTTTGTTGAAGATTATTGGAAATTTTGAAAACATTCAATAAATTCATATGTAGAAAATATTGATAAAATTGACTATTTTGAAAACTTAGAAATTTTGTGAAAATTGTTTTGAAACCTATTTATGTCCGTTGATCCAGATTGCAGAAAATATCTGATTTTGGACCGCCAAAAGGCATTAAAAAAAACTAGATCTCCGAAACCAATTGGCCTGCCTTTACAAAATTGTATAATTTCACCATGAGTAACGTTTTTTGAATTACTCAAATCGGATGCTCCGTTCCCTCAAAAACTCGATTTCTATTTTTTGCACTCTTTGCTCCCTATCTCCAAAACGGCTGGACCTGCCTTTGCCAAAAACTAATCAGCACATCTTCCTATCAACAGGACTCGAATGATTTTTAAACCATTCAAATCGGTTGACAAATGTCATTCGCATTTTTGACAGTATGGATCACGTGACTTTAGTTTAAACATTTTTAAGAAATTTCAAAATTTCCAAAAAAGTCGAATTTCATAAATTCCAAAATTTCCAAAAAATTTTCAAAATTTGCAATGTCTTCAAAAAAGTTTAATTTTTCTTTCGAAGTTCGAAGTTCTCACAAGGCCTTTTTTCTCAAAAAAATTATTTTCTAAAAATTATCAAAAATAATGTACGGGTTTTAAATATTTTAAACTACGATGCAGGAAGTTCTAGTGCAATAATTTTATAAATAACACTTGGTTTGCGTATTAATTTAATTTAATTTAATTTTAATTTAATTTAATTTTTAATAAGTGTATAAAATAAAAGTGAATAGAATACTAGTAATAATAATAGTACAAACAAAAGAAGGAAATGTAATCAATGATGGTTGCTCTCACTTACCTCAGGACAAATTACTAAAAAATTAATACAAATCACTAAACTTCAATTTTCCCTAATAATTTGAGTAAATTCCAACCTAACCTTTCGATTATCGATTACGTAGTTATATCTGTACCGGCATATATACTTAAACAAATATGATAACGATTTCCTCATACAACTCGGCGGCTGCTGCTTATTTGTATAAATTAGTAAACCTTCTCGCGCGAATAATAATTATTTGGCGTGTATAAAATGATATGTGGCAAAAACAGAACGCCTGCACGAGGCATTTGCATATGTGAAAATTAATTATTATAATTATCCTATTTCAACACGAGGAGGAATTGGAAATATAAACTAGCGATGTATGGCATCGTGCCTTAAGGTAAATTGCAGGAACTTCCCGTACCGTAACGAAATGTTCGTGAAATTTTAAACGTTTTCAAATATATTATTACAAATACTGTAACTTTCATCATTTTTGCTATCTTGTTATATCTGAGCAAATCAAATGTAAATCATAAATCAATTTATCTCCAGAACATCAACAATCGTCATTTCATTTCGAATTCAATTTCAAAAAAAATAGTTGCCCAATTTACACAAAATTGAAAAAATGCTCCCGTATAGTCACAGTCTAAACGCATTTGCAAATAATTCTGTGCGACATTTTCACTTATACTGTGCTTAGCTCGACGGCATTTTCACATTTTTCAATAGTTTTCATAAAATTGAAAAAGTGCTCCAGTACATAAACAGTCCAAAACGCACTTCGGTAAGCATTTGTACCAGAGTGGCGCTTAGACTGTGCTTAGCCTGGGTTATTTTTTCAATTTTTAATCCAAAAAAAAATTACAAAAATATTTTATGAAAAATGAAAAAAAGATGTAATAATTTTTAACTTCTCGTAGGGCAAGTTATAGTAATCGCAAAAAAATCGAAAATGAAAATTTTTATAGATCTTTACGTTTCGAAGGTTTCTGAACATTTTGGCATACCTTAGAAAAAATGGATGTATGTGTGTGTGTGCGTGTATGTATGTATGTTCGGAAACAAATTTCGCATTGATAAGGAGATGTGCTGATTAGTTTTTGGCGAAGGCAGGTCCAGCCGTTCAGAAAATACAGGGCAAAAAGTGCCAAATTATTGTAGTTAAAAATGATCATTAGACATATGCACATCAAATTATCAGATATTTTATTGAGATTTTAACACTAAGTATAAATTTTGTTTATATTCCTATGGGTTCCGTACCAATGCTTATGCGGTTAGACAGCGACGCAGCGCTTACGCGCTTTATATTTTGTCTCTATGCAGTAAAAGCAGTACGATTGCTTTGAAAAAAAGTTCAGATTTTCCAAAATATGTCAAAATGAAGAAAGCACTTTTTATCAAAAAAAAATGTTTAAAAAAAGTAATTTTTTGTCCACTTTATAGTTTCTCAAAAATCTAATTTTTTCGAAGTAAATTTATTTCCAAAATGTAAATCGTTTTTAAAAAAATAATAATTTTTCGTACGGGAAGTTCCAGCAAATTGCCTTAAGGCACGATGCCTTAATTGCCTTAAGACAGAATTCCACTTACAGCTAGTTTGAATTTGTTTTGTCAATACAAGCAGACGGTTTTTTAGATCATTCAAATCGGACGCTTAGTTCACTCAACAACTGCAATTTTTTGCACATTTTGCTCTTTATCTCCAAAACTGAGGAACCTATCCTTGCCAAAAACTAATCACCTCTTCTCCCAATCATTACAAATTGAATGTTTTTTTAGATCATTCAAATCCGATACTCCGTTCTCTCAAAAACTCGATTGTATTTTCTGCACTCTTTGCTCCGTATCTGCGTAACGGCTGGACCTGCCTTTGCTAAAAACTAATCAGCACATCTCCCTATCAATAGGAATCGAATGTTTTTCGAACCATTCAAATCGGTTGATCCTTGCGCCCGAAAATGTGGACATACAAAACACACACACATCTATTTTTTCTGAGGTGTTCCAAAATGTTCAGAAACCTTCAAAACGTCAAGAAATGCAAAAATTTTCATTTTCGATTTACTATCCAATCGGTCCATTACTATCCAAAGTTAATTATAATTTGGTCTCTGGTACAAAAAATTACATTGTATTAATGACTTACCATTAGGATGACGTTGATTTCCGTACTGCATAATCCTTTGCACTTCGCCAGCCTCGGAGCCGCTTTCACTATCACAAGGTGCCCTTGCAGGAACAGGAGGCAAAGGTCTCCTTAATTGAGGGTTTCTTATATAATCATCGGAACCTTTAGGCACTTCGTGAATGCGTCCATACACGTCACACACTTTATCGTTCACCGTCACTATTCTGCGCACTGGCAACCCCAAAGGAATCCTCGGAGAAACGTTTCCACCGGTGAAACTCACACGTTTTGGGGTAAGAGGATTCACCAAGTCAGTTTCGGATACTAAACTGCCACGTTTGAAAATCGGTGCAGGTATTATTTGTCGTCGTTTCTGGTCAATTTGAGGCTGGGCTTTGGTGCCGATTTCGGAACGGGATACATATATAGGATCTATTGCATGTGGTGGAACCACAGGCGGTGTAAGGCTTCTCAGGCTGTTGAAACGATCGAAACAATTTGCGTAGATTTGTTCCTCGTTGCGTTTGTTCATTTCTTGCAGTTTTTTCCAACAGAATGCTTCGACGTTTTGGCGCGTTTGCACCTTTTGCATATCACGCGGGGGAAGTGTTGGTGCCGGTATTGGTGACCCTATTTTTCTATGCTTTTCACCATCTTGTTTGCAAATGCTTTTTTCAGGAGTGCTGCAAGCTTGTGGACTTTTTATACCATCACTAGTCGGTCCTAGATTTTTCAACTTGGCGTAATCACCTACATCCTTATCAATGTCGTCACCGAATTCTTTGTCAGGCAGTAATTGCATACCATCACTAGGTTCTGTGGGTACTTTAGAACCATCCAACTTATGCCTTTGTCTTGGAGACAAACTTCTAGTCCGTAATTTTGATGTATTATACACAACAGGAGCTTTTGTGATCTTCATTTCAGCACTAACACCTTCAAATGCTTTGGAATCATCTGTGACATTACGATTGGGTTGATAACCCATTTTGTGGTTCACGTTGAAGGATGTTGCACGTTTTTCAAAATTTCGGGTTGCAGGCACTGGTTTAGATTTAATACCTGACTCGTTGATAATTTTATCCGCATTAGGAATTGCCACTGGTCTCGGTTTTGCAGCAATTTTCGTCGAAGGTATTTTGGATTTCGTGTCCAGGAAGTTCAAAGGTGATTCTGTGCGTTTATCAGGTGCTGATGAATTTAATTTGGGTAGTCTGGATATTTGCATAGTACGTCCAGGTGTTGAAAAAATTGGTGCAGAGTTTCTACCAGAAGTACTGATACTTGTGCTTCTATTAACAAAGTCCACTGTAGGTTTTTTTAGTCGTGAAATTTGTTTTAGTTGAGGTTTGCTGTCGGAGGAATCTGATATCAAGGTGCTTGATGACGAGCTGGAGCTATTAGGTATTTTAGACTTAGGTTTTGTTGAATCTTTGTTATAAAGTGGACCAGAGTACAAATTACTTGTTTTATCATTGCTCACGATTTCAAGTTCCCTTTGCATCCTTTCAACCTGGTCCTCCAAGTTCATAGAAGGTTGTCGAGGTACATCAATATTACCAAATCGGCGTACAACTTTGATATCATTCACGTCTTTAGATGGTTCCAAAACAATTCTGCGTATAGGTTTGGTTTTTGAGGTTGCACTCCGATCAGCCCAAGTTGTTTCAGGTTTACCATTTTCACTTGGCGATCTTGTTTTAGAGAATAAGGAAACTGGGAAGATTTTTCGGATGCCGGAGCCGCGTTTTTTCACTTTATCAGACATATTGGAATCACTGTTGTCTTCACTGTTGTGCACAAGATCACCGTTTTTCTGCACTTCTTCAACACTCACTAAATTGTCGTAGATGGATTGTTTTTGCACTATTTCTTGGGTAGCATATTCTACAGCAGGTTCAGAATCAGGAACTGGTTTCACGTTGTTATTTTCTTCCACAACTACAGGTTTACCTACAGTCTTACCTTCGATTTTGATTTTCAAATCCAGGTCACAAGAATGACTTTCCGGGTTGATGCTATCAAAATTCGAATATTTACTTTTAAACCTCTCAACTTCTTCAGTAGACAATCTGGTCAAAGAGTTTCTAGATCTTGCAATCGGTAAACGAGGTTTTGGTTTTACGGTCGGAATACCAACTATGTTGTACTTGGGCACAGTTTCGTCATCAGATATATCAGGTTGTCGAAAAGGATTTTCTTGATCAATTATCTCATCACCACATACAAACTTTAACACACTTTTATCAGACTTGAGTTCAACTCGTTTTTCAAAACTGACACGTTTTGGTGACCTGCCATTTGTTGATTTACCATTGGCACCGTTGATGAGAATACTTGGACTCGGTGTACTAGGTAAATCTGGTGCAGGATTTTCTGTCAAACTCCTTGGTGCAGGATTTTCTGTCAAACTTCTTGGAGCAGGATCTGGTCTGATTTCAGGTATTTCTGGTGAATCTTTTTCCTTAGATTCTTCTTCACTTTCGTCACTTTGTGGTAGAAGAACTCGCTCGGCCCGCAGCGGTTCTATAATTTCGGTCGCGCAAGAAGACATCGGAGACTATTGGCAAGTTGCACAGTTGTATTTACAGGATCTTGGCCCGATGAAGCCTCTACGAGTTTCTCCTGTAATAATAATGATTTTATTAGAATCGTATGATTGCACTGAACGGACTTAGATAACGCGGTAAAAGATTAGATAACATTTTGAGGCGGAGGTAATACTATTCGTAAACGATTTGATATAAAGTCAGGGATGGTAAACATTTCATGATGGAAGTTCTTTTTACCTTAATCACATGTAAGGGAGTCTAAAGTTATATAAAACTAGTGGTGTATGGCATCGTGCCTTGAGGCAAATTGCTGGAACTTTCCGTACCGTAACGAAATGTTCGAGAAATATTGATTGTTTTCAAATAGATTATTATTAATATTGTAACATTGTCTAATATTTATAAGAATTATATAAACTGAATTGCAAAGGTAAAATTATTTGTTCAAAGTATATAAGTGAGCTTTAGAACTTGATCAGAATTAAAATTAAAATCTGAATTATCTTCGAATTTTAAGATTTTCGATTTTTGAAATGATGGTTACAAAAATGTTTCCCAGCCCTTCTTGGGCTATTATTATTATTAATAACGTAATTGTAGAGTACCATACCATCCGGTTGTACCACACCTTTGTATTGAATTATTGTTGGGCGATCTTCTAGTGTTATATATAATATTTAATGATCGTTCTTGGCTGCAAATGCTTGCAAAGTAATTACAGATTAATAGTGAACAGAATAATTGTTTTATTACAGTAATGAATTGTAGAAACATTGATTTGATCGTAAAGATTTTTGGTAAATTAAAATTAATAAAAATCGCGTTCTAGAATTAACTTTGATATTGGTATTTTGCCTTGAGGCAAGTTACATGAACTTTCCGATATGTGTAAATAATCGACTTAATCAATAATAAACAATTAATTTATGAGTGATTAGAAGCATTTCGAGTGGATTTATTACACACAATTGAAAACGAATGAACACGTTCACAAAAATCACATTGTATACAACTTTCGTATGGAACCTTTTTAGAAGAATTCATTTTTAGAATTTCATTTATTTCATGTCAAATTGTCTTTTCTAATTTATCTTTCTTTTTGCTCAATATTTTTGTTATAATTTACACCTTTGGTGAGATTATATAAAAACGCAATTGACGAATCTGGCTTAACTTTATAAAATAATGAAATAACATATACTTAAATATTATATTCAGGTATTGTAAACTAAACAACAGTGCTCAAAACCAAAAAAAAAACATGAAAAAACAGTTTCTGATAAAAATTTGCAATGTGAGCACTTAACTCGTGATAGGCATGTCGCCAGATTTAAGGCGAACTCTGATTTTACATCTTTTGCTCTCTACTTTAAAATAGCATAGTAAGCCATACATGTTTTTAGGTGCATTATTATTGTAAGATTTTTGTTGAGAAAATTTTTATAAAACCGACATTTTTGAAAAATGACATTCAAATAGTATTTTTTCCGAAAAACCGTTTTATGAACTAGTTGGTATTGGTATTTTGCATTGAGGCAAGTTACATGAACTTCCCGGTATGTGTAATTAATCGACTTATTCAATAATAAATAAATTAATTCATGAGTGAATAAAAGTGTTCCGAGTGGATTCATTACACATAATTGAAAACGAACGAACACGTTAACTCGGAGTATTTTCTAAAAGCAAATTTAAAAAATCAACCATTTTTATAATTGAACCAGTTTCCAGTAGGGCTTTAATGGTTTAGTAAGTTCATTAAAACCAAGTACTCTATCGTTATACCAAGTAAACCGCTTAATTTTTATTTTAACAAACGTCAAAAAAACTACTCTTGATGAATTTTTAAAATTAAACTATTTGTCGTAAGGCCGTAATATTTCTGTAAGATCTATAAGACCATGATATATATAGCCAAAAAAAAGTTCCATAAAAATCGGCTAATTTTTTTTTAACAGTTACAAGAAAGCGGCTCGGTAGATTTTCACCTAAAACTAATCAGGTCGATTCCAACTAATATCTTTCGAACAACTTTTGTTTTTTAAAATTGATTCGGTAGTATGATCTTAAATGTGGACGAAAAGTTTAACACTTTTTTCAAATAACAAAGAAACGGCTCGCCCGATCATCGCACAAAACTGAGAAAAGTTACCCCTTATTGAGATACATCAAATGGCTTTTAAATTTTTAAAATCGATCCAGCCGTTTTTGAGAAAACGTCGATATATGGTAAAAAATCTGTTCACACACATACACCAAATACTTTTTCCAAATTTGGTCTCATTCGATTCAGAATGGCTTGAAACGTCGTGCAAACATAAAATTAGCGAATTGGAGTTTTTCATGGAAACTTAAACTTCTCCTTCGGGAAGTTAATAAAATCAGCGCATTACATCTTGTTTCCAGCAAAATCTAATAATAAACTCTTGTATCTACATAACGACTAACTAACAAAACGGGTCTAATTAAATGCATAAATTTATTATTATAATAAAATTTACTATTAATTAGTGACTATTATTAATCATTTACGAAACATCAACGCCATGTCGTCGTCGTCGTCGTTATCATGAATATTGCAAAGGCAATAACGCAAACACTGGCAAGGTCATGGTACACCTTATCAGAAATTCAATTAGGAATTTATTTTTAAAATTTTGTTGATTAAATAAATTAGATTGTTTATTTAAGAGAATTAAATAAAACATTTGTGCTGGTACAATGCAAACATATGAGTTATTTAATATGCAAATGAATCATACAAGGTGGTACTTATTTTGTACAGTATGTTACTGTAAGAGTAAAAGATATTTTTTCAAGTTTTATGTTATATTGATATATGGAGATAACATTGATAAAGCAAAAAAGTTGATACATGTGTGTATGTGTATGTATGTGCGGATACAATTTTTCGTCCACGATTTAGGGCGCATGGATCAACCGATTTGAATAATTCAAAACACGTTCGATTTGTACCGATGGAAAGATGTGCTGATTAATTTTTGGAAAAGACAGGTCCAGGCGCTTTGAAGATAAATAGCAAAAAGTGCAAATAACTAGATTATTTTGTTTTGAGAATTAAATGGAAAAAAACATCTGTATTCATACACAGCTAACAAATAAGTTATTATTAAATATGTAAATGAATCATACATGGGAATGTTGTAATTAAAGAAATATTTTGCAAAATAATATAACAAGTATTTGTGGAAAAAATATTTATGGTATAATTATGATGTTTAGTTAATTATTGCTTTGCAAGGTATAAGGCGATATGTTTGTTTTCTAAGATAGTTAAGAATTTGCAAAATTTTCTAAAATTTTCAAACATGTGGGCAGTTTACTTAAACCATTTTTGATAAATTTTCAAGCTAGTAGTATTCTGAAATCAAAGAAAATATTAAAAATAAATTAAAATTTCTATTAACATTTGTCAGAGTCAAAATTTGATTTTTTGTTAACTTGTACAAACAATTTTTTAGCGGTTTATTAAAAAGAAACTGTTCGAATAATTGTTAGTTTTTTGGAAAATTAATCTCAATAATTTATATATTTAATATGTCATTTAAATTGTGAGATTATTATAAATTTGACAATAATTTTCTGAGAGATATGTATGGAAAAAATGTTTTGAGAAGAATGAAAAAACGTCTTTACTAAATAATTAATCATTCTGATTTCTCATTAATATTTTACAAAAGGGTTATAATATTTACATTTATTGAATTTTACAGATTTTTTTCGAAAAGCTGATTTTCTTTTCAAGAAAATTAATAATGTGATAATTAATTAATGTGAGTCATTATTTATTATCATTAAATTATTTCTAAATCCATGCACATCCTTTCTAAAAAAACATTGACAAACAGAAAAAAATCACATTTGTATTGTCATACATATTCAAATTTTTATGGCAAATTTGAAACATCAAAAAAACATAAAATTTCAAGTTATTATTTAATTTTATCAAATAATTTGTATTTATTATTAAATCCGTGTAGCTGTAAATAATGCTAAAAATTGCATTTGAAAACTAAATTAAAAAATTACTTTTGCTAATAATAAAATAGTTGAGAATGGAAATCAAATACATTAGTTTTATCGATACTAATTTGTAAAAGTAACAGGAAAAATTCTAATTAAAATCAGCAAACGCAAATTACAAAGTTTACAATGACATGTAAATAATTTATTATGCATCGACTTGACATTGATTCAGGGTCAGGGTGAATAATATTAAATAAGAAATAAGAAATGTAGGTACATATTTTATGTATTAACGTTCGTGAACTTGAAAAAACATTTCCAATGATTCATGTGACATAAATCAGAATAATAGACAGAAGGCTGGAAAGATTAATTACTAAAGGAATTACTAAAAGAAAAGTAATTACTAAAGGAATGAATTAATGAAGTAACATAACATGTTTCAAAATGAGTATGTTGAATTTGGTATCGTATTTCATTTTGACAAATCATATTTTTTTTGAAGATTCAAAATGAATTTTTTTTAATTAAATTCAATATTACCAAATTTAAGTCGTTAAGTTAAGTTATGACCAATTATTTGAAAAAATTCTATTAATTTTGGCATAATTTATGGTACAACTTTTAGTTAAAAATATCTATAAAATATTAATTATACTTAAAAAATCTAATTTTGAGCCTGAAAATGACATTTTTAAATTATCCCACCGCTGCCACCACTTTAAGTAGTGCCAATTTGCAGATAGTGATAATTTTAATACAAATATACTTTCAAGCGTACAAATTTATTCAAAATATATTTATGAGGTTCAGGCAGAATTTACAATATGATTGAGACATAAAATAACTGAATTTTAGACTCTGATTGAATAAAAAAATGCAATATTTCTTGTGATTGAATAAAAAACTGAGACTGTTCATGAACTACTCCTTGCACACTTGTTTCAGAAAAAGTGTTGCCAATGAGGTACCACAATTTTACCAATTCTTTGGTGTTACCACATGTGGTCTATATAGACCATATATAGAAATTCTTATTATATAGAAATTCTTACTATATAAAAATTCTTAAAAGAACATATTTTATATTTTATCTTCTGACTATCAATGGTCATACCATCTCTCGGAGTCATCTAGATGGTATGACCATTGATAGTCAGAAGATAAAATATAAAACATGTTCTTTTAATAATTTCTATCCAGCTTCTTCACTATGACCTTCAAACTGTATCAACAGAACAATGAAACAATAAAGTCTGAACGACCAGAATCAAGAACGCAGCCTGCACTTTTTATATTCAAATAAAATAAATTTATGTTATGTTATCGGCGAATGTTCTATTTAAGATTATCTCGGTAATAAATAAAACGCGAGCCATGAGGCTACTGGAACTCGATCACGTTTTTAAAGTCAGCAATGAAATATTCTTAGAATCTGCTCGTAAATAAAAAGGACTATGAATCAACTAACAAACTTAATCGAAGTAACAGATTTATATTATTATTATTTACACCAGGCACGTTGCAAAAATTTTAAATATATTAAGAAAGTGTGGGAGAGAAAAAATATAACAAAATTTATCTGCTGTCTCCAATATAAAATATGGTGTCTATAAGATATGGTGTCAGCAATCTGTGGATCACACGAGACACACAAGAAGATCACAGAAAATATCCTCACGATATCTATTCGAGGAATAAAGTACGATTTATGCATCCGGAATAATCTGATAGTCTTCACAAAGAGTTCCCCTTATTCAAATCTTATGTGTACAAACATCGCAAAAGATTAAGATGAATCAGTGAAGAATAAGATAGATAAAAATATTTGCGAATTAATAAATTAAATTCAGAATTAGTTTTTTACTTTATTTAACTGCAATCAGAACTTAACAAGTTCAATAGGCTGTTGCAGAGACTTCTAGAAAAAACGTGGATGCATAGATAGCAACCCAAACGGTTGTCCTGATTCTATGAGATGAATTTATTATTTATTTATTTTTAAATATATAGCCCACAGATTTCTTCCAAGAGGACTCAAAAATACAATTATTTTACATAATGAATAACAATTAAAATATATACAAAATTACAATATATAGTTATTAACATAAAATGCTTAACATAAAATTACATATAATGCAGAATATAACAATATTATTCATAAACAGAATAAGATAATATAATGAGATATTTGAAAAGAAAATAAAAAGGTTAACTTGTGCAGATGGAGATTATTTGATTAGGTGAAGTGTTGTGAATATCTATTTCATTATTAATTAAGTTAAAGTTAGAAGACATAAGCAGAATAGGCGAATTTAAGAAAGAATTAGATTTAGGAGTAGGATAATTGAAAAATAATTGTGAACGCGTAGATAGACCAGGAACATTGAAGGATAGTTGGTTAAGAATAAAAGGACAGTCTATAGCATTATTGCAAAGTTTAAATTATAACATAATTGTACAGATAAATCGACGTGAGGCAAGGGAAGGAATACCAAATTCTTTTAGTAAAGTGTTGTGGTCAAAACCACGTTCAGGGTAAATTTTATATGTTTTATAATAAAGATATTTCAGAAATTTTCGCTGAACCTTCTCTATCGCATCACAGTTGTTGATTTGATGAGGATACCAAATAATCCAACCATATTCTACTTTTAAACGTACAATAGAATAGTACATGCAAAGAAGTGCATTGTTAGAATTGAATTGTTTACAATTTCTCAGTGTCAAACCTAAAGATTTATGTGCTCTATTACAAATATCAGTTATGTAATTCGTGAAAAACAAATCAGAATCAAATAAAACTCTTAAATCTGAAATTTTATTACATGTATCAATGCTGGCGTTAGAAATTTTATAATCAAAATGTATTGGAACGCGCTTATGTGAAAAACTAAGAATCTTGCACTTTGCTATATTTAAATGTAATTTGTTATAGACACACCAAGAGTGGAAAGAGTCAAGTTGAGACTGTAATAATAAGCAGTCATCAATAGAATTTATTTTGAGATATAGTTTGAAATCATCTGCAAATAATAAATGTGGATAGCTATTAATATCAGATATGTCATTAATAAAAATAGTAAATAGTAGTGGACCAATAATGGATCCCTGAGGAACACCTGAACTAATATTTTCGATATTGCTCAATAATCCATTAAGAAAGACAAACTGTTTACGATTACGAAGATAACTCTTAAAAAAATAAATAACTGAAGAATTAAGACCAATCTTAGATAATTTAGTAAGAAGAATGTTATGATCAATTTTGTCAAAAGCTTTACTGAAGTCAGTGTAAATAACATCAACTTGTCCATTAGTGTCAAGATTATTACATATTCTGTATTACTGATGAGTTTTTTATTGGTGCTATTTTTACGAGCAAAACCCTAATGCTTTTAGATGGTATTCTCCAACTTGTCCATCACAAAGATGTATTTACCATTATTTATAATAATAGTTGTTTCCATGGCACGTCGAAGCGAAGCTGTTGTTTTGACATTAAAACTGTAGTTAGTTTACAGCACGAAAATTACATTTGCGGAAGACGACTGTAGGAATACAAAACATAAATCTATTGGAATCCGGAAGATTACTTGAAAGCAATGTATTAATTTATATACGCGCCGCGTAATTAGCAATAGGCCGCACATTCTTCATAGTGGGAGAGCTGGGACGACAGAGACTTACAAAATTTTAATAAGGAGCAAAAATTATTTTCAAAATTAGCAGTAGCAAATGTTTGAATACCTAATTGTTGTGGATTAAGTGCAGTATTTTCACCTTTCATGCAACTTGCCTTAAGGTAAATTGCCACATGCAACTACTGAACTACTTATTTTACACAGTTGTCTCAAAATAGTCTAAACGACTTCACATTTCAGAATATATATTTTTTTTTTTTTTAATTTTAATTCAAATAACCAATAGTCAGTGTTCTAAGCGCATGACCAATATACTCGTCAATACACTAAATTCCATGACGAATATATTGGTCAAATACAGAAAACTGGTTAATATCTTTAAGATGGATGTGCATGTTCTGCATAGTTTTTTTTTAAATAAGAATGTTAATATTTTAAATAAAATTCATTTCAACAAAAATCAGAATTATGTAACTATTATATTTATATGATCATTTATTATGTGTTGGTGCTAGTGACATTATCACTAAAAGGGGAGTGCTGTAGCAGTACGAGCTGGCGTTAGTTTAGATAGAGTATGAGTTATGACATCGCAATATTTATAGTCGATTAGTTTTTTAGAGTTTGATGCTATTAAATAATGTTTACATTATTTAAATTTTGTTTTTTTTTAATATTTATATAAATCCAAATATGCACATTGTGAATAAATACAAAACTTCAGCGATTTCTGCAAAATATAAAAAATAAATATAAAAATGCTTTTGTGACAGTTTTTTTTAAATTATTCATTAACTTCCCGAAGGAGAAGTTTATGTTTTCATCAGAAAATCCGATTCTCTAATTTTATATTTTCTCGACGTTTCAAGCCATTCTGAATCGAATGAGACCAAAGTTGGAAAAAGTATGTGTGTGTGCATGTATTTGAACAGATTTTTTTTACCGTAAATCGACCTTTTCAAAAATGTATTTTTATTGACCTCGGTTACTTAGAGCATTTAGCCACCTACTACTACTATTATTTTTTATACATATTTTGTACTCGCTTATTTATAACTAAATATTTCACTATTTTTTTCTTGTCGATCTTATCTTATTCATTACAAATCTTGCATTTTTCTTCTCACTTCTAATTTTATTCTAATTCAAATTAAATGACATTTTTTATATCAGTACAAGGACTCAAACGGAGTATCCCTGATGTGTAAGTCGAGTACTCTATTGACCGAGATTATTCTGCCATTTTTGTAACATATACTGATATTTATTGGTGAAAAAAAATGTTTTGATTTATAAAATATGATCAGGGTCACCAATCATACACAACAGATTTACTGCTTTATATAAAAATTAATAAACTTCTTGTCAATGTATGAATGAAGTTTAAATTTATTAATTAGGTTTATAATGACTTAGTTTGAACCCTTTAAGTATGATCTAATTTCATATTTTTGCCTTTTCATTCTTATACTATTATTACTGTAAAGAACTTGATCTGTGAATGTAAATCCTAATTTTGGTTTTTTGTACCTCATCAACAATTAGATTAATATGTTATGTAGATAAATTATTGAAGAAATAAATAAATTGTTAGAAAGTGCTTTCACAGAAAATTTAGATGCCATCGCACCTTGAGGCAAATTTTTGGAACAAAAACTAATTTTTTTAAAAAAAACTTTTAAATTTGTTTAAAACTTTGAAAAAAATACATTTTTAACAATTTTGGAGTTTTTGAAAAAAATTGGCCTTTTTGTAATTTTTTTTAATATTTTGGATTTTTTTGAAATTTTCGAATATTTTTAAAAGCAATCGCGCTGCATGGCTGTTTTACAGGCCAAATATCAAACATGGACGGAAGCCATGGAAATACAGAAAATTTGTACTTACTATTATTGCATACGTTTAATGACCATTTTTGACCGCCAAATGATATTATTTTTTACTTTTTTTGAATTATTCAAATCGGTTAATCCGTGCGCCCGAAAACACGGACGAAACATGTGGACACATAAAACACACACACACACATCCATTTTTTCTAAGGTATGCCAAAATGTTCAGAAACCTCTGAAACGTAAAGATATATACAAATTTTCATTTTCGATGTTTTTTCGATTACTTTAACTTACCCTACAAAAAATTAAATATTAAAAACCAACTCTTCTACTAACAAAGTCGGTGGAGTTGAATCGTCTGAATAATAGTTCATATGGCGCAGTATAGGTCGTGACGTAACTTAAACAGTTATCGTGACGGCATATAATGTTCTAATGCATTTTCATTGCTACCTAACTAAACGAAGTAATATAGTCTAAGAGCCAGTGAACTATTTGACTAACCTGTTTTCTCAAAGCTAGAAATTTTTTTAATGATATTTTATTATCGGTACATTAAGAAAGTGCCGGTCTGGCAAGCATTTAGCGATTGCGTCATCATCCCTCGAGTTTTTGAAAATGTAAAAAAAACTCATTTTTTTAACTTGCTTTCACAAGGCTCAAATTTTGAGGGAGTATTCTTGTAACTGTTCAGAAAGCATATGTAGAAAGCCAGACCATTCTGACGATTGCAAGGGTCTGCCAGACGAGTACATAATAGTCATGACGCGCAAGGGTGTGGGCGCATTGCCATACATGATCGACTAATACCCTTGTATTTGAATAATTTATACGCTATTTTGAAGGTCATTTTGAAAACATCCGATATACCAAACTTCAACTTTGTATCTCACCTTATGGCTGAGATATCATTGAAAATATGCCAAAGTGGCCCCTTTTTCAAACTCAATTTTTGGCGTAACCATAAAAGATATCGAAAAAAAAAATTACGTGATTCTACTCATATTGGCTTAGGCCGCTTAATGTATAGTAATATATGCTAAATAATCCTTTATTATTAGCTAAAAAGGATAAAATAATTTTTCAATTAATGTTTTCGGATAGTGCGTTTTGTTCAATTACTTTCTTATTAGCGTTATTCGGAAGTCTATTGTTTTTTCTTTTAGTACTGCAAAAATTGTTCAAATCAAATTTGTGGAACACATTGAAAAATTGAAGAAACCAGAGTTTGTATACCCGCGCGTAACGCATCGCGCACTGCTATCCGATCGAACGAGTTCTATGCACAGTACACCGCGCGTAACGCTAATAGTAGCCCGCATAGAATTCGTTCTATCGGATAGCAGTGCGCGATGCGTTACGCGCGGGTATACAAACTCTGGTTTCTTCAATTTTTCAATGTGTTCCACAAATTTGATTTGAACAATTTTTGCAGTACTAAAAGAAAAAACAATAGACTTCCGAATAACGCTAATAAGAAAGTAATTGAACAAAACGCACTATTCGAAAACATTAATTGAAAAATTATTTTATCCTTTTTAGCTAATAATAAAGGATTATTTAGCATATATTACTATACATTAAGCGGCCTAAGCCAATATGAGTAGAATCACGTAATTTTTTTTTCGATATCTTTTATGGTTACGCCAAAAATTGAGTTTGAAAAAGGGGCCACTTTGGCATATTTTCAATGATATCTCAGCCATAAGGTGAGATACAAAGTTGAAGTTTGGTATATCGGATGTTTTCAAAATGACCTTCAAAATAGCGTATAAATTATTCAAATACAAGGGTATTAGTCGATCATGTATGGCAATGCGCCCACACCCTTGCGCGTCATGACTATTATGTACTCGTCTGGCAGACCCTTGCAATCGTCAGAATGGTCTGGCTTTCTACATATGCTTTCTGAACAGTTACAAGAATACTCCCTCAAAATTTGAGCCTTGTGAAAGCAAGTTAAAAAAATGAGTTTTTTTTACATTTTCAAAAACTCGAGGGATGATGACGCAATCGCTAAATGCTTGCCAGACCGGCACTTTCTTAATGTACCGATAATAAAATATCATTAAAAAAATTTCTAGCTTTGAGAAAACAGGTTAGTCAAATAGTTCACTGGCTCTTAGACTAATAGTAATAATGACTATAACGATTGAAGAGACTTAAACTATTATCGCCTCTTATATGGGAAATATCACACTCATGGTAGAAACAAAAATATTTCATACTTCTTTAAACTTGAAGAACCAAGTAAGTAATTACTTGATTCATACTTAGTAAGTTTCGTATGACAATTTCAGTTAGCGAAGACAACTATATTGGTTGCTAGGTCGTAAATCTAATGTGTCGATGTCAAATAAAGTTTTCATATACAAATCAATACTTAAACCCATTTGGACCTATGGCATTCAGCTCTGGGGCACCGCCAGCCACTCAAATGTAGAGATCTTACAGAGGTTCCAAAATAAAATGCTTAGGCAAATTGCCAACGCACCTAAATACACCCCAACTGGTTACTCCATGATGAACTGGGTGTGTCTTTCATTAGAGACGAGATTCCTAGACTTTGTCTAAAGTATCGTAATAGGCTCACCTTTCACCCAAATAACCTTGCAAGAAAGCTGCTAGAACCAATCCAATTCAGAAGACTGAAAAAGAACTACCCCAACGACTTGTTTTAGGTTTAATAATAAGTACTAATTTCTATTTTTCTTTTTGACAATCTATATATCATACTGTAAAGAACTGCATCACTGGATGCAGATCTTAGCTCTTTCTTTCTTTGTTCAATTCTAAGCCATGCAATTGATTTTATATCTCCTGCAGATAGATGATCAAATAAAATTAATAAAAACTAGTTGGTATTGGTATTTTGCCTTGAGGCAAGTTACATGAACTTTCCCATATGTGTAAATAATCGACTTAATCAAAAAAAGTGTAAATAATATACTTCATCAAACCTACTTTAAAAAAAACGATAATAATTTTAGCAAAGTTTGACGAATTTTTAAAATTAAACTACTTGTCGTAAGGCCGTAATATTACAGTAAGTTCTATAAGACCATGATGTATATCACCAAAAAAAGTTTCATAAAAATCGGCTTAATTTTTTTTTCAACAGTTAATTACAAGAAAACGGCTCGGTAGATTTTAACCTAAAATTAATCAGTACCATTCCCAACTAATATCTTTCGAACAGTTTTTGATTTTTTAAAATCGGTTCGGTAGGATGAGCTTAAATGTGAACGAAAAGTTTAACACTTTTTTTCAAATTGCAAAGAAACGGCATGGCAGATCGTCGCACAAAACTGACAAACGATAGTCTTCACCGAAATACATCAAATGGCTTTTAAATTTCTAAAATCGGTTCAGGCGTTTTTGAGAAAACGTCGATCAAAAGCCTAATTTTGACAAATGCCAAAAAAACGATACCAATTTTTGCGAACTTTGACGAATTTTTAAAGCTGAACCAGTTGTCGTAGGGCCGTAATATTTTAGTATGGTCTAGAAGACTATGGTATCTACCGTCAAAAAAATAATCATAAAAATCGTCGAAATTTTTTTTTAAAAACTTTATTACAAGAAAACGGCCCGGCCTATCTCTACCAAAAACTAATCAGCACGATTCCCAACCAATATCTTTCGAACGGTTTTTGAATTTTCGAAATGGATTCAGAATTGCGGGCTAAAACGTAGACAAAATTTTTTTCACTTTTCTGCGATTTATAAAGAAACGGCTTGGCCGATCGTCGCACAAAATTAACAAACAATAGTCCTCATCGAGATACATCGAGTGGCTTTTAAATTTTTGAAATCGGCCCAGCCGTTTTCGAGAAAACGTCGATTTACGGCAAAAAATCTGTTAACATACACGCACACACACACATACTTTTTCCAAAGTTGGTCTCATTCGATTCAGAATGGCTTGAAACGTCGAGAAAACATAAAATTAGCAATTCGGATTTTTTGATAAAAACAAACTTCTCCTTCGGGAAGTTAAAAAAACAGTTAGCCAATCGATCTTTGTAACGAGATTTATTTAACGTGGACTAGCACAAACTACACCCGGGTTCGATCCCAACCTTAGCCAACTCGATATCAAGCAGTATGAAATTATATTTGCACTTCAAGTTCTAGATATCAAGTAATAAATGAATCTCGGTGAGTATTCATAATCTTGCCCTTACAATTGTTTCCAAACCCTGACCCTTTTCTCCAAGACCATACCCGTGTCCTCCGTAGGAGTGTGCCTTAAGTTCGTGGTATGAATTGTGTTTGGTCTGGCTCAAGACGATTAATATTCAGATAAGCCGGCCGTACCTTGAAAAATCACGTACAGAACCGCTAATATACTAACACTGTTAGCACTTTTATTACGATGGACGTTTTGCGCTTTTGCGACTTGGTGTCAATCGACTGAATCGTATTAGAAAAATCCAAGCCGAGATAATGGAAAAAGTCGCATACATATTTTCGATTTAAATTAGGGTAAGTTATTGTAATTGTCCAAAAATCGGAATTGCAAAATTTTATATATCCTTGCGTTTCAGAGGTTTCTGAACATTTTGGTATAACTTAGAAAAAATTGATATATATGTGTGTATGTGTGCGTGTATGCAGGTATGTGCGGATACAAATTTTCGTCGACGATTTCGTAAACACACACCAACCGATTTGAATAATTCAAAAAACATTCGTTTCATATTGATAAGGAGACGTGCTGATTAGTTTTTGGCGAAGGCAGGTCTAGCCGTTCCGAAGATACGGGACAAAAAGTGCCCAAAACGGTAACTTAGTTTTTACGAGAACGGAGCGTCCGATTTTAATAATCCAGAAAACATTTTATTTTGTATTGATAAAATAAAGTACCGTTTAAATTTTTGCGAAGACAGGTCTAGCAATTTCAGAGATCGAGTGAAAAAAGTAAAAAAAGCACCATTTGACATATATCAAATATGATCATTCGACATATGCCCATCAAAGTATTATATGATTTATAGAGATTTTAATAATGAGTATAATAAGTATAATTTTTGTTTATATTTTATCCGCGACACAGCGCTTTTGCGCTTCGATATTTCTTCTTTGCGCTTCCATATTCCAAGCCATGCAGCACGGTTGCTTTAAAAAAAAAGTTCAAAATTTCGAAATCATCAATGTTTTTCAAAAATTTCGAAAATCTCAAAAATCTCATTTTTTTTCAATGTTTTCAAAAAATTATAAAGCTTTGTAAAAATTGTAATTTTCGTTACGGGATGTTCTAGCAATTTGCCTTAAGACACGATGCCATGCACCACTAGTTAAAAATTTAATTAACACATACAAATACATCTATTTTTTCTAAGATATCCCAAAATGTAGTAACTCAATATAATATCTAATTTATTGTTAGATTATTGTAATATGATTTAAAATTCAATTTTATTTTTGAGTGGTAAAGATCAAAACTTGCCTCGAAACAAGTTTTTGTTTTTCTTTGATTTACATTTTAGAGAAGAGACGCCAATAGTGATTTAGCGTTTTTTTATCTAAATAGAATATAAAATTAAGGGACCGTTTCTGCCTCATAACACCAATGTTATGGCAAGGCTATGTTATGAAGAACTTTACATACTAAATATTGACAAAAGCCATGTGGTTGCTATGCAGTCAGGCGCTTTTCTTAGGTTGTCAGATACAAAACCTAATGTAGAAGCCGCACAAATGTCAAAAAACCGATGTTAGATAACAGGGTATTTCTGACCCAGCTTCATAACATACGAGTGATGTTGCAGTTTATGTGTAAAACGCCTGAATGCACAGCAAATACATGATATTTCGACAGTATTCAGTATGATTCAGTAGCATAATGTATGTAAGTTGGAGCGTAACAATTCCTTGCCATAACGTTTGTCTAGATATATTTATTATCAACTAATCACATTTTTTATTTTTTAATTCTTTCACTAACTAGGTAACGAGTTCAGGCTATCAGATTTTTCTGATATCAAACTCGATTACAAATGCAAAACACGTTTTCTTCAGGCGTTTGAAAAACAATAAAAGAATTGTACATTTATACATGTTAGTGCATATATAAATTACCAATAACATACCATCTAATTAAAAATACATGGTATGTTTTGTTAGTGACATAAATATTTGAATCCCGTACGAATTGAATAATGTAATAGACAGACCTAAGTTCTTTGAAAAACGAAAAAATAGTAATAGTAATTGTGTTTTCATGGGCCTATTCCTGGATAACATAGCTATGATATGTTATCAGTCTACCATGGTAAAAAAACACGTCTTCAAAAAAAAGTATGTTAAAGATGTTGAAAACAGTATAAAAAATAAGCTGGCTAAAAAAAATTAAATTGTATCAAAATCTCTGATAGATCTTACAAATTCGAAAAATACATGTCATTATGTATCTTATTTTGTTTTGCTACTGCCAAGCCAACTCGGCACTCATGACTTGTGTTGCCACATCACTCCCCGCCAAAGAATTGGTATTCTAGGTGCAAATATTTTATTTTGTTTGTTACAAAACAGTCAAAAAGCTACCCCTACGGTGTTTATTTAAATTTTTGATACTGTCAACGCCTGAAAACTAACCTCCAAATAGCACAAATGTTAAAATCAGCATTAGTTCGATTTCGTGCATATTTTATTTATAAGTACTACTCATCAAACATTTTATTTTGAAGTGCTTAATGTTATCATAAAACATGTAACCGAGAATATCTATCACACTTATACGAATTAAATGTGACCTTGCCTTAAAATATGTCATTTCAAATAAGAGTTCATAAACCGCTTATATTTATATCCGTTATTCTATAGAAATTTTTGCACGTATTTCGAATTAATCATTGAATCAATAAGATTGGCCATCTGTATTTCAAGCCTTTGTGTGTAATATCATTTTCTCGTATTTTTCCAAGAGTACGTGCCAGAATGATAATAAATAACCACTTGCAAAGTAAATACTTTTTGCGTTCTGTATGTTGATAAATGAGAGAGTTGGTGGAGATAAATTGTGTTAAAGAATTATTTCTTATGTTCAGCCAGATTTGTACAGACTTAAATTTTAAGATTTTTCATAAAAGTGAGACAAATAGTACTGATAAAATTGTTTTCATAGTATACGAAATTGATTGCAAAGATTGCAATGTAAATTATGTAGGGGAAAGAGCAAAGCATCTAAAAAAAACGCCTGAAACAATACTACAACAAGTCCAAGATAAGAATCAAGTCCAAAATAAAAAAACTATGTTTACTGATTATGTAAAAAATTATAATCCAGCAATTTCGATGTAGTTGCAGCAATTTATCATGAGACAAATACGTCTCAGAGACGCTTTGCAGAATCATGCTTTATTAAATAGACAAAAAAAGTATTAACAAGCGCAATGATACATCTTCGCTTTGTGCAATATTAACGTCTCGAAAATCATTTTATTAGGATAATTTATTTTTTATTAACTAAATGTTCTATTGCTTTTTTTCTTTTTCCACCAACTCCCTGTCTATCATCTGGTAATTCATCTTCCTTTGTTCGTGCTTCAACCGTTGTGAATGTTTTGTGAATTATTGTTTTAAACTTTAAACAGATCCTTAAGCTTTAGACTAGGAAATTGAAATCATGTTCGGACACTAAGATTAACCACGAGGATATTTATAATTCATGGAAAACTTATTATAAGGGATAGTAGTTATACGAGATATGATTTATGTAAGAGGATTTATGTAGATGTATTACATACATCAAATAAGATTCTACAAAGTCATAAATATCTAAAATGCACATCTTTCTGACACCTCCAGATGCTCTATTCCATAGCTTATTAAATTCTATACAAATTTCTTTTCTATTCTGTTTTACTAGAATTCGATACATTTTGTCCCATCGCTACCTTTATCATTCAATTTAGTATTACGTTTTTTTTTGTAAAGTACATGTAAACTTTTACAGCCATTACAATCACCTATTTACGTAATTACATGTGACTACCTACTTAACTCATATTCATATAATATATAATAACTAGAAATAATAAATTGTCCTTGCAGTTGCATGCAATATTATTGCAAGATCATCTAATCATTCATTATTTATAATTTATTATAATTGTAGACTTGTACTTTACTAGAATTTTTATATTACAACAATTTATATCATGTCCAGATATAAGAATAAAAGCAAAATTAAATTAATTAATTAAAATGAAAAATTAATATTAAATTTTCTAAATTTCTTTTTAGGAACTTTTGGTAACATTACATCATCTTCTTGTAAATAGAAATATAAGAAATTAGAATTAATTAATAAATTGATTTTTTTTTTTTTCATTTGTATTTCTTCAAAATTTTAAAATTTTACTGTTCTTCTTGCAACATTTTTATTTGTTTCCACTTATCGATTAACATAACATACAATATTATTTTTTATGGAAATACCAAGTCAACAGCCTAAAAATACTTGGTTTTCTATTTATTTAGCTTCATGAAAAAATACCGAAAAAAATATTTCCGTTTTCACTTCTCAACGAAATTCAATTTACATCTGGTTAAAAGCAAACAAAAGGGTTTCCGAGATTGAAAATCAGCTTATGCAGCTTTTTGTGAAAATGCTTACAAATTGTAATGGAAATTTGAACAAGAATTAAAAGGTAATTGAAACTAAATCGTGAAAATTACGCGTAACTTTTAACCTTTAACAAGTAGTCAATAATTTCTAGTCAATAACTATTAATACTATTTTTATCAGAACATGGAATGCCTTAGAAATCTGGTTTATCAAATCAATTGTTTAGATTGCGATTCAATATATGTTGGTAAAACTAGTCTAAATTTGAGAAAACTCTGCGACAAAATGAAAGAACTCAAAGAATTTCAGAAAATTTAAAACTATGTTTACAGAACACATATCAACATAATATAGATTTGTAACCTGACTATACTACATCATGTTTTTAACTGACTGAATCTTTAGAAACAAATATTGGAAAAATACAGTTTTAAGAAATTTTGGATCAGGTTCATATTTATAATAAGTAATAAAATTGGTAGTCTAGAATGAGTTTTGTTCGCAAAATACAATTTTGCATTGTGGAATTGAAAATATTAGGTTGTCAAATATCTCCCTTCCGCTTTTTTGCTATTGGTTTATAATACAAAAAGGCGGAAGGGAGATATTTGACAACCTAATATAGTTCAAATCACAATCTGATACTGTTGACGACTCCTGATTCTTAACAACAGACATTTATATATCTTATTGTTAACGGATTGATTTTATTGTTTCGACTCCGAAGACATAGGATATTAAATATCCAATACAAGGAATTGGGAACACTACTAAAGATAGTTATAATCGAAAAGCATTGTAAATAAGAATGGTTTATATTATAGAAACAGATGTGCTAAAAGCCCTATTAAATCTCTATAGAATCGCTTTTCTATTTCGGTACCGTCATTCATACAAGTAATTGCGAATTTCGAATTGCGAATTCCGGAGAGAATTCAGCATTTTCAACTAGTGCTTGATTTGGCTGGAAGCTTTTGAGGAATATCTGGAATTGTGTTTAATTTTGTCTTGGCAGGTGGGAATTGAAGGGTTTTGTTCAAAATATAATTGTAATTTCTTATTGAAGCATTATTCATGAAATAATTGCATATGTTTCGTCTTGTATATTCCAGATTAAATATGTGGCTTCACACACTTTACGAGAACTTCTTCAACTCATGCCAGCAAGATATCTTTATTATAACTAACTATAATATATATACTCGTATATATATATATATATATATATATATATATATATAAAGTTGAGGCCTTAGAATATTTCTCTTTCGCTGCCGGAAATTCAGCGTTAATTTGTTTAACGCCGCTCTTATCTCCTTCAAGAATTATTATCTCGATGATGAGTCAATTAATTTGTTTCAATGTATCAGTTTTATTGTATGAATTAATGTTTAAGTTTATCTCTATAATAGTTCTCTGATGAAATAAAGACTTTAAATGGAACTTAATAAAACAACGTTAATGGAATTCATTCTTGGTGCAACATGTTTAGAAAACTTTTGTTTGTTCATGCTATTTTTATTAAATTTATTTAGTTGAAGAGAACATTAAAGGTATTATAGTAAAATAACATGCGATTTATAAATTAAAATATTCAGTGCAATGTTAGATCAAGATTGATTGAAAAACTTGGACAAACGCCAAAACGAATAGTGAAATTATTTTAAAAATCACTTACTATTAGATTTTTTTCTTCTAATCATGACTAGTGTAAATTCAGATCATTTATACTTAAGTTGAGGAGACAATTTTGAAAAAAAAGTATCACAATTAAACATGAGTGAAATGACACAACGATTTACAATAAGTTGTAGAAGCAGATTTACGAGATATCCAAAAATTTGATATTAAATATGAAAAAATACAAAATTAAAATATTAGTAATTTAAATGTATATTATCGAAAAGTGCATGCCAATATTGCGTCAACATTAGTAAATAATAATGTGTGAACAATTGTATGACAATTCCTGTGAAAGATGATGATCACTATATTTACTTATAATATTTTCACCATATGTCTTAAAATATATAAAAATCGATATATAAAATTACCACCTTCATGCTGTCACAAACCATTTTATTCCAAATTTTAATATCTCGTTGTGTATATATTATACTAGATATAACAGTTTATACTAGATATTAGTAAATTTGATTTAGTCTTCATTAATGCAAAAAATTATATTGTTAAACACGACAATAATTAAAAGTTAGTTGAAGAAGAGTAAAAAATGTTCAAATCTTGATCTTTTTTTAAGGATTTAGTTACGAGAAAAAATTGTATGTTTTTTTTGCACGTTTGGATATTTTTAAAAAAAAAGTCAGGTGAAAAATGAAAAATGAATACACTATACCCCTCCCTGTCCCAGGTGATATTTCTTGATTTTTTGTCAAAATAAAAAAATATTGAAACCCGCATTTTACTCTACGAATTATTTAAAATTTTAAATTCTAGGTATAAATAACAGTTTATACTGATTTTTAGTACAATTTATCTAGTTTTTACTGAAGAATATAAAACAAAGTTGACTGGTTAGAATTTTCAAAATATTCAAAGATTTGTAAAAAAAATGTTCAAAATTCACACATTGCTAAATATATTATATGAAAAATATTCCAACAGTTTTATCCAAATTTCGAAAAAACGGGTTTCATTTAGATTTTATTAATGTATTTAAATTCAAATATTCCGAATGAAAATTTTAAGTCGTTTCAGCAAATATTAAATATACTGGACTAGTACCCAACCTTGACCAAAAATACTAAAATAGTAAAATTGTATTAAATATAGTAATTAGTAGTATTTTTATATATCATTTAACATTTCTGAAATAGAACAAAAAACTACTAATATTGTGAATATGATAAAAGTTAATGATATAGTGCTCTCCACAAAATAATAATTTCGTTACTATTTGTTATAATAGAGTATAAAATTAGGAATAAAATATTATCTTAACACTTTGAACATCATTTCCTCTTTCCATTTTCAAGTATTTTAATAATTAATATAGAAAAATATCTATGGTAAATTTACAATGCTTATATGATTTATTGATTAATACTGAAGAGTGTTAGTAAAATTTTGATATAGCTGTTAATTCACAGCATATTGACAAAAAATATGTAAAAAATCTAAGTTGGGTGAAAAACAATGCAAAAGTATATTAAATTAAATAAAAACTTGAAGTGGTCTGAACTTGAAAGTTGAACTTATTAACAAAAATAATGGGACTAATTTTATGTAATTCAAACTAAATATCCAAAACTACTTTCTGTGTTCTCTTTCCAAAAACAAACATAAATTAATAATCAATTTATAATAATTTTTATCTAGTTTTGTTACCAATTATAATCATATAAGTCCACTATACACAAATTTTAAATTATTTCCAATCATTAATTTCTACAAAAAAAACAATTATTATCACCATGTGCGCCTGGGAAAAAAGTTACAGTTTCGACCCATATTACAACATAAGATTGCATAACGGTTCCAATAACAATAGTTTTGGTACGGAACCCAAATATGATATAATATAATATAATAGTATGTATGTATGAAAGGCGAAATGCCCGCATAAGATTCGCATTAATCAATCAATTGTCGTGAATGGAAAGGCTTTGTGAGTCAGAACCGGCGCCAGAAGGCATAATATTAATAATAATAATACTTTATACATATGTATATATGAATTTACATCTATATGTGTGTATATTTATTTGCATTTTATTGTACTTGCAATATCATATAAGAAAAGAGACGAAAAGCTATAATCTGAGCACCCAATTTCAACCAATTTGATATCAAGCAGCAGAATTAAATGCTTAATTGATATTATGGATCTTAAATATAAGATCATGTAAAAATTGCTTTTAGGAGGCATTGCTGTACTATAATAAAAGTCAAAATATTCAGTTCTACTAAAAAAATATTTTTCGACTAGGAAAGGACAACTTTCAAAAACAGTTATCTGCTAATATGGTAATCCAAAGATTTTAAAATTAAATGAAGGATAAAAAACATCCTGAGCAAAATAAAATGTTAATATATATGTATCTCGTATCCTTATACAAAAGTCGATATTTTCTAATTAATTTCTTATAAATCTTGAGTCATCATAGACCACAAACCTAATTATTGAGCGTTAAGCGTGATTTTATCTAGTTTTTTAGGTCTAAAACCGATTATAAACAAAAAATTTCCAAAAAAAGTTATTGTAAATTTATAAAAAAACGCACCAATTTAATGTCTTAGTCTTCAGTTTCTCAAGAGTCTTGTATAATTATATTGTTATAAAATCTTGGGTAATTATAACCCGAGGACTAAATACTAGGATTTAAGCACACAATTGTGTCAAACTTTAAAAATTTAAAATTAATTTTGAAAAAAGTTATTCTAAAACAAGTTATGTATAAAATATAAAAAATGCACCTATTTAGTGGTTTGTCGTCTGTTTCCAATATATACGAAAATTGTTTGCGTATTCATTTTTTGTAACAAAAAACATGTAATTATAATCTATTTTATATATTTTATGTATTCCCCAATAAACGTAATTTTCGTTAATTAAATAATTCCAAAATTAAACTCTATTTAGTATAAAACTATTCGTAGCTTTCTAACACAATAAATATATTAAATTAACCACGACCATGTTCATCGCAGTAATTGAAAATCTAATTGGTTTCTTTATAAATATGGAAATTTTATGAAATTCTAAATGAAT